>NC_083233.1:1848571-2156666 GCF_032191835.1 Heteronotia binoei
GCGTAGTGGTCCGGCCATGGCACTGCTTCTGCAGCAACCCAATCCACTACAATCCCCGTTGCAAAGATCAGATCCAGCATGTGCCCCGTCTTGTGAGTGGGTGTTGTGACAACTTGGGTGTTGTGACAACTTGCCATGGATGACACTTGGTCTGTCGCCTGAACAGAGGCCGGGTCATTGGCATGGACATTAAATCACCCAGGATCAAGAGCCTTGGGTGTTCCAATGCCCAGCCTGCCACCGCCTCCATCAAGGACTCCTGATTGCAGAAACTCCACCTCCTTTCTTGGTGCTGATCTGTTCATTACACTTTCTGGAACCAGAAAGTGAAAGTGAAACTTACCCAGCTTTGGAGTTTACTTGAGTTGAAGTTTGCATCTTGATGTAATTTTTGGTGCAGTTGCAAAACAGATGTTGCTGCAGTTAATGTTGAAATGTTGAAAGAAGCTGATATTAAATCTCTTACTTTGACAAATATTTTTGCAGTTGAGACTTGTGCAGTTGTAGAGTAGAACATTTCATTAAGCCTTGCATTAATGCAACACAACCTATTCATTTTGTAACTTTTAGTTATATTTGAATGGTGGCAGGGAAATTGACAAATGTAGGTCAGGGAAATGAAAAATAAAATTTTAGTGGCAACCCTGAGAAGACACTCTGACTGATTTCCCAAGCTCCTCTTCTCAGTGGGGCTTCCCTCTGATTTCACATTGTCTACCCTGGGGCTGCAGCTAGCTTTAGCTTTTTCGCGCTACAAACAGAAACCTCTAAAACCCAGTTTCTGTTTGTGGCATGAAAAAGCGGACACTAGCTGCAGCCCCGGGGCAAATAGTGTGAAATTGGAGGGAAGCCCCACTGAGAAGAGGAACTTGAGAGTGGTTTAAAGCAAGTGGGAAATTGGTCTCTGTGTCTGGGGCATTGCGGTTGGCTGAAATCAACAGAAGCAACCACCTGGTAACCAGAGGACTGTAAGAAGCTTGACGCTCTGCAGAAAACCTTGTGAGGAGCAAGCTATAGGTTGAAACTCTTCAGAGAAGTTTGTGAAATTGCCTCAGTGTTTCCACTGTCCTGATTTGAACTGTATTGCTGAGAGAGAAACTGCAAGCAACCTTGAGAAGCTGCTAGCTATAGCAAGTATTGGCTAGAATAGACTAGTAAGTTTTTTTGTTTCTGTCTTTCTTGTTTGTCTGTATATCTCTATTTTTTATTCTGTCTTGTAAATAAACTGGATCCTTCTTATATTTTAATTTGAAGGAGTTCTGGTCCTCATTACTAGTCTAATTGGGTGAAATCGCACTAAGTAGCAGACAAAAAGGAACCCTCTATTTTTGTTAATTGGAATTTTTCTCTAAATTAAAAATTCCGAACCCCTTCCAGAAACGTGATGTTTTGACACCTCCCACCCTCTTCTCTTCTTCCGTTATGCTTCCACCACCCACTTATTTTTATTCACTGCCCCCCAATTGTACCCAAGGCTACTACCGCCCCCCTGGATCGTTCCAGCACCCCCCAGGGAGCAATATCGCCCACTTTGGGAAAGACTGATCAGTGGCTATTAGCCACAGGGTATAGATGGAATTCTCTGTCTGGGGGAGTGATGCTCTGTATTATTGGTGCTTGGGGGGAGGGCAACAGTAGGAGGGCTTCTAGTGTCCTGGCCCTCCTGATGGCCCCTGCTGCTGTTGTTTTTTGGCCACTGTGCGACAAAATGTTGGACTTCTTACTCAAATTCATCAGGGAAAGATCCTTTTGGTGAACAGTGTGCTCCCTAGAAATTTCATCCATTGGGTGAAGAAAAGAAGTGCTAAACTTTTTCCCACTGAAATCAATGGGAAGAGAGAAGAAATTAAACACATATACCCCTTGCCTAGAAACAGGAGAACTGTGCTGTGCTGCTGCTGGGTCTTGCCAGGAAAGGTCCCTCTCTCTGTCAAGTCTGCTTTAACTCTGGTCAGGCCTGCACTCAATCTTTGGTTCAAGAGAGAAGCATCCTGGGTAAAGCCATACTGTATGCCAATGCTGCTAGCTTGAACTCTCCTCACCCCCCTCCTTTCCTTTGTTATGTAGTTGTGCTTTGAAATGGGAATATGTGAAAGAGATTATTGGGTCTTCTCAGGCTGGGCATCAGGGGAGATTGGAGCCGAAGAGACGCTCAAGGCCAAAGCAGGCCTGAGAATGAAATTGTAACATCAATGTGTGAATGTGCCCTGCATAGTACCCCTCCCTCAAGAATCCCTTTGAAGTGTACCTTATATGATTGCATTCTACTGTATGATCTTTAGTCTTTCAATCTCCTTGTAGTCGAGAACCATGATATCAATAAACTAGCTACTTCGTTATCAACAAGGACTCGTTATTGAATCTGCCGACTTGACATTTTGAAAGACTCCCCTTCGAAGCTCAACCTTTCCGGCAACTTTAAAACCTGATGGCCGAAAAGATTCCAGACAATGGAGAGCTTCCCAATGAAGAGGGCGAGACCGAGATGCCATGGCACATCCTTGACTCCAGGAGAACCGCAGTGTCCCCTCCCCAGTTCCAGTTGGTGATTACACCCCGGCAGTACCAACCGCGGACCTCAACCACCACCATGGACGAGGCCCCGATCTGCCGGGAAGCCATCATGACCTGCCACACCCGGAGGATCCGAATGGCCGAAGCAGAGGCCACCAACCCGAGCACCATCGAGCCGGGGGAAGTGGACAGCATCGTCGTCGTCCAAGTACCAGAGGACGAGAGTGAGGGTGCCGAGTGCATGGAAGGCAGTGGAGGGGATCTGAGGTCGAAAGACATGCATGACGAGGACTACCAGATGTTCCGTTCGATGGTGCGCCGGGAGGTCGACGGAGCGATGCGGGGCCTGGACGAGATGCATACCCTAACGGCCCAACTAGGGAGAGCGCTGGGGGTGACTGGGTCCCGGAGACCACCTCTGGTCCAACCAATGACCCGAGGCCACCCGAGCCCACCGGTACAGGCAGCAGCCCTCGTGAGAGGCGTGGCTCCCACGATTCCCCCAGCCCCGCGCGACGCAGGAAGAGGGCGAGAGCTGGATGCCACCTTCGACAGGGACCCCGAGGAGGTGAAATACTTTGCCATCCAAGCAAACAGCTACATGTATTACTGGGGGAACTCCTTCCCCAACGAGTTCAGCAGGGTGGACTACCTGGGATCGAAACTAAGAGGGGCGGCCAAGCGATGGTACGTGAGCCTGTGTGAGGCGATGAGCCCCAATCTGGACTATGTGCGCACATTCCTGCAGGCCTTGCTGACCCAGTATGAAGACCCCCTTCAGGAGGCCCGCACACTGGCAGCCCTCCGTGACATGCAACAGGGGTCCCGATCCATCCACGAGTACGCGGCCGAGTTCCGGGCGAATGCGGCCAAGGTCTGGGGCTGGAGCGAGTTGATGAAGATTGAGCACTTCACCCGGGGGCTTAACGCTAGCATCCTGGACTGGGCGCTCACCCAGGCCCGTCCAGACACCCTGGTGGGCTGGATCCAGCTGGCAGGGGAGGTAGAGACCAACCTGAAGCGGGTGGCGATGCCGCGCCAACATCAGTCAGGCAAGAGCCAGCCGAAAGCCGCCCCGGGGAAAGCCGAGACCCAGAAGCCCAAGAGGCCAGTGGTGGGGGTGCCGGTAAGACCCCGCTGATGCTTCAGGTGCGGGGACCTGGGCCACCTCACCTCCAATTGCCCCCAACCCCCGGCCGTGCGAGTGCCCCAGGCGGCCCCCAAACCTGGCACCCCGGGACCCAAGAAGACAACCAGCTGCCCTAAGGATGCGGCGAAGAGCAGCACGGGGGTAAACGAGGAACCGCTGGATGAGGAGGTGCTGCTGTCAGCAGAACTAGTCGACCTCGCCTGGGCGGACGAGCCGGCGGGAAACGAGACCGGCCTGCTCTGAACGGTGCCAACCAGCAGGTCGAGCGGGAAGAGGCACCACTGATGGTGAGAGTAACGAAACATTTATATTTTGTTACTGTGAAGTTGCTGAACCCCAAACTGAAAAGGTTCCTGCAAATCCGGGCCCTAGTGGACTCGGGGTGCAACCGAGAATTAATTTCCCCCAAGGTAGTGGAGGCACTGGGGCTCGAGAGCTCACAGCTACCGCATCCGATGCTGTTTGAGCAAATGGACGGGTCCGTGATGTGCGGGGAACTGTGCACGTTAGCAACTCAGCTCTGCCCCGTGGGGATCGAGGAACATTGGGACCATGAAATTTTTGTCATTGCCCCCTCTTTCTCCTACCCTGTAGTACTGGGGGTGGGCTGGTTGGAAAAACACGAGCCCAGCATCCGATGGAGGGCCCAAACCATCTGGTTCTTGGACCCCCTGTGCAAAAGCCACCTATGGGACGTGGCGTGGGGTGGGCAAAGAAAAAGGAGTTGCGCAAGTTTTTAGACCAGAATCTGGAATGGGGGTTCATTAGACCAGCTACGGCCCCCCACGCTGCCCCAGTACTTTTCCGAAAGAAGAAGGATGGCTCGCTTAGACTTTGCACAGATTTTCGCGGAATAAACGCGATTTCCATGTCCAACGCCTACCCCATCCCCCTCATCCAGGACCTGCTGAACACAGTGCTGGGGGGGGGGGGAGATTTTCACTAGCTGGACTTGAGAGACATGTACTTCCAAGTGCGCATCAAGGAGGGGGATGAGTGGAAAACGGCGTTCAACACCCCTATGGGACAATTCGAATACTTGGTCATGCCGTTTGGGTTACAAGGGGCGCCGGGAGTGTTCATGAACTTTATAAATGATGTGCTTAGAAAGTTTTTGTACAAAGGGGTGGTGGTATACCTGGATGACATCATTATTTATTCTCAGGACGAGCAGTCCCATGTCAAGTTGGTGAGAGAGGTGCTCAGCACTCTGCTGGAACACCAACTGTATGCCAAACTGTCTAAATGCGAGTTTCACCAAACCGAGTTAGATTACCTGGGGTTCCGGGTATTGGGGCGGGGGTTGGCCATGGACCCAGCCAAAGTACAGGCGGTGTTAGAGTGGGCCCCCCTGAGGACACGTAGACAGCTACAATCCTTCCTCGGGTTCGCAAATTTTTACAGGGCGTTCATCGAGGGGTTCGCCCAAATCGCCCTGCCCCTGACCGAGCTCCTTAAGACCAAGGGAAAGGGGCTGGAAGCCAAGCGGCCGGCCGCTAATTCCAGCTACTTTGTTATCAACAAGGACTCATTATTGAATCTGCCGACTTGACACTCTCACCCAGTGTCCTCTTCCCTGCCTCACCCCAGAACTGGCTTTCAGAGGCACCCCGTCAATTGACATGAAGGCTCCATCTGGCCACCATGTTGGATAGCCATTGATGGATCTATTTCAGCTAGCGATCAAATTTCCCTCTTGAAATCAAGACTCTGATGAGGTATAACTACTATATTAAAGAAAAATGAAGATATTGGAGAATAAAATAAACTAAAATGGTACAGATAACGTTTTTGTGCAAATCCCTACTATAAAAAGTAAAGGTAGTCCTCTGTGCAAGCACCAGTCATTTCTGACTCCGGGGTGACGTTGCGATGTGATGTTTTCATGGAAGACTTTATATTTTTTATTTATTTTTTTTAAATAAATCCTTTATTTTACAAATTCCATGTACAAAAAAGAAAAAATATACACATATACCAACCACCACCCATCCATCCAAACTATGGAGCTTAAGGGGCTTTACCATAACACAGTTCCAAATTTCTCATAATAATTCCCATACTTCTTATCCATACATATACATATTCCCAAGTCTTTCTACATTCTTGTAAATTTCCACCTCTTAATCTTATAGTTAATGTGTCCATCTCAGCAGCTTCCAACACTTTTTGTATAAATTCATCCCTGTCCGGTATCTTAGAAACTTTCCAATATTTTGCGTACAAAATTCTCGCAACAGTTAATATATGCAGCAAAAGTTTTTTTTCAGGCCTGGAAACACTTCCTTTACATATATTCAACAAATATAATTCCGGTGTATGTTGTAACCTTATTCTTAATATTTTTTGGATCCAAATGTTAACCTGCATCCAGTACTTTTTGGCATACTCACACTGCCACCAAATATGTATTTTTAAATGTTTTAAACTGAAGTTGTTTCAATTATTATGTTGTAAGCCGCCCTGAGACACTTAGGTGAGAAGGGCGGGGTATAGATCTTAATATAAATAAATAAATAAATAAATATGATAGAGGGACCTTTTTATTTTCCTACATTTCCAACATTTATTGGAATAATTAGTATATATTTTACTCAATCTTTCGGGTGTTAGATACCATCAATACACCATTTTGTATAGATTTTCTTTAAACACTGACGATTTAGTTATTTTTAAATTTTGATTCCAAATTTTTTCCCACTCCTCCAAGTCGATACTGTATCCAAAATCCTTCAGCCATTTTATCCAACTTTCTTTAACAATTTCGTTTTGCATTTTAATTTGTAATAGCCAATTATAAATCTTTGAGATAAGTTTCTGATTGTCTTGAATTATCATATCAAATTCATTTGGGTTTTTTTAAATAAAACCTATTTCCTTGTCTAATTGGTATTTGGATTTAACTTGGTTCTTCAGCCACCAATCCAATCTCACACTGTCTTCTAAATTCAAGTTATTCTCTTTGTCCAGTAAGAATCCATAATTGTAATTATTTTCCCAACAGTATAAATTGGGTTGGATGGATGCTTCTACCGGCGATAGCCAGGCTGGTACATACATATAGATCAAATTTTTAATTTCAATCCACACTCTGTATAGCGACTTTCTTATTTCGTGTCTAAAAAAGATATTCTTTCTTGCTGGGGGTTGATACCAAATATAGGAATGCCAGCCTCTTACTAGACCTGTACCTTCCAATACCAATAGCCTTTTTTCATCCAACATAACCAGTCTTTCAACCAAGCTAAACAACATGCCTTATGACAGATTCTCCATTCAGGCAAAGCAAGACCCTCTCTTGATTTACTATCTTGCAGAACCTTTAATTTAATTCTCGGCTTTTTGTTTTGCCATATAAATATTGCAATAATCTTATTTAGTTGCTGAAAAAAAGTTTGCGACAAAATAATTGGCACCATCTGAAACAAAAACAAGACATTCATCTTAATTGAGGCAATTCTCCCCAATAAAGAGATTTGTAAATCTCTCCATCTAAGTAAGTCTGTTTGAATTTCTTTTAGAATCTTATCATAATTGTCCCTTTGTAATGTTTTTAAATCATTTGTAAAATAGATACCTAGATACTTAATTTTCTTTTCTTGGTTAAAGCCAGATTTCATTTCTAATTGAGCAATTTGATCTTTAGTCATATTTTGAGTCAAAAATTTAGTTTTTTGGACATTTACTTTGAAGCCAGATATTCCTCCGTATTGTTCCAGTCTCTTTAACAAATACTCCGTTGAAGAGATGGGATCTTCTAATATAATTAGCAAGTCATCCGCAAAGGCTCATATTTTATATTTTTCCCCTTTGATTTTAGTGCCTTGAATTTCATCATCATCACTTATTTTAGTAATTAAAAATTCCAATGTTAAGATAAAAAGCAAGGGAGACAACGGGCATCCTTGTCTAGTACCCCATTCTATATTTATCGACTCTGTAAACTGGCCATTAATATTTATTTTTGCATTTTGCTTAGTGTAAATGGCTTTCACTAATTTAATAAAGGCTTCACCACATCCAATCACCGTTGTCAGGCTCTGTAACTCTCATATCTAATAAATGTAGAATACTAACCATATGGACTCTTTGTACTAACCCAAAGCTCTTTGCTATGATGTAGTTAATGTGCATATCAAAAGCAACAACGAGTGATGTGTAAAAGTTGTTGATGTTACCAAAGAACAAAAGAATGCAGCCGTTGGTAGATAACATGGCCGCAAGGCATCTTCTCAGGGCAAGGAGATAAGCTGAAGCCCTTGTGTTAAAGTTTGCACCTTCAACCCCTTGATGTTATGGGAATGAGAGCTTTGTTTAGAAAGTCTTTGATGTAGAATCTTTAAGAGTAGTAACCGCCTGATTCCAGGCATTAGTCGCAATCTTTGTATCCAGCTATGAGTTTCCAATAAAGTATTACATTGTTTCAAATGAATACTGTCTTGAGATTCCATCGCCTGACATTTTGAGACTAATCCCTGAAAAACGGGGTTTATCTGAACTGGCCGCTTTGAAGTCGAATGACTGAAAAAATTCCAGGGAACGGAGAACTTCCAGGGGAACCGAAAACTCCCCAGTGGCACATCCTTGGACCAAGGTGCACTAGGGGACTCGATTCCCCCTCCTACATTCATACACTATTCATCAGCCCCAAGCAGTGGAAGCTGAGAACCTCCACAGCCGTGATGGATGCTGCCCTGGCCCGCCACGAGAATCTCCTCACCCGGCCGGCAACGGGGGCTACTGGGAAGAGGTCGACGCCTCTCAAGTAAGCCTGCCCGACTCGGAGGAGGAGGAGGTTGACAAAGGCCCCGGGAAAGAGGGTGAGAATGCCCGACTGGAAGAGAGAATCCTGGGGAAGGTGAAAACCCAGATGAAAGGGTTGGCTAAAGATCTCTGCGGGGAGATCAAAAGCAACACCGACGCAATAGCCAGGGAAGTGGGACGACAGATTGACCGTCTACAGACCCTGTGGGAGATAGAATGACGGCAGCCCCAGGGACCGGACCTGCCCGTTCATCAACCTCCAGCAGGTCCAGCACTGCCTGTACCTGCGCCGCCCTCTCCTTGGTGGGGTCCGGTGCCCCGGGAAGTGGGGAAGACCATAGAACTGGATCTCAAGTATGATGGAGACCCAGAGGAAGTTGAATACTTCACCATCCAAGCCACCAGCTACATGAACAACTGGGGGAACACTTTCCCCAACGAGGCAAGCCGGGTGGACTACCTGGGGTCGAAGCTGACAGGAGCGGCCAGGAGATGGTACGTGAGCCTGTACAAGGCCCGGGGTCCAGAGTTGGGAAGCGTGCATGGGTTCCTGCAAGCAATGCTGCGCCAATACAAGGACCCCCTTCGAGAGACCCGGGCCCTCACCACGCTGAAAGGATTGAAGCAAGGGAATAGGTCGGTGAGGGAGTATACGGCAGAGTTCCAGACCCACAGCGTGAGGGTGAGAGGCTGGAATGAGATGATGAAGATTGAAGCCTATCAGAGCAGCCTCCGGTCTAACCTCCTAGACAGGGCGCTCCACCAGGCCCATCCAACCACCTTGGTGGGATGGATGCAGCTGGCGGGAGAAGTCGAAATCAACATGGAGCGAGTGGCCCTATAGCGGCAGCAAGAGAGGGGAAAAGGGGTGTGTGAGGCTTGGTCGGGGGCGAAGACTGAGTCCAAAAAATCAACACCACCCAGTGGTAATATCAAGGGGCCCCTCACCCACAAGTGTTTCCGATGCGGGGACCCTGGGCACTTGGTAGGGGAATGCCCTGGGAAACCTCGAGCCCCCCCTTTGCCCCGAAGACAGCGGCACCCAAGTCGAAGAAAACACCGGGAAAATCGAAGGAGCCCAGTCGGGGCAACACTGCACTATCGGCGGTGCTTGACAAGGATTTTACCAGGGGGAACGAGTTGGAGGAAGAGGCGGAGCCAGCGGGAAATGGGAGCGACCTGCCCTGAGCGGTGCTGGAAAGCAGGTGTCAAGTCTGCCCTGAGCGGTGCTGGAAAGCAGGTGTCAACTCTGGCTCAAACACAGAGCATGCTGGGTAGAACCAAAGTATAACCAAATGCTGCTAGCTTACCCTCTCTTCCTTTCCCCCCTCCTTTAGAGATCTGGTATTGCTTTGAAATGGTAATGTGTGAAAAGTCTTATCTGTGCCTTCTCAGCCCAGGCTTGGGGGAGAGGAAGGAGCCTGGGAGCATCAAGGCCATGCAGGCCTCTAATCCACATGAGAATGTATTTGTAACATCTATGTGTGAATGTCCTCTGCACAATTCCCCCCCCCCCGTAGGAATCCTTTTGAAGTATACCTTATATGCAATGTATCTACTGTATGGACTTTTCAAGACCTGGCTTAGGCCACAAGTAACAGTATCAATAAAATAGAGTCTTTGTATCCACACCGACTCTCATTGAATCTGGAGACTTGACATTTTGAAAACACTCCCCTTTGGAGCTCAACCGACCTGGCAACTTTGTAACCTGATGGCCGAAAAGATTTCAGGAGACGCGGAGCTTCCCAACACGGAGGAAGAGCCCGCGACACCTTGGCACGTCCTAGACGCCAGGCGAGCCGCGGTTTCCCCTCCTCAGTTCCAGCTCGTGGTCACCCCCCGGCAGTGGCAACCGAGGACCTCAACCACTACCATGGACGAGGTGCCTGTATGCAGGGACGCGATCCTGACCCGCCACATGAGGAGGGTGCGGATGACCGAGGCAGAGCCCACCAACATGGGCACCTTGGAGCTGGGCGAGGTCGACTCTATCCTTGTGGTCCAGGTACTGGAGGATGCCCCTGGGTGTGAGGAGAAGGGGGCCGAGGAGCCGTTACCCAAGGACATGCACGAGAAAGACGCTCGCCTCTTTCGGGCCATTGTCCGAAAGGAAGTCGATGGGGCAGTCAAGGATCTGAAAGATGAGATGTAGGCGATGACCGCCCAGATATCTTAGGCTCTGGGGATAGCCAGGCCACAGAGATCCCACCAACCTCCGCTGGTCTGCCTACCCCCACCCCCAGCTCCACTGCAAGACCCAGCAATGCCCCAGCAAGCAGGACAGGCACCGCCACCGGTGGTGCCGCATGCCCCCCGGGACAAAGGGAGAGGACGTGAGCTGGAGGCCACCTTTGACGGGGACCCAGACGAGGTGGAGTATTTTGCCATCCAGGTGAATAGCTACATGCATTATTGGGAGAACACCTTCCCGGACGAGTTCAGCCGGGTTGACTACTTGGGGTCGAAGCTGAAGGGGGACGTGAAGAGGTGGTACGTAAGCCTGTACAAAGCCATGAGCCCAGAACTGGACTATATGCAAACATTCATCCAGGCTCTGATGGCCCAGTATGAAGACCCCCTCCAGGAGACTCGAGCCCTGGCCGCCATGAGAGACATGCAGCAGGGCCCCAGAACCATCTGAGAGTACGCCTCGAAGTTCCGGACCAATACTGCTAAGGTGCGGGGTTGGAGTGAGCTGATGAAAATCGAGCACTTCACCCGGGGGCTGAATGCGGGCATCCTAGATCGGGCTCTCACTCAAGCCAGACCCACCACGCTGGTAGGCTGGATACAACTGGCGGGAGAGGTCGAGACCAACATGGAGCGGGTGGCCATGCAGCGTCAACACCAGTCCGAAAAGGGGCCGCAAATAACTAACCCCAAAATGGAGCCCAAGAAACCCACCGGGGGAAACCTCGCCGGGTCCCACAAATGCTTCCGTTGCGGCGACCCGCACCACCTTGCCTCCAGTTGCCCAGCCCCCCCCCCCCAAGAACCCATCGGGGGGGGGCTGAAGACAGGCACCCCAGCCCCTAAGAAGCAGCCGCCCAGCTGCCCTAAGGAAGTGGTGAAGAGCAGCCTCGCCACGGTGGAGGAGCTGGAAGAGGACGTGTTCCTGTCGGCGGAGCTGAGCGGCCTGACCTGGGCGTCCAAGCTGTCGGAAAATGAGAATGACCTGCTCTGAAGGGCGCCAACCAGCAGGTCGAGGAGGAGCCAGCACCACTGAGGGTGAGAGTGACGGGATGCTTGTACTTTGTGGTAGTGAAAATGCTGAACACTAGACTGAAAAGGTTCATGCAGGTCCGGGCCTTAGTAGACTCGGGGTGCAATCGAAAACTGATTACGCCCAACCTGGTGGAGGCTCTGGCACTAGAGACCACACCTCTACCATACCTGATGTAATTCGAGCAAATGGATGTGTCAGTAATGCGAGGGGATGTCAAGTCGACAGTCAATAACCAGTCGTTTGTTGATACAAAGAAGCTAGTTTATTGCTACAGTTACTTGAGGCAAAGCCAGCATTGAAAGACTAAAGAATATACCTTGATAGATTGCATTTAAGGGGGTACTTCTGAGGAATTCCTAAGGGGGGGGATTATGCAGGGTACATTCACACATTGATGTTACCAATTCGTTCCCGGGCTGAAGGCCTTGATCGTCCCGAGCTCTTGTCTCCCTCCTGAAAGCCAAGCCTGAGAAGGCACAGATAAGGCTTTCACATCTTTCCATTTCAAAGCAAAACTATCCACTACAGGAAGGAGGGGGTGGGAAAGGTTTGAGCTAGCAGCATTTGGTTATACTTTGGTTCTACCCAGAATGCTCTCTGACTGAGCCAGAGTTTGCAGACAGTCTTGACAGGAGAGCCATGCAGGCTGGAGACTCAATTCTTATCAATGGGAATTGAGGAACACTGGGATCAGGAATCCTTTGTAATCGCCCCCTCATGCTCCTACCCGGTAGTGCTGGGGGTGGGATGGCTAACGAAACATGAGCCCCGCATATGGTGGGGAGCACAGACCATTAGATTCATAGACCCCCTCTGCCGAACCCATTTCTGGAACCCTGCCTGGGGCCCGTGGGCTCCCGTGGCCAAGGAAAGAGCATGCATGTCAGTGGAGGAGGTCCACGTGGTCCCAAAAGCTTACCGGGACCTGATGGGGGTGTTTAGTGAACAAGGAGTGTGGAGAAACGCCATTTTAGTCAGTGGTGGTGCTTCATTTGGCAGGGGTCAGTAAATCCCTCAGCAGGCTTTGTAGCCTTCCCCTCACTCCCCCCCTCCCTTCCAGAGCCAAACCAACAACGCTAGGGGGAAAATCTCCTAGAGAGGCAGGAAGTGCTTTTGTTCTTGGCATGTGTGTTAGCAGGAAGAGAAGGGCAGTTGGAAGCCAGCGCTCGAGCGAGCATGTGGTGAGCAATGGAGGCTCCTGCCTGGGAGGCCCCCAGGCAGGCAGACTAAGTAAGTAATTCACAAGACAGGGCAAATTTAGATCAGGGCCAGCAGGACGCGTTTATAACACATTTTGTTTGTCAGGCTGTTTGCTGTGCGTGTGCTGTGCTGTGCTAATTTTGTAAATGCAACTGTTTTTGTTTTGTTTTTCTTTTCCTATCTGTTTCTCTTTTTAAATAAATATATTTTTACTGTTTAAATGCTGGCAGTCAATCTCTGTACCACATAGATCCCCAGACTGCTTTAGACCACGCTGTTTTTAGGAAGGGGGCCCCAGGGAAGGGGGAAGGCATGCAGTTGGATAAGGTGCCAATCCTCCAGGGGTGCCCCAAAGAAGTGCTGAGGTCTCTGTGAAACCCAAGTACAGGGTGGCAGAGGACCTGGAGGCCTAGCCTCACAGCTGGAGAGGGGGATTGGGAGTCCTGTTCCTCTCAATCTGAACCCCGGGACTGAGCAGGTGGTGGCAGCGAGCCCAAGGGGCAGGAGGAGAAATAGCTCCCTCCAGGAGTTGGCGACTCAATAGGGAACTGACGGGACCGGGTCTGAAGGCAGGATCGGGCTGGTTCCGCCACAAGGAGCGAACCAACTGCCCCCGCACTGGGATACGAACTGCGCCATACAGCTGATCCCAGGGCAGACCTTACCCAGAGCTAAAATGTACCCCATGGGGTGGGCAGAAAAAAAGGAACTCCGCAAGTTTTTAGACCAGAACTTGAAAAGGGGGTTCATTAGGCCGGCGACGGCCCCCCACGCCACCCCGGTGCTGTTTAGGAAAAAGAAGGATGGCTCGCTTAGACTTTGCGCAGATTTTCGGGATTAACGTGATCTCAACGACCAACGCCTACCCCATCCCCCTCATCCGGGACTTACTGAGCACAGTGTCGGAGGGAAAGATTTTCACTAAACTGGATTTGAGGGATGCATACTTCCGAGTGCGCATCAAGGAGGGGGATGACTGGAAAACCGCATTCAATACATCAGTGGGGCAATTCGAATATTTGGTCATGCCTTTCGGGTTACAAGGGGCCCCTGGGGTATTCATGAACTTTATAAATGATGTGCTCAGGAAATATCTTTTCAAGGGGGTGGTCATCATTATTTATTCACAAGATGTGCAGTCCCATGTGAAATTAGTAAGGGAGGTGCTTAGCACATTGATGAAGCACCAACTATACGCCAAGTTGTCAAAATGTGAATTCTACAAAGCCGAATTGGACTATCTTGGATTTCGGGTGTCGGGGAAGGGGTTGGCGATGGACCCGGCCAAACTGCAGGCGGTGGTAGATTGCCCCCCCCGAGGACACGTAGACAGCTCCAATCCTTCCTCGGGTTCGCAAATTTTTATAGGACCTTCATAGAGGGGTTTGCCCAGATCGCCCTCCCCCTGACAGAGTTGTTAAAGACCAAGGGGAAGGGGCTGGAGGCCAAATGGCTGGGAGCCCGTCTCAATTGGAGCTCAAAATGCCAAGCGGCTTTTGACAAATTGAAACGCCTGTTCACTAGTGAGCCTGTCCTAAGCCACCCAGATGAGCGACAGCCCTTCATTGTGCAATGCAATGCGTCTGATGTGGCCGTCGGAGCCATACTCATGCAGAAGGATGGGGGTGGCCAACTGAAGCCCTGTGCCTATATCTCCAGGAAATTCTCAGGTGAGCAAAGAAACTGGCCAGTTTGGGACAAAGAGGCTTTTGCCGTGACTTTCGCCCTAAAAACATGGTGATCATGGCTGGAGGGGGCGAAAGTACCGTTTGAAATCTGGACTGATCACAAAAACCTCAAGGCCCTCACCGGCAAGAGGTAGCTGAGTGAGAAGCAAATCATGTGGGCGGGATTCTTTTCTAAATTCGACTTTAGGCTGAGGCACATCCCGGGGGCAAAGAATTTCTTGGCAGACGCTCTTTCTCGCCTCCCTCAGCATGAAAGTCAGAAGGAGGAAGTAGTAGACTCTCTAATTTCCCCCTCACAAGTGGCTGCCGTAGTAACCACCAGATATCAAAAGAAACGGAGCCTTGAGGGTTGGGGAACCGAGAAGCTTGCCTCTGAGACAGAAAAGGAAGGGGACGACCATCCGGGAGAAATCCAAAAGAGGGGAGATGGGCTATGGTATAAAGGAGAGAAACTATATGTCCCTAAGAGCTTACGGGCAGAGGTGCTGCAGTTTTGCCACTCCAACAAACTAGCAGGACACTTCGGCTACATAAAGACGCTCCACTTAGTCAGCAGGCAATTTTGGTGGTCATCTTTGAAAAAGGACATATCAGAATTTGTAGCTTCCTGCCCGATTTGCATCATGGCTAAGAGGCAGGGAGGGAAACCACCCGGGCTACTCAAACCTCTAGAGACGGCCAAAAGACCATGGTCGATAGTGTCCATAGACTTTATTGTGGAACTGCTGCCCTCTCATGGCAAGACTGTGATAATGGTAGTGGTGGACACCTTTTCCAAACAAGCCCACTTCATTCCCTGCGCCCAACTCCCCAACGCAAAGAAACTAGCCCAGCTGTTTTTCAATCACGTGGTCAAACTCCACTCATTCCCGGACAAGGTTATTAGCGACCACGGGCCACAGTTCATTGCCAACTACTGGCAGGAGTTCTGTAAATTAACAGGACTGAGTTCTGCCTACCACCCGCAGATGGACAGACAGATGGAACGGATAAACGGGGTTCTAGAGCAGTATTTACGCTGCTTTATCAACTACCGACAGTCTGATTGGGTAGATCTACTCCCCTTCACAGAGTATGGGTACAATAACAGCATGCACAGCTCCACCAAGGTCTCGCCCTTCCAGACAGTATATGGGTATGAGGGGAGACCCATTCCGTCACTTCCAGGAGGGGCCCCCTCCCTTGAACCAACTTCTTTTGAACAGTGGTGGCGCAAACTGAGCGAGAGCTGGGCAACGATACAGGAGAACTTAGAGGCAGCTAAAGAGACTTACAAGAAACAATATGACAAGTCTCATGTCCCTGCTTGGGATTTTAAAGTGGGGGACTCTGTATTTGTATCTACCAAGAACTTACCACTTCACCAGCCTTCTAAGAAACTAGCCTATAAATTTCTGGGACCTTTTAAAATCAAGAGAGTCATTAATCAGGTCACAGTAGAACTGGAGCTGCCAAAGATGTTTAGTAAAGTGCACCCTGTATTTCATTGCAGCTTACTCCGTCAGGACCCTGGAGCTTTGGCTTGGCATCCTCAAACGCCCGCCCCCCAACCTATTCTGATTGGGAACCAGAGCCACCACGAAGTACAAGAAATTCTGGACTCTAAAGTTAAACGGGGAATCCTGTATTACTTAATCAAGTGGAAACACTTCCCCTCTTCTGAGAATGAGTGGGTGGCTGAAAAAGATATTGCAGCCCCCAATCTAATCCGAAAGTTCAATCAGAAATGCTCTCACAGGGCGGTGGAGGCGGCTTAGGGGGGGCAGTATGTCAAGTCTGTCTATAACTCTGGCTCAAACACAGAGCATGTTGGGTAGAACCAAAGTATAACCAAATGCTGCTAGCTTACCCTCTCTTCCTTTCCCCCCTCCTTTAGAGATCTGGTATTGCTTTGAAATGGTAATGTGTGAAAAGTCTTATCTGTGCCTTTTCAGCCCAGGCTTGGGGGAGAGGAAGGAGCCTGGGAGCATCAAGGCCATGCAGGCCTCTAATCAACATGAGAATGTATTTGTAACATCTATGTGTGAATGTCCTCTGCACAATCCCGCCCCCCCCCCGTAGGAATCCTTTTGAAGTATACCTTATATGCAATGTATCTACTGTATGGACTTTAGTCTTTTCAAGACCTGGCTTAGGCCACAAGTAACAGTATCAATAAAATAGAGTCTTTGTATCCACACCAACTCATCATTGAATCTGCAGACTTGACAGCAGGTCGACGACGCCACATCGGCACCACTGCAGGTGAGAATATCTGGAGAGCTGTTTTTGGTCCCCTTGACTTTATTAAACCCTAATTCCAAGAGGTTCATGCACACCCGGGCACTAATTGACTCAGGGTGCACTAGGGAAATTATCACCCCGAGATTAGTTGAAGCGTTTGGATTAGCACGAACCCCTCTACCCCACCCGCTCCAGTTCGAGCAAATGGAAGGGATAGTAATGAAAGGGAGCCATGCGTGGAAGAGACCCAGTTTTTCCCCATGGGGATTAAGGAGCGCTGGGACATGGAAGTGTTTGTAATCGCACCCTCCTCTTCGTTCGATGTGGTGGTGGGGGTGGGTTGGCTTGCAAAACACCAACCGAACATTCAGTGGGCAGAGCAAACCATAGACTTTTACAGCAAGAAATGCACCTACCACCACTGGTCATTAGAATGGGGCCCCTCGCCTCCCCCCAAGAACGAGAAGCTGTGTTTAACCATAGAAGAAGTGCGGTCCATCCCCAAAGAATACCGGGATTTACGTAGAGCTTTTAGTGAGGAGGAAGCGAATGAACTCCCCCCCCCCATAGAAACACAGACTGTGCCATAGAACTTATACCAGGTCAAGAATTACCCAAAGCAAAGCTCTACTCAATGGGATGGGCGGAAAAAGAGGAATTGAGGAAGTTCCTGGACAAAAACTTAAAGTGGGGGTTCATTAGACCAGCCACCGCACCCCACGTGGCCCCAGTACTGTTCAGAAAGAAGGACGGGAGGCTTAGACTTTGTACAGATTTTCGTGGGATAAACGCTATCTCCATGTCGAATGCATACCCCATCCCCCTTATCAAGGACTTATTAAGCACGGTGTCGGAGGGGTCCATCTTTACCAAGCTAGACTTGAGAGATTCATACTTCCGAGTCAGGATTAAAGAGGGAGACGAATGGAAAACGGCGTTTAACACACCACTGGGACAATTCGAATATTTAGTGATGCCGTTTGGGTTGCAAGGCGCCCCTGGGGTGTTTATGAACTTTATCAACGAAGTACTGAGGGATTACCTGTACAAAGGGGTGGTGGTGTACCTGGATGACATCATTATCTATTCAAAAGATCTACCTTCCCACATAAAGTTATTGAGGAAAGTGCTCAACACGCTGCTAGAGCACAAACTCTATGCAAAGCTGTCTAAGTGCGAGTTTCACCAGGAGGAGCTTGATTACTTGGGATTTAGAGTCTCGAGGAAGGGACTAGCCATGGACCCGGTCAAGATGCAAGCAGTGCTAGACTGGGAACCCCCAAGGACACATAAACAACTCCAATCATTTTTCGGGTTTGCAAATTTCTACAGGGGGTTCATAGAAGGTTTTGCTAAAGTAATGCTACCCTTAACTGATCTATTGAAAACGAAGGGAAAGGGCCCCGACGCGGGTAAACCAGGGACTAAACTGGCATGGTTTCCCAAGTGCCAGCAAGTGTTCGACAAACTAAAACAATTGTTCACTAGTGAACCCATCCTGGCGCACCCAAACGAACTGAAACCCTAGTGGTGCAATGTGACGCCTCCGATGTAGCTGTCGGAGCAATATTGATGCAGAAAGATGAGGAAGGCAGATTAAAACCATGCGCATACATATCCAAAAAGTTTTCTAATGAACAGCGCAATTGGTCAATTTGGGACAAGGAAGCGTTTGCTGTAACGTTCGCATTGAAAACATGGCGCGTTTGGCTAGAGTGAGTGCGAGTGTCATTTGAAATTTGGACGGACCACAAAAACTTAGAGGCGCTAACTGGACGCCGAAAATTAACCACCAAACAAATTCGGTGAGCGGGATTCTTTGCCAAGTTTGATTTTACTCTAAAACACATACCAGGCTCTAAGAACTTTCTAGCGGACGCACTCTCCCGGCTGCCATAGCACGAGAGTCAGAGAGAGGAAACTATAGACTCCCTCATTCCCCCGTCGGCAGTAGCAGGGGGAGTAACCACCCGGTCGGGAAAAAAGACTGGGAGCCCAGAACCATGGGGGGGCAGTAAACTGATCACCGAAATGGAACAAGAAGGAGAGGACCGCCCTGAGGGACTTTTGAAGGGGGAAGGAGGGTTTTGGTATCACGAAGCGAAACTATATGTCCTGAAAACCCTCCGCCAGGAAGTACTGCAGCATTGCCACAACAGCAAACTGGCAGGACATTTTGGCTACGTAAAAACGCTGCACTTAGTAAACAGGCAATTCTGGTGGCCTCAAATGAAAAAAGATGTCTCTGAATTTGTAGTTTCATGCCCAGTGTGTATCATGGCAAAAAAGAGAGGAGGAAAACCTCCTGGTCTACTCCGCCCCACTCCCACCGCGGAGAGATCGTGGTCAGTAGTATCGATGGACTTTATAGTCAAATTACCAGTCTCTCAGGGGTGCACAGTGATTCTGGTGGTGGTGGACACTTTTTCCAAACAGGCACACTTCATTCCTTGCAAGCAAATACCCACTGCCAAGAAACTGGCCCTCTTGTTTTTCCAGCCAGTTTGGTGTAGAGAGCCAGTTTGGTGTAGTGGTTAAGTGTGCGGACTCTTATCTGGGAGAACCGGGTTTGATTCCCCACTCCTCCACTTGCACCTGCTGGAATGGCCTTGGGTCAGCCATAGCTCTGACAGAGGTTGTCCTTGAAAGGGCAGCTGCTGTGAGAGCCCTCTCAGCCCCACCCACCTCACAGGGTGTCTGTTGTGGGGGGAGAAGATATGGGAGATTGTAAGCCGCTCTGAGTCTCTAATTCAGGGAGAAGGGCGGGGTATAAATCTGCAATTCTTCTTCTTCTTCTTCTTCTTCAGCATGTTGTTAAACTACACTCATTCCCTGATAAGGTGATTAGTGACCGCGGCCCGCAGTTCGTTGCCAACTTCTGGTGGGAGTTTTGTAAAATGGCAGGTATAGAACAAGGACTAAGTCCCGCCTACCATCCCCAAACAGACGGACAGACGGAACGGGTGAACGGGCTTCTTGAGCAATATCTACGGTGTTATGTGAACTACCAACAATCTAATTGGGTGGAGCTGCTCTCCTTTGCAGAATATGGGTACAATAACAGTGTGCACAGCTCCACCAAAACTCGCCATTTCAAATTGTGAATGGCTACGAAGGAAAGCCTTTCCCATTGCTACCGGCTTCCGAGGGAACAGCGCCACCTACCTTTAGTCAGCAATGGTGGGAAACTTTAGCCAGGAAAACCTGGAAGCGGCCAAACAGGACTATAAAACGCACTTTGATAAAAAACACTCACCTGAGTGGGATTTCAAAGTGGGAGACACAGTATTGCTATCAACCAAGAACTTGCCATTGCCACAGCCCTCCAGAAAATTAGCATACAAATACTTGGGTCCATTTAAGATCAAACGAATAATAAATTCAGTGACTGTAGAACTGGACCTACCAAAGATGTTTAGTAAAATTCACCCTGTTTTCCATTGCAGCCTCTTGAAAAAAGACCCCGGAACTTCGTTTTGGCATCCACGCCCCACGACACCCACACCTATTCAAGTGAAAGGTCAGAGTCATCATGAGGTGCAGGAGATATTAGATGCCAAGATAAAACGAAGGATATTATACTACTTGATCCGTTGGAAGTACTTTCCTCCCAGCTGTAACGAATGGGTCAAATCACCACACATATGAGCGCCCTCACTTCTGAAAAAGTTTTACCTACTGCACCCAGACAAACCCCTAGCAGGAGCTTGGGGGGGGGGGGCAGTATGTCAGGCTCTGTAACTCTCATATCTAATAAATGTAGAATACTAACCATATGGACTCTTTGTACTAACCCAAAGCTCTTTGCTATGATGTAGTTAATGTGCATATCAAAAGCAACAACGAGTGATGTGTGAAAGTTGTTGATGTTACCAAAGAACAAAAGAATGCAGCCGTTGGTAGATAACACGGCTGCAAGGCATCTTCTCGGGGCAAGGAGATAAGCTGAAGCCCTTGTGTGAAAGTTTGCACCTTCAACCCCTTGATGTTATGGGAATGAGAGCTTTCTTTAGAAAGTCTTTGCTGTAGAATCTTTAAGAGTAGTAACCGCCTGATTCCAGACATTAGTCTTAATCTTTGTATCCAACTATGAGTTTCCAATAAAGTATTACATTGTTTCAAATGAATACTGCCTTGAGATTCCATTGCCTGACAGCCGTTAGGGATTTTATAATAAAGTTCTAGTTAACGTTATCAAACGCTTTTTCTGCATCGAGCGCAATGCCCGCAAACTGTTTCTCAGGATGCCCTCGATAATACTCTAATATATTCATAAAAAAACTTATATTCTGTCTCATCATTCTCCCGGGAATGAACCCCGTTTGGTCTTCATGGATTATCGTAGATATAACTTTTTTAAGCCTATTAGACAGAATTGCTGCACATATTTTATAGTTGGCATTTAAAAGCGAAATTGGTCTATAATTGTGAATCTCTGATGGGTCTGTCCCTTTCTTATGGAACAGCGATATTAAGGCCTCACTCCAGGATGATAGCATTATAGCTGTTTCTTGTATTTCCTCTACTATACTTTTATAAGGAATCAACAGAAACTCTTCAAAATTAATTAATTAATCAATTTTAAACTTATTAGAATTTTAACATTAAATGCAACTTTGTTGTTTTGTTGTTTTTGTATAATTGAATGATGTTGTCAGCCGCCCTGAGCCTGCTTCGGCGGGGAGGGCGGGATATAAATAAAATTACCTACCTACCTACCTACCAAAAGTTTTGAAGAATTCGATTGGTCGTCCATCAGGACTGGTCATTTTATTACTTTTCTGTCTTTTCAGTGCCTCTATTATTTCATGCATCGTGATAGGGTTCTCTAGTCCGTCCCGTTGCTCCTTTGTTAGTTCTTTAATCTCAACATTTCCAATATACTCCTCCTGAGATTGTTGTGAAATCTCTTGCTTTTTATAAAGATTCCGGTAAAAGTTTTGAACTATTATATCAATTTGTGATTTTTCTGAAACTTCTTCCTTATCTTCATTCTTGAGTGATCATATAACTTTTTTCTCCCTTTCTTTTCTTAATTTATATGCCAACCACCTACTGGTCTTATTAGCACTTTCAAAATAATTTTGTTTCATCCACTTCATCTTCTTCTCTAGTTCTTCAACAAGTATTAAAATTATTTCGTGCTGTATTGCATAAATCTTTAACGTTATTTCTTTTGTATTTTTGGCTTTTTGTTGTTTTTCTAAGTCTCTTAATTCCGTTATTAATTCATTATAAGCTTTCATCTGTTCTTTCTTTCTTTTTGTAGCATAGCTAATTGCTATTCCTCTAAAGAAGGCTTTAAAGGCGTCCCAAATTATTTGCATCGACGAATCCTTTTTCAAATTACATTCAAAAAACATCCTTATATCATTTTTGGCCTTCTCAATAAATGCTTCTTCCTTTAAAATTTGTAAATTCAGAGTCCAACACAATTTACATGGGGAATCTTTCAGAATAATTTGTATTGGGTTATGGTCAGCATACGTCTTTGGGTAAATATTTGCTTGAATGACCAACCAACCCAAGGAAGCTGTCATCCAACACATATCTATCCGAGACCAACAGTTGTTTACTTGTGAAAAATAGGTGAAATCTTTAGTTAATGGGTTTTTCATTCTCCAAACATCTACTAGATTAAACTCATCAGCCATTTTAAAGAAAGTTTTGGTAGCAAGCTACAGGATTTTTTAGATTTATCTTTTTCATATTTTTTATCCTTCCCCATATCAAATATCGCATTATAATCACCCACAATACACAAATTTTCAAGACCATATTCCAGTAACTTTTCGTGCAACACAGTATAGAATTTCTCTTGATTGTTGTTTGGAGCATATATGTTACCAAAAATTACTTTCTCCCCATTAATCTCTATTTCTATTAATACAATTCTGCCTATTTCATCATTATATAACAATTTAGATTTTATGTGCCCCTTCACATAAATAGTGACACCTCTTTTTCCCCCCGAATCACATGAGTAATAAAGCTGTCCTAATTTTTTATTTTGCAAATATTTGGTATTACCTTTTTTATATGGGTTTCTTGTAAACATATTACTTGAGAACTCATCTTCTGAAGTTGAAGGAAGGTCTTTTTTCTTTTTCTAGGTTCATTTAATCCATTTATGTTAACCAAAAAGATCTGTAATCCTGCTTTGGTTGTCATCTTAAATTACTATCCAGTATCTTCCTTTGTTCTTTTTGCGATTGTGATCTCGTCTTAATTCTTTCTCTTTTTTTCCCCCTATGGCTCATCTTTCCCCATACTATTGGATTCAGGCTCCTCTTCTCGATCTTCTCCAGACTCCGACTCCTGATTATGAAGCTCCACATATTTCTCCCAAAAATCTTCCATCATTTCTATTGATGTTAAATTATATCTTCTAGTTTGATAAGTGAAAAAGATTCCTTCTGGTACCAGCCATCTAAATTGTATGGAATGTTTCATTAACCAGCTTGTCAACTTTTTGTATTCAAACTGCTTCTTTCTTATGGACCAGGGTATGTCCTTTAGAACCTCAATATTGTTACCTTCCCATTTCAAACCCTTTTTATCTTGCTACACTCAGAATCTTCTCACATATTGCAGTTCGTATAAATCTGACTTGAATCTCTCTTGGTATATTGAATCTTTTGGTATGAGCCGAAGCCACTCTTCTAGTCCATTCAATCTCAATCTTCCCGTTTTCCAACAATTCTTCTCCATCTATATTCAGCAATTCAACAATCTTATTTTCTATATCCTCCCCCTTTTCCTCAGGGATGTTTTGAAATCTTAAATTGTACGCCGATTTGTCCATCTCCAGTCTTGCAATTCTGTCTTCTAATTCTAACAGATTGGCTCTGTTTTCTCATATACTTGCTGACGTTGCTTCCCCTTGGTCCTCTAATCTCCCTACCTTTGCTGACAATTTATGTACTTGCTGGGTATTGGCTAGCAACTGTTTTTGGAATTCTATCACTTGTTCATTTATTTTCTTAATTTCTCCCATTAGTTCAGTCTTAATTTCTTCTAAGGCTTCCTGATTCTGTTTGAACCCAGCTATCATTATATTTTGTAGTTTTTCCAGAGCATCCTGATTAACCGCAGAAGACCCCGATTTACCTCCCGGGTACCCTGCCCAAATTTCTTAATTTTAGACTCCATTTCTAAGAATTCTACCAGTTATTTACTGCTTTCAGCAAACTTAACTACCTTACTCCCTCTACAAACTAAATTAATCTGTTACAATACCAATCAATTATCTAAACTATTTAATTATTCCAATTAATTCCCACTTAAATTACAATTTAAACAATAATTAGCATATTAAATACGATTCATTACTCTATAAAATTCATAATCCCCAATTAATTTCAATCAATCAATTTCACAATAACCTTTCCTAATATAATTTATGTATCAATATGTTACAGAATGGCACTCCCAAAAAATGTCATCAGCAGTATGTCGTTTAAATACAGTCCCCTTTTTCTTCTTCCTTCTTTCTTCCTCTTCTTTCTTCGTTCTTCCTTCTTACTATATATCCTATATCACCTGTTCAAATATTACTTCTCATTCAAGTCCCGGTATTTTCCGTTCCCTTCTACCACAACATTCTACCACTCTTCAAGGAAGAGGTAGCCGCTATACGTTAAAAACCACCTCTTCCTCTTTTAAACTGCTCTGTACCTTCTACACTGTTCTAGACCTTTAAACTTCCAAAATATCTTCTACACACTGTCTTCTTTTATATTCACTGCCTTTAGTCCCGTTCCAATCCTTCTTTCACAAACCCTATGCTACTTACTATTACCAATGAAAACTTTCTTCTACTCACAGTTCCTTCCCGCAGCCATCGCCATTTTCCTGATTCCGTTCTCAGTAATCACCATTCACGCTGCCCTCGCCGTCATTTCTACCGCTCCTCTCTCCTCATTCAATTCCTCTATGTTGTCTTCTCAATGCAGTCTTGTTCTTCCTCTTTTTCCACTCCCTTTATTCAACTACAGTCATCCTCTCCTTCCCTCCTCATGCTGTCCTAGACTCACACTTTTTCCATTCTCCGCTTCTCCTCTCCACTCTGTCTTTCCACTTTTCGGCTTCTCAGCTTTTCATCTCACTTTACCACCGCTGTCTCTCTCCCCGCTTCTGCCACTTCTACCATGCATGTATTTCCTCTGCTTCTCTCTTCTACTCAGTCAAAGTTGTCAAGAATATTGGCCAGGTCTCAGTTGTAAAGAATCTATTGCCCTGCCAGCTCCTTTTCTCAGTGGCCCAGTTTAACGCCAAAGCATTAGCAAGTTCCAGACAAAGGAAGGGCTGGGATCGAAAGGTAAGCCTCCACTCCCCCTCCGAATCCCCTGCCAGCTCCCCAGACACTTCTTTAAGAGGTATCCTCCAAAAGAAGACCCTCTCTAGAGCTTGCTAAAATGAAGCATTCACCAGAGCTCTGTGAAAATGCTCTGTTTCACCACGCCATCATACCGGAAGTCCCCATGGAAGACTTTTTAATGGAGGGTTTGCCATCGCCTTCCCTAATCATCTACACTTTCCTCCCAGCAAGGTGGATACTCATTTTACCAGCCTTGGAAGGATGGAAGGCTGAGTCAACCTTGAGCCAACTACCTGAACCCAGCTTCCACCAGGATCGAACTCAGGTTTCTACTATTAGTTTTAGTGCTGGAAGCATTATCTTTTAATGGGTGCAAATGGTATCTCTTTTAGAACTCTGAGATGTGTTTGATGGGGAGTTCACCGGTCAACTGACCTCCATACCCACACCAAGCCCTCTTTAGTCACACTGGTCAAGTGCAGACAGGGGGCTGGGGCTGTGGGCCGCCCCTTCCTTCCCATGATGCACTAGTGTGTGTTTCTGTTAGCTAGTGTGAGCAAAGCAGGAGACACAAAACCAAAGGTGGGGGCCTTGGAGCAGTTGACTGGCAAAGAGTGCTAGCAGGGGATACTCTTTAAGGTTAGCTGGGAGGGGTGGGGGGTGGGATGCTATGGAAGCTCACTCAAAAAGAAACCCGATACCCTGGGTGGGGAAAGGGCCTCAGCAGGTGGTGCTGATCTGAGCTGGCCCCTGTGGGTCTTCTGAGCCCCCTCCTGGGCAGGTAAAGGGAGCCTGGCCTGGGCCAC
Organism: Heteronotia binoei; assembly: GCF_032191835.1. NCBI lineage: Eukaryota > Metazoa > Chordata > Lepidosauria > Squamata > Gekkonidae > Heteronotia > Heteronotia binoei. The sequence goes on from NC_083233.1 coordinate 1,874,466, forward strand.
ATCTGCCCTCAACCACCAAGTCCACCGGGGAGGGCTTCCCCAGACCCATCTGCACAGCACCGAGATGGCCTTTGGGGCAAGCCCTTATGATACCACCCTTTCCCTCAAACACACCAGAGAAGTAGTTACAGGAAGCAGCGAGAAGAAAGACCAATCTGCAAGGAGGATACTTCTGAATTCAATAAACCATTTACAACTAACAATGCTATCTTATTTTATTATTACATTCTTGGGCCTATATGTCAAGCATTGTTTATTCCTTTCTGATGGTAGCTATTAAAATATAGAAATGTTACTAACCATGAATAAAACCTAGGCACATCAAAGTAGAGAACTAACAATGCAGGAATGCACTCTTTGAAGATAAAACCTCCTGGGACCAATTCCCAAGCCAGCCAGGTTTTATTTGATAAACAAAGTGACAGTGGAGCTGGAACTACCAAAACTGTTTAGTAAAATCCACCCTGTTTTCCATTGCAGCCTTCGGTGAGATCCAGGGGCCACGAGTTGGCACCCCCGCCCACCAGAGCCCAAACCTATTCAGGTGAAGGGTCAGAGTCACTATGAGGTGCAGGAGATACTGGATGCTAAAGAAAAAAGGGGGTGCTGTATTATCTAGTTCGTTGGAAGTACTTTTCCCCCAGTTGTGATGAATGGGTAAAGTCCTCTGACCTCATAGCCCCCTTCTCCTGAAAAGATTTTACCTACTGCACCCAGACAAACCCCGAGCAAGAGCTTGGGGGGGGGGCAGTATGTCAAGCATTGTTTATTCCTTTCTGATGGTAGCTATTAAAATATAGAAATGTTACTAACTATGAATAAAACCTAGGCACACCGAAGTAGAGAACTCTTTCACTTTTACTAACAAATGCAGGAATGCACTCTTTGAAGATAAAACCTCCTGGGACCAATTCCCAGGCCAGCCAGGCTTGGACCCAGGAAGCGCCAGCCATAATAGAGATAAGGAAGTTACAGTGTGAAGTTTCACATGTGAATGTAGAATGGTTTAGAGAATGTAGAATTGTTTATAGAATCCTTTGATGTGCCATCTTTAAGTATGTATCTCACTGTTATACTGTATCAGTTCCAATACCTAGCTCGGCTGAGCCACATGGATTATCAATAAATCAAACTTTGTATCAAAAACCAAGAACTGGTTGTTTTGAAATCTAGTGCTTGACACTATAGCTATATTGATTTGTAGAATGTGGTGCCCAATGGAAACCGCCACCTATGGTATATATACTGCTTTGTTTTTATTATATTGTTATTGTTTTAGTTGTAAGTTTGACATTGTTTTAACCTATGCTGTTCTCCTTCCTGAGACCGTTAGTGGGAAAGGATGAAATATAAGTTAATAAAAATAAAATAACATAAATTTAAAATAAATGCATAATTATTATTATTGCATATAATTAAATATCCAAGGATCAGATAAAAGTTCAAAGGAAAAAAACCTGTCAAAAAATGCTGCCCACTGCCTCTAATCCCAGCTACTCTGCGTAAACCAAGCCTTTTGTTCGATTCACACATTCTATGCCCAAAGCAGCATCCAAACTCAGAGACACCCAAGGCTAAGCTCTCCTGGCCCTTAGAAGTCAGTGGCTTCTGGAAGTAAAGAAGTACGTAGAAGGAGAGAGAGAGAGAGAAAGACCATACAAATGCCCATTCTTTCCAAAATCATCTGAGCATTATGTAGCTACTGTATTTTCTGTGTTAATAATGGTCTTTAAGTACATTTGCAAGCTGCTTTGGGTTGGATATCCATGTGTTAAGTAAAGCCTCTGCTACTTCCTACCTCAGCTGCCTGAACCAGCATCTTTCCCACCTGTTGCTCCTTTCTGGTGTTTCCCGACACCCTCTCATCCAAAGAAGCTCCTCCTTCAGGCTTGAATTGCCCCTCCCCCTGTAAGGCACACCTGACCCCTGACAGCTGTGATGTATTAGCAACAAACTCCCATCATGTCCCACCCGCTGTACAACAGGAGAGGCTCATGTCTGTTTACACAAGTTTGGATTTGTCCATAGAAATTCTGTGTGGAAGAAACACTTGGCTGCATAGTGTACACTGACAGCTGAAAGATTAAGGGAGGCTGTTATCTCCACCAGCTGCCTGGAATCCTGATATCCAGCACCCACCTGAAAGACAGAGTGGCTTTCCTGGCTGGCCACTTTATCTCCGGGATGCCAACTGCCTGGAGAAGAAATGTCCTGTTAAATAGCGGTCTAATGGGATGCTATTTGCAAGGTGATGTGATTTACCTCTCTTCCACAAAAGCTTCTGCTGCTATTAAAGGGACAGGACATGTTTTCACCAGGCCTTTTGGCAATTCTGTTTCTCTCTTTAGTTGGGCTTGGTCCTTCTCAATTTAATAATAATTGAATAACAGTGGAAGCCATGAATAAATATTAAAGGATCCCTGGAAAAGAAGTTAGGGTCTTTGATCCAACACTGTCTTTGGCAGATCACACAGAATATGGGGGGGAGTGTGTAACTTCTTGCTAGACTGGTGCTGTGGATGACCAAAGACTAGTCCTTTTGCCATGGAGATGCAGCCATTGGCCTGGCTGGTGATCCCTCCCTCCCACTGCAGAACCTGAAGGAATGCAATTCTCTGCCAAGCGCCATGTGGTCTGTGGATGGTGTTCTTTGCCATCCCAGCGGGCTTCAAAATGCAGCCCTGTTTCATGAAGTGTACTGGAGATGAGAGACTGGGATGAGGAGGTCACCTGACCAAAAGATTACAAAGGAAAACACCCCTTTGATCTAATACTTTAAGACTTTGGGAGAAGGAATTGTCCTTTTGGGTGCTGGAAAAGGTCCAACTTCTGCTACATCTGAGAGTGAGAGACCTTTTGGATTTACACTCTTAACATCATATATCTACATGGCCTGAGTGAGGAGGTGGACTGATTATGTGTTTGATATTTTGTTGCCCTTTCTGTATGCATTTTCTGTGGGGGACCTTTGATGTTCTTTAACACATTGGGATTTTGTCCCTTCTCTCTTTTGTCCCTGCAAATTATTGAGTGGCCCATTCACAGTGCCTGGTTTCCCCCTCCCTTCCCCCCTAGTCTGATTGTATCATCCAACCTGATGACCGCATCATTCCCCCACGGGACTTATAAGCAATATGTTACTCCATCCTTTGCACTATACATTCCTTCACCATATTGGTTCCATACTGCACTTTGGATTGATTTCCTTGGACCAAAACCAGGAGGGTAATCTTATCACTAATTAATATAACTCTTGGTTTTTTTGTTTTTGTTTTAAAAATAATAGTTTCTATGGAAATGCTGTTACCATAACACTTTTGTATAAAATATTTTCAGGTACACATTTGAACTTCAGGAAACCTGCACCTGACTTGGACAGAAGGTGGATACAACTGAGGCCTCCCTAACAGATCTGTGTCTTAAGCCTCCGATATTGATTAATAGGAAGTCTTTCCAAATAGGTTTTTTAAAAACATATTTAAAAACATATTTCTATGTAATAATTCAAATACTCTACTAAATTCAATAATGGATCTTTCCCTCCCCCCCCCCCCCTTCTTACAGTATAATCCCAACTTGGTCCTGTATAGATTTATTATTGTAAATCTTTTTGCAGTGTCTGAAGCCATTGTGTAATTGTTATGCTTGACCACTGAAGAAGGCCATATGACTGAAACACACCTGGTCAGGGTTCCAGAAGGTCTTTGTTTGAGTCTACTGCATGTTTTTAATCCAAGTTGAGGCTCTATTAGGGCCTTTAAATTGTTTTTTTTAAATCTTGTAAATAAATACTGGTTTTGTATAACTGTTCTATATTTATATCTCATTCATTTCCTTTAACATTTGGATTCATTTGACCTTTTAGGTTCTTAACCCATGGCTAAAAGGGTGGGTGGGCGGGGGGGTGTCCTCCAGCAACCCTCTATGTGCCCCTGGGGGAAGGAGTGTGAGAGAAGGAGCAGCATCTGGGCTGCTTTTGCTTGAAGTGCAACCCCAGAGACTGGCAAGCAGGTCTTCAGGCACCTGCAGGTCCAGCAGGTTTTTTTGAGACACTGGTATTCCAGCTCAGCATCTGGCCCAGCTCTTTCATTTAAGCAGCTTCTTGTCAAGCATGTTATTTCTAAATGTTGGTTTATCCTTACTTTCTTCTTCTCCCCTTCCCCCTTCTCTTCCTTTTCTCTTTCTTTCAATAGATGCATAATAAATCTCCCTGCCTCAGGAGATGTAAGTAACCTTGTATTAGTAATGTAAAATACCTCTCCCACAGATTCTCACCAAGAGGTCTTATCAGTCAGTAGAGAATGTGTGAGAAACAGAGATGTTCCCATTCCTTAGTAAACAAAGAGATAGTTGATAGCAGCCTTTGAACCTTCAATGTAATTTACATCTTTATGTTATTCTTTTGAAGTTATCTGTAACCCTGCCTTTGAGGTAACCTTTAAGACACTATGCAATGTGGAGATCTGTAATACTTCCAAGGTTTCAGTTCTTGGAACAAGTCATGGAGTTTCAATAAAACAAGTCTTTGATTTTAAAACAAAAGCTTGATTATTTCAAAATATCGATGCTTGACATTTTGGAAGTAATCCTTTTTGGGAATTTAACCGAACTGGCAACTTTCTAACCGTATGACAGAAAGATTTCCATATAGTGGCAGATTCCCTACATCTCCAGACAGGATACGAGGCGAACCTAGAGAGGAAGGTGCCGGGGTCTGGCACCTCCATGGCATATTATTGACACCTGTCGGGTCACGGGGAGAGGGTCCCCCCTACATATCCAACAACTCTCCATCACTCCCAAAGTGTGGGTCCCCAGAACCTCCACCACCCTGATGGATGAGGCACCAGCTCAGAGAGAAGCAATCCTGCACGGCCATCCTGACGGGGGAAAGCAGGGGACGAGAGTGGCCAGGAGGAGAGAACCGGAAGAAATGGTCGAGATGAACTGAAACCAGAGGAGGAGGGGGAGGATGGTGACCCAGACCCTCTATGCCTGGACGAGGAGGAAAAGGAACCTGATCCTGATGACAGAGGGCTCTTCCAAAAGGTGAGGGACGAAATGGCTGAGTTGGCCAAATGCCTGAGAGATGAGATGCAAGCCAATGCTACATTCATGGCACAAGAGATGAAAAGGCAATTGGAGACAGTACTGCCACCAGCAGACCCAAGAGAGGGACCGATACCCCCTCTGGGGAGGCAGCCGGCCACACAGCCGCCTTTGTTACCCCTCATCCCTCGAGATTATGGGAGAGGGAGAGAATTGGATGCCACCTTCGATGGGGATCCTGAAGAGGTGGAATACTTCTCCATTCAAGCCAATAGCTTAATGCATTACTGGGGAATGTCAAGTCTGCAGATTCAATATCGAGTCGATATAGACTCAAAGAAACTAGTTTATTGATACTGGATACTTGTGAACACATCAGACATCCAGCTACCACTGACATCCATATGGGGGGGGGGGGGGGAGAAAAAAGACATCTCTCCCACACTGTAAACTCAAAAAGAGCAACAGCAACAATAAAAACAAACAAACAAAAAAAACTGTTCATGTTGAGCTATTCCGGTCCTTCTATCTTCTTTCCTTCTTCCTTAATCCATCTTCCCTTAATCATTTCTTAGTCTTAGTCCTTTCCCTGAAGTCCCAAGTCTTTTTTTCCTCCTTCTTTTTTCCCCCCTTCTTCTGTTTCTGAGTGTTCCCCATTTCTTCTTCCAAACTATTTTCCCCTTCTGAGTCCCAGTCAGGGAAATGCTTGTAATCCTTAGGCAGCTGCAGTCCCACACGTTTAAATAGCTCCTCCATCTGCTTCTGATCTTCTGCAAACAGCTCTACTCCTTCATGCACCATTTTCAGAGCAAACCAGGCTCCTAGGACTCCCCCGGGCCTGAGCTGAGAAGGTTCAGATAAGACTTTTCACACATCACCATTTCAAAGCAGGGAGAGTTTCTAAGAAAGGGAGGGGGGACAGTAGATAGCCACTAGCAGCATTTGGTTCTACTTTGGTTCTACCCAGCATGCTCTTTGGTTGAGCCAGAGTTATATTCAGACTTGACAGGGAAACACCTTCCCTGATGAATTCAGCAGAGTGGATTACCTGGGGTCGAAGTTAAAGGCCGCTTTCCTTCAAGCGCTGTTAACCCTATATGAAGACCCCCTCCAAGAAACTAGAGCTGGGTCCATGGCCAGCCCTTTCCCCAAGACCCGAAACCCCAGGTAGTCGAGTTCTGTTTGGTGGAATTCGCACTTAGACAGTTGCACATACAGTTTATGTTCATATAGGGTGGTGAGCACCTTCCGCACCAGTTGGATGTGGGAGGGTAGATCTTTTGAATAGATAATGATGTCATCCAGGTACACCACCACCCCCTTGTATAGATACTCTCTTAGCACTTCATTGATAAAGTTCATGAATACTCCCTGCAGCCCGAATGGCATCACCAGATATTCAAACTGTCCCATCGGTGTGTTAAACGCTGTCTTCCATTCGTCTCCCTCCTTGATCCTCACTCTGAAGTAGGCGTCCCTTAGGTCCAGTTCAGCGAATATGGACCCCTCCGACACCGTACTTAATAAGTCTTTGATCAAGGGGATTGGGTAGGCGTTGGACATAGAAATCGCATTTATCCTGCGAAAGTCTGCGCAAAGTCTAAGGCTTCCGTCCTTCTTTTTCCAGAAGAGGACGGGGGCGACGTGAGGTGCGGTGGCCGGTCTAATGAAGCCCCTTTTTAAGTTTTTATCGATGAATTTCTGCAGCTCTGCTTTTTCAGCCCATTCCATTGAATACAGTTTAGCTTTGGGTAGCTCTTGGCCCAGGATGAGCTTGATGGCACAATCAGTGCTTCAGTAGGGGGGCAGCTCGTTGGCTTCCTCCTCACTAAACACCCTACACAAGTCCTGGTATTCTTTGGGGATTGTTGGCACCTCCTCCACGGACACACACATCTTCTCATTTTTAGGGGGTGGGTTGAGCTCCACTTTTCTAGCCAATGGTGGTGCGTACACCGTTTATCGGTAAAGTCTATGGTTTGCGCCCCCCACTGTATGTCCAGTTGGTGCCTGGCTAGCCAGCCGACTCCTAACACCACATCAAAGGATGAAGAGGGAGCAATGACAAAGACCTCTACCTCCCAATGTTCATCTATCCCTACTGGCAGGCCCTGAGTCTCTTCTACGCAGGGCTCCCCTTGCATTACGGACCTGTCCATCTGTTCGAATTGGATCGGGTGGGGCAGGGGGGACTGAGACAGTCCAAGGGCGTCCACCAGCCTAGGGGTGATGATCTCTGAGGGTGCACCTGGAGTCAATCAGGGCTCGGGCGTGCATGAAGCGTTTGAGCTTCGAGTTTAACAAAGTCAATGGAACAAAAAATAAGGCTCCAGTTATTCTCACCCTCAATGGTGCCGATAGATCCACGACCTGCCTCCCGGCACCCCTTAGTGCAGGTCGCTCTCGTTTTCCGCCGGTTCGGTTTCCCACGATTCCTTGCTCAGGTCATCCAGTATTATAGTATCCTCGTCAAGCGCCATCGAAGTGGCGGTGCTGCCCCAACTGGGCTCTTTGAACTTCCCCGGGGTCTTCTTTGGTCCCACGGCCGTTGGCTTCGGGTTAAGGGGAGGTGCTCGGGGTTTCTCAGGGCAATTCGCCGCCAGGTGCCCCGGGTCGCCGCATCGGAAGCACTTTTGAATGGAGGGGCCTTTGGGAGGTCCCTCCTTAAGCCGGTGCCTTCTTCGTTTCGGCTTTTGTGCCTGATTGAGCTTCGCGTCCCCCTTTTCCTCCTTGCTGCTATTGCCGTTGCAGGGCTATGCACTTCATGTTCATCTCAACTTTCCCCGCCAACTGCATCCACCCCACTAGCATCGTGGGGCGGGCTTGGTGGAAGGCCCGATCCAGGAGGCTGGCATTGAGGCCATACTGGTACGCCTCAATCTTCATCATCTCGCTCCAACCCCAGACGTTAGCGTATTGAGCCCTGAACTCCGTTGTGCATTCTCTCACCGATTTCGACCCTTGCTGCATTTTGCACAGTGCGGTGAGGGCCTGAGTCTCCTGGAGGGGGTCTTCGTACTGGAGCAGCATGGCTTGCAGAAAGCCCGCAACGCTGTCCAGCTCCAGGCCTCGGGCTTTGTACAGGCTCACGTACCACCTCCTGGCTGCCCCCTTCACCTTCGAGCCTAGGTAGTCTACCCGACTAGGCTGGTCGGGGAAGGTGTTCCTCCAGTAGTGCATATAGCTGTTGGCTTGTATGGTGAAGTATTCCACCTCTTCTGGATCGCCGTCAAAGGTGATGTCCAGTTCTCGGCTCCGTCCGAACTCTCATGGTCCAGGGGCTGGGGGACCATGATGTGCATAGAATTCTCTAGAGTTAGTAACATTGGCTTAACATGGCTTCTAGGTTTCAATAAGCATCAATAAGCATCTTAAATTCAGGTGAATTGACAATTGCCTGACACTTAGTAAGCTCAAGAGTCATGGAGTAAAAGGACAGGTCCTCTTGTGGATCAAAAACTGGCTAATTAATAGGAAGCAGAGAGTGAGTATAAATGGGCAGTCTTTGCAGTGGAGGATGATAAGCAGTGGGGTGCTGCAGGGCTCAGTACTAGGTCTCATGCTCTTTAACTTGTTCATAAATGATTTGGAGTTGGGAGTAAGCAGTGAAGTGGCCAAGTTTGCAGATGACACTAAATTTTCAGGGTGGTTGCGTGTCGATACAACTCATGCTCTTTAACTTGTTCATTAACGATCTGGAGTCGGGAGTAAGCAGCAAAGTGGCCAAGTTTGCGGATGACACTAAATTGTTCAGGGTGGTGAGAACCAGAGAGGATTGTGAGGCACTCCAAAGGGATCTGTTGAGGCTGGGTGAGTGGGCGTCAACGTGACAGATGAAGTTCAATGTGGCCAGGTGCAAAGTAATGCACATTGGGGCCAAAAATCCCAGCTACAAATACCAGTTGATGGGTTGTGAACTGGCAGAAACTGACCAAGAGAGAGATCTTGGGGTCATGGTAGATAACTTACTGAAAATGTCAAGACTGTGTGCGATTGCAATAAAAAAGGCCAACGCTATACTGAGAATTATTAGGAAGGGAACTGAAAACAAATCAGCCAGTATCATAATGCCCCTGTATAAATTGATGGTGCGGTCTCATTTGGAATACTGTGTACAGTTCTAGTCACCGCACCTCAAAAAGGATATTATAGAATTGGAAAAAGTTCAGAAAAGGGCAACTAGAATGATTACAGGTTTGGAACACTTTCCCTATGAAGAAAGGTTAAAATGCTTGGGGCTCTTTAGCTTGGAGAAACGTCGATTGCGGGGTGACATGATAGAGGTTTACAAGATTATGCATGGGACGGAGAAAGAAAAAGAAGCACTTTTCTCCCTTTCTCACAATACAAGAACTCATGGGCATTCAATGAAATTGTTGAGCAGTCAGGTTAAAACTGATAGTAGGAAGTCCTTCTTCACCCAAAGGGTGATTAACATGTGGAATTCACTGCCACAGGAGGTGGTGGCAGCTACAAGCGTAGCCAGCTTCAAGAGGGGGTTAGATAAAAATATGGAGCAGAGGTCCATCAGTGGCTATTAGCCACAGTGTGTGTGTGTGTGTGTATTTTGGCCACTGTGTGAACAAATCAGCCAGTATCATAATGCCCCTGTATAAATCGATAGTGCGGTCTCATTTGGAATACTGTGTACAGTTCTGGTCACCGCACCTCAAAAAGGAAATTATAGCATTGGAAAAAGTCCAGAAAAAGGCAACTAGAATGATTAAAGGTTTGGAACACTTTCCCTATGAAGAAAGGTTAAAACGCTTGGGGCTCTTTAGCTTGGAGAAACGTCAACTGTGGGATGACATGATAGAGGTTTACAAGATTATGCATGGGATGGAGAAAGTAGAGAACGAAGTACCAAGAAATGTACCAAGAAAAGAATTACCAAGAAAAGTACCAAAAAGTACTTGGACTGGATGGGCCATTGGCCTGATCTGTCAGGCGATGGAATCTCAAGGCAATGTTCATTTGAAACAAAGTGACATTTTATTGGAAACTCATAGCTGGATACAAAGATTGAGACTAATACCGATGCCTAGGCATGGGTCACTCTTAAGAGATTCTACATCAAAGCAATTCTATACAAAGCTCCCTTTCCCAAGACATCAAGGAGTTGGAGGTGCAAATTTTCACACAGGCTTCAGCTTATCTCTTTCCCCTGAAAAGTTGCCTTGCGGCCAAGCTATCTTTCAACAGCCACATTCTTTTGTGTCCTGGGAGCATCAACAATGTTTACACATTAATGGCTGTCTCTTTGATATGCATAGAGACTACATAGCAGTAAAAGATATATGGGTTAGTATAAGAAGTCCATATGGTTAGTATGTTGCAGTTAATATTCTTTAAACCTTACAGAGCCTGACATGATCCAACATGGCTTCTCTTATGTTCTTATGTTCTGTATTACTTCCAAGGTTTCAGTCCTTGGAACAAGTCATGGAGTTTCAATAAAACAAGTCTTTGCTTTTAAAACAAAAACTTGATCATTTACTTGGCCAAACTTGATCAAAAACTTGGCCAAATATCGATGCTTGACACCTCTTACTTGAGAGACTGTGTCGTTTGAGGACTGTGTAGTCTATGTGGTGCTGCAGGGGCTCAGATCCAAACTTAATGACAGACACCATCCCCAGCCAAAGGAGATGCAACACTTGTCACTGGCAGACACCTCCTACCTGCCAACTTGCAGGGGCAGCTGCCTACAGATCAGAGAATTAGATTTGCTTCTGGAAATGCTCTGCGTCAAAACAGCAGGCTCAAAAGGAAGCTTCGCTCTGAGAGTTTATCGCCCACCAGATCAAAAGATAGAGGATGATTATAAAATGATGAAAGAATTGATATTGATAAAGCTATTTATGGAGCCAACTTGGCTTCTTTTGGCTCCTCCCATTTTTTTTTTTCTCATAGATCCCAATAGGCAGCCATGTTGGTCTGAAGCAATAGAACAAAGTGTCAAGTCTGCTATGAGTTACTCAATATCTGTATTAAGTTTGGTTCTGAAGTAAAGGAGTCTGGGTACTTTACAGTGTACACCGGGGGCTGCTAGCCCACTTTCCTGCCCCCTCACTAGAAAGGCCTTTGTTGTGTAACCTGCTTTGAAATGCTAACATGTGAACAAGATAGTGGCGCCTTCCCAGCCTTGTTCTCTGTGGGGAGTATGGGGTGTCAAGGCTTCGGCCTGGGAACGAAAGAAGTAGCATCCTAGTGTGAAGATGTGTTGCATAGATTGCCCCCCCCCCCCGTAGGAATCCTTTAGATTCATACCTTAAATACTGGATTAGTGCATATGTATTTCAGTCCTTCAATCTCTGCCATGGTCCCTAGTTCTGATTACAATAAACTTGTTACTCTATCAAGAGACTCGTTATTGAATTCAGCCGACTTGACATTTTGAAGGACTCCTCTATCTTGGAGTTCAACCTTTCCGGCAACTGAAAAGGCGATGTCCGAACAGTCTCCGGAGAATGGAGGATTCCCAACCAGAGTGGAGGGGGCCGAGACACCCTGGCACATCCATACTGCCAGAAGGACCGCGGCCTCCCCTCCACAGTTTCAGCTGGTGGTGACCCCACGGCAATACCAGCCAAGGACCTCCACTACGCTGATGGATCAAGCCCCGGTCCGACGGGAGGCGATCATGACCCGCCACACCAAGCGGGTCCAACTGGCTGAGGCCGCCGCCGCCCACCCGGGCGAGGCGAGCGAAGGCGCCGGAGCCGCGGGGGCGCAAGCCCCCGGGAGTGGAAGCGAAGGGGCCGAGTGCGGAGCGGATGACGGAGGGGCGAGCCCCAAGGACCAGACCGATGAGGAGTATGAGGCGTTTCGCGCGATGGTCCGCAGGGAGATCGACGGGGCGGTGAGAGACCTCAAGGACCAGATGCAGACCCTGACCGCGCAGCTGGGCAGAGCGCTGGGGGTGACCGGGGCTCGCCAGCAACAGCCAGCCCCGACGGGTCCGCGGGGACCCCCGGTTCAACAGGGCCCCGCCGCCCCTCCACCCGGAGCGGCCCCGCAAGCCCCAGCGGCGCCCCCTCCTGCCCCGGTCAGACAAAGAGACCTGGGGGGAGGCCGGGAGCTGGACGCCACGTTCGACGGGGACCCGGAGGAAGTGAACTACTTCGCGATCCAGGCGAACAGCTACATGCACTACTGGGGGGACTCATTCCCCGATGAGATGAGCCGCGTGGACTACCTCGGGTCGAAGCTACGGGGCGCAGTGAAGAAGTGGTATGTGAGCCTATGCGAAACCAACAGCCCGGTCCTCCACTTCCTAAACACTTTCGTGCAAGCCCTGCTGACCCAGTACGAGGACCCCCTGCAAGAAACCCGAGCGCTGGCGGCGCTGCGGAACATGAAGCAAGGGGCCCGATCCATCCGAGAGTACGCGGCCGACTTCCAGGCCAACGCCGCCCGGGCTCGGAACTGGAACGAGGTGATGAAGATCGAGCACTTCACCAATGGGCTGAACCCGAGCATCCTGGATAGAGCGCTCACGCAAGCCCGCCCCGATACCCTGGTGGGGTGGATTCAGCTGACGGGGGAGGTGGAGACCAACCTGAAACGAGTGGCGATGCTGCGCCAAGCACTGGCCGCCGGCAGGGGAACGCCGAAAGCAAGCCCCGGGAAGGCTGAGCCACCTAAAGTCAAGGAGCAGGCGGTGGCTGCCCCGGGGGGCCCCCGACGTTGTTTCCGGTGTGGGGACCCCAACCATCTGGCCTCCGGCTGCCCCCAATCAGCCACCGGGGCCGCCCCACCGCAGGGAGCCACCCGCCCGGGCACCCCCGGCCCCAAGAAAACCACCGGCCGCCCTAAGGACACGGCGAAGAGCAGCGCGCTCCTGGTGCAAGACGACCTACAAGAGGAGGAGGTGCGTCTGTCAGAGGAGCTGGCCGAGCTGGCGTGGGAAGAGGAGCCGGCGGGAAACGACGCCGACCTGCTTTGAACGGTGCCAACCAGCAGGTCGACCGAGAGGAGGCACCGCTAACGGTGAGACCCACGGGAAGGTTGTACTTTATAGTGGTCAAATTGTTGAACCCAAAGCTAAAAAGGTTCCTTCAGATCCGGGCCCTCATAGACTCGGGCTGTAATAGAGAGCTGATTTCCCCCAAGGTGGTGGAGGCTCTGGGGTTGAAACGCTTACAACTGCCCCACCCCATGCACTTTGAACAGATGGATGAGTCAGTAATGGGGGGGGAACCCTGCACGCAAGAGACTGAGCCGTGCCCCCTGGGGATTGAGGACCACTGGGACTCAGAGACGTTTGTGATCGCGCCCGCCTGTGGCTACCCCGTGGTCCTGGGAGTGGGGTGGTTGGAGAAGCACGAGCCCCTCATCCGCTGGAGAGCCCAGACCATCAGATTTCCCGACCCAAGTTGCAACCAGCACCTTTGGCAGGCAGCATGGGGGCCACGAGCGCCAGCCGCTCGGGAGAGGGCGTGCGTCCTGGTGGAAGAGGTGCACCATGTCCCGGATGCCTACCGCGACCTGATGGAAGTATTTAGTGAGCGGGAGGCCAACCAGCTACCCCCCCACAGGAGCACAGACTGCGCGATAGAACTAATCCCCGGGGAAAGCCTTCCCAGGGCCAAGCTCTACCAAATGGGGTGGGCTGAGAAGAAGGAGCTGCGAAAATTCCTAGACTTGAACTTGAAAAGGGGGTTCATCAGACCCGCGACGGCCCCCCACGCGGCCCCCGTGTTGTTTAGAAAGAAAAAGGACCACAGTCTTAGGCTTTGCACTGATTTTCGTGGGATTAACGCGATTTCCATGTCAAACGCCTACCCCATCCCCCTCATCAAAGATTTGCTAAGCACGGTGGCGGGGGGGAAGATTTTCACAAAGCTTGACCTGCGGGACGCGTACTTCCGAGTGCGCATCAAGGAGGGGGATGAGTGGAAAACGGCGTTCAACACCCCGATGGGGCAATTTGAATATTTAGTCATGCCGTTTGGATTGCAAGGGGCACCTGGGGTGTTCATGAATTTCATAAATGATGTATTGCGGAAATTTCTGTACAAGGGGGTGGTGGTGTACCTTGATGACATCATTATTTATTCGCAAGACGAACAATCCCATGTGAAACTAGTGAGGGAAGTGTTGGCCACCCTGCTGAAGCACCAGCTCTACGCCAAGCTGTCTAAATGCGAGTTCCACCGCATGGAACTAGACTATTTGGGCTTCCGGGTGTCTGGGGACGGGCTGGCCATGGATCCAGCTAAAGTTCAGGCAGTTCTAGAGTGGGCCCCCCCGAGGACACGTAGACAGCTCCAAAGTTTCATCGGATTCTCCAATTTCTATAGGACATTCATTGAAGGGTTCGCCCAGATCGCTCTGCCCCTAACAGACCTCCTGAAGACGAAGGGGAGGGGGGAGGAGGCAAAGCGACCAGGGGCCAGGCTGAATTGGACACCGACTTGTCAGGCGGCTTTCGACCGGCTTAAACAACTGTTCACAAGCGAGCCGGTCTTAAGCCACCCAGATGAGCGGAAGGGGTTTGTGGTCCAATGCGACGCCTCCGATGTCGCCGTAGGAGCCATTCTCATGCAGAGGGATGAGGAGGGGAAGTTGAGACCCTGCGCTTACATTTCGCGAAAGTTCTCAGAGGAGCAGAGGAACTGGTCAGTGTGGGACAAAGAGGCTTTCGCTGTCATGTTTGCACTGAAAACTTGGAGGTCCTGGTTGGAGGGAGCCAGGGTGCCCTTTGAGATATGGACGGACCACAAAAATCTAGAGGCACTAACAGGGAAAAGAAAATTGAGTGAAAAGCAAATCAGGTGGGCGGGCTTCTTCTCCAGATTCGACTTCACCCTGAAGCACATCCCGGGGACCCGCAATTTTCTAGCAGACGCCCTGTCCAGGCTCCCACAGCATGAGAGCCAGAGAGAGGAAGTGGTAGATTCCCTGATCCCCCCCACACAAGTGGCGGCTATGGTCACTACCCGCTCGCAGAGGAAAAAGGAATTGAGTGGGCTAAGCAAAGAACGAATCACCCTAGAGGCCGAACGGGAGGGAGGTGGGCGGCCGGAGGGGTTGCAGAAAAGAAAAGACGCTCTTTGGTACAAGGGGGAGAAACTGTACATCCCGGAAACATTAAGGAAAGAAATTCTCCAACTATGTCACTGCTCCAAATTAGCTGGGCACTTCGGCTATGTAAAAACCTTGCACTTAGTGCACCGGCAGTTCTGGTGGCCGTCCCTAAAGAAGGATGTGTCGGACTTTGTAGCTGGTTGCCCGGTGTGTGTGATGGCAAAAAAGAGGGGGGGGGGAAACCCCCGGGACTCCTACAGCCTCTGGAAACAGCAAAACGGCCATGGGCCATAGTGTCCATGGACTTCATAGTCGAGCTACCATCCTCCCGGGGGAAAACAGTCATACTGGTGGTAGTGGACACGTTTTCAAAACAAGCCCACTTCATCCCCTGCAGCCAATTACCCACGGCCAAGAAGCTAGCGACTTTATTTTTCGACCACGTGGCCAAGCATCACTCCATCCCTGACAAGGTCATAAGTGACAGGGGGCCTCAGTTCGTTGCCACCTTCTGGCGGGAGTTTTGTAAATTATTAGGGATGGAACAGGGGCTAAGCTCTGCCTATCACCCCCAGACGGACGGACAGACTGAGAGAGTGAACGGGGTGCTAGAGCAGTACCTACGGTGCTTTGTGAGCCTACGCCAGTCAGACTGGGTGGACCTCCTCCCCTTCGCTGAATACGCTTACAACAACAGCGCTCACAGTTCCACAAAAGCATCTCCCTTTGCAACAGTGTTTGGGTATGAGGGAAAGCCGATCCCCATGCTGCCAGGGGGGGAGGGATTGACGGGCTCAAGTTTCGAGCAATGGTGGCAAGGTCCCAGCCAATGTTGGCCAGCCATTCAAGAAAACCTGAAGCTGGCTAAGGAGGCGTATAAAAAACAGTACGATAAAAGCCATGTGCCAGTCTGGGACTTGAAGGTGGGGGATTCCGTATTTCTGTCAACAAAAAACCTGCCTCTGGCACAACCGTCTAGGAAATTGGCTTTTAAGTTCTTAGGGCCATTCAAAATCAAGCGGGTGATCAACCCGGTGACAGTAGAGTTAGACCTCCCCCCTGCCCTTGGTAAAGTCCACCCTGTTTTTCATTGCAGCCTACTGCGCAGATCTCCGGGGCCGTCCAAATGGCATTTGCAAGATTCACCAACCCTCCCCTCGAAGGGGGAGTGCCGGAGCCTCTCGGGGCCCGAGTTCCGGAGCCATAAATGTGAATCGCCCTCCTTGCAAGGCCGCCCGGCAGGGGGGGGGGCCCCTAGGGGGGGCAGTATGTCAAGTCTGCTATGAGTTACTCAATATCTGTATTAAGTTTGGTTCTGAAGTAAAGGAGTCTGGGTACTTTACAGTGTACACCGGGGGCTGCTAGCCCACTTTCCTGCCCCCTCACTAGAAAGGCCTTTGTTGTGTAACCTGCTTTGAAATGCTAACATGTGAACAAGATAGTGGCGCCTTCCCAGCCTTGTTCTCTGTGGGGAGTATGGGGTGTCAAGGCTTCGGCCTGGGAACGAAAGAAGTAGCATCCTAGTGTGAAGACGTGTTGCATAGATTGCCCCCCCCCCCCCGTAGGAATCCTTTAGATTCATACCTTAAATACTGGATTAGTGCATATGTATTTCAGTCCTTCAATCTCTGCCATGGTCTCTAGTTCTGATTACAATAAACTTGTTACTCTATCAAGAGACTCGTTATTGAATTCAGCCGACTTGACACAAAGCAGTAGAGAAGTGCACCTTTAAGACCAACTAAGTTTTATTCAGAATGTCAGCTTTCGTAAACAGCTCTTAAGCAGACTTCATCAGACATATGGGAATGGATGCAGCAATTCTTAATATAGGTTTGCAGTATGGAATTGTGGGAATGTTTTTAGCAGATAAAAAGAATCACAAATAGGATCTGAGTTTGTTAGTGTAGGACAAAAAGGCTGAAAACACACTAGGTGATAAAAAGCAGACTGCTGTCGTAGAAGTGCCATAAATCTGGCTTTGTTAGTTTAAATAGAGAGCATGTTTACTCAAGAGATTATAACATCCATATAGTTTGCCATAGGATGGGATGGTATATGCAATAAGACAAACAGCCAATATCCCCCATTTGAGTATGTCAATACAAAAAAACAAAAACAAAAATTCTGATACACTGTTCTAAGAGAGAAATAATATAAGTTAGCCCTTAGAAAAACAGGGTACATTGAAGTATAGTGGAAGGTGGGTTAGTATATGTAATGAGACAAACAGCCCACATCCCTCATTTGAGCATGTCAACACAAAAAACCATTATTCTGATACACTGTTCTAAAAGAGTCACCTCTGAGTCATTGGCAGCAGAAGGTGGTACCCAGCTTGCTTTGGCACCTCTGGGGGAACAAGGGAAAGGGGGTGGGGTGGTACCAAATGGAGACCTGGGCCAGCCATAGGTTTTATTTTCAATCTCCTGTGTGTGGCCAACTAGAAGGACTGGGGGCGGGGCTTAAGGAACAGGGGTGGGGCTTGCAAGTCTGTTCCTTCCTTGACAGCTTTTCTTTGGAGGCCATCCTGGGGCTCTGCAGATGTCCCTCGATCCATTGGGAGTTTGAACCCTTCTGCTGTTGTGTCTCAGGTGATTTGTGGGTGCTCAGACCCTTCATGGGCAGCAGAGTACAAGTGTTATGATTTTTAAAAGACCACCACATGGAGCTCCAGTACTGACTTGAGGGTTTTGTGCTGCCATGACCCCCCCTCCCCACACACTGCATTTGTCCATTAGTTGGCTCCACAGTAATTTCCTTTAGTCTGTATTTTTGTGCTGAGACCAACATGGCTGCCAAAATAGGCTGACTGCAGCAGATGTGTTCAGAGAAGAAAACATTCAGACAACCACCCAGTAAGCTGATCTTGGACTGCACCACTTAACAACATGACTGAACCTTTTTCTATGTTAACTAATTCCCTGTCTGTGGAAAATTAACATAAGAGTGAGAAGGATTCCAATCTAGCTTTCTGCCTTTGAAGTGGTATATTCCCAAGAGGTCTGTACCACATGCTTTTCCTGAGTGTGTCTGTCTAGGACTGGAGACCTTCCATCATGGCTGTTTCTGAAGGGGCCAATTTCCCTCCTTGGCCAAAGGAACGGCCAGGTTGTTGGCATGGTGCCAGCCTGCCCTTGTTTCCAGTGGGTGACCCTACAGCTGCCAGATGCCAACGATCTGACAAATTACTGACACAACCTGGACTTGAACAGACAACCACCAGGCAGAATGACTTTATATTGTCAGTGCTTCCCATCCTGGTCTTAAAAAGGCAATTTAATCCCTGCTATAATAAATAGATATGATAGCAGAGCAGAGTGTCCAATTATTCTGCTGAGGACAGATCTGCAAAACATCATTGCCAGTTATAGTCATTAGCAGGATAAATTAGGGGGCACCGCAGGTAGCGGATGTTTTCGGTCTGATCACCAGACCTGAATCTGGCATCTTCCTATGAAAATTCCTGCTCAGCTCTCCACCTAAAAAACAAGTTCATCTCAGTAAAACATTCATGAGGAGCTTAAAATAATAAAAAATTAAAGAGACTTTCCCTATAAAGTATGAAATATTTACTCCACTGCTGTTAGCTAATTGCATATGGAGACTACAAAGTGCTTTGTGTTATTGGCTAAGTGGCAAGATCAGAGGCTGGGGTGGGAGTGTGTGTGTGGGGGGGTCCAGCTACTGTCTGAACTGCCTGGGCTCACCAGCTTTGCCATATCTTTTCAGCCCAAACTCTTTTAGCTGCAGGTGATTCTGAAATATTCTCTGTCACATGATTAGAAGCCTGGCTAGTAAAATGTTTCTAGAATTGACATCCAAATCCACCTTCCATTTCTTGATCTACAAGAAGAGTTTGAATTGGTTGTCTGCACCCAAATTAAGAATCTGAACAAGGGTTTGGGGCTTTAGTCATGCAGCCTGCACACTCTCCTCCTGAGGTCGCTGGAATATGTGCTCCCTTCTGCTGATCTTCCCTATTTTCCCAAACAGTTGGAACATCAGCTGGGAACAGACAAGGTCCCTCTGCTTGTATCTGCCCCTTGGATAGGGCTGCACATCCTCAGGAGATGGAGAAGGACCTCCCCCACCCCCGCTTTCTTCAAGGCCTGTTTGATGGTCACGCTCACTTGAAGAGAAATAATACCAACATATTTTTATTTATGGTATACATAGTAGCAAATATTTAAATTAAAAATAAACAGTCTGAAGATCAGACTTCAAAGAACATCAATGAGCTTGAAATAAGCTTTAGTCATTTTACATACAGAGTACATGATTTCACATACACAGTTGGTGAATGAATATATCAAATGACGAACTGGACCATACATGTTTCGGCCTCTAGGACCTTCCTTGTGGGTCACTCTCGGCTTGGCTTCACGAACGAAGATTTAAGAAGGGTGCAATAGTCCACGTCTGCTGCAGGCTCGCTGGTGGCTGACAAGACCAATGCGGGATAGGCAGGTCCGGCCACAGTGGCTGCAGGGAAAAGTCTGATTTAGGGTTGGTGCTGTAGCAGTGCGATTCTTCCTCAATCTCCTTTTGTCCTCAAGACCAGCTATGCGTGCGTTCTCAAAAGAAGAGACAGCCTGGTAGATGGTGTGCCTCCATGCTTTGCGATCTGAGGCTAGGTCAGACCACTGGTGATGGTTGATGCGACAGGTGCCAAGGGATTTCTTCAAGGAGTCCTTGTACCTCTTCTTTGGTGCCCCTCTATTTCGATGGCCAGTGGAGAGTTCGCCATACAGGGCAATCTTGGGAAGGCGGTGGTTTTCCATCCTAGAAATATGCCCTGCCCAGCGCAGCTGCGTCTTCAACAGCAGTGCCTCGATGCTGGTAACCTCCACCCGCTTGAGAACTTCAGTGTTGGTCACAAAGTCACTCCAGTGGATGTTGAGGATGGTGCGAAGGCAGTGCTGATGAAAGCGCTCAAGGAGTCGCAGGTGATGACGGTATAAAACCCACAATTCGGAGCCGTAGATGAGGGTTGTCATCACAACCGCTTTGTAAACATTGATCTTTGTGCCTTTTTTCAGATGCTTGTTGCTCCACACTCTTTTGTGCAGTCGGCCAAAGGCACGGCTTGCCTTTGCCAGCCTGTTGTCGATCTCCTTGTCGATCTTAGCATCTGAGGAGATGATGCACCCCAGGTAGCTGAACTGCTGGACTGTCTTCAGAACTGATTCACCCACAGTGATGCAGGGAGGGTGATAATCTTCCTGGGGTGCAGGCTGGTGGAGAACTTCTGTCTTCTTCAGACGAACTTCTAGGCCGAACAGCTTGGCAGCCTCTGCAAAGCAGGACATCATATGCTGCAGAGCTGATACCGAGTGGGAGAGGAGTGCAGCATCATCAGCAAACAGTAGCTCTCGGATGAGTTTTTCCATTGTCTTGGAGTGGGCCTTTAGTCGCCTCAGGTTGAACAGGCTGCCATCGGTGCGATAGCGGATGTATACACCATCGTCATCATCTAGATCTACTGCGGCTCTTTGAAGCATCATGCTAAAGAAGATCGTAAAGAGAGTTGGCGCAAGAATGCAGGCTTGCTTTACACCTGTGCCTATTGGGAAGGTCTCCGAGAGGTCGTTGCAGTGTCTGACTTGGCCTCGTTGGTCTTCGTGTAGCTGGATGATCATGCTGAGGAACCTTGGGGGACATCCTAAACGTTCCAAGATTTGCCACAGGCCTTTCCTGCTAACGGTATCGAAAGCTTTGGTAAGGTCGACAAAAGTCACATACAGAGCCTTGTTTTGTTCCCTGCATTTCTCTTGGAGCTGCCTGAGAACAAATACCATGTCGGTGGTGTTCTTGTTAGCTCTGAAGCCACACTGGCTCTCTGGGAGGAGTTCTTCTGCAATGGCGGGCACCAGTCTGTTCAGGAGTATTCTGGCAAGGATTTTGCCTGCGATGGAGAGCAGGGTTATCCCCCGGTAGTTGGAGCAGTCTGACTTTTCCCCTTTGTTCTTGTATAGGGTGATGATGATTGCATCGCGAAAGTCCTGTGGTAATTTGCCTTGTTCCCAGCAGGTGACAAGTACTTTGTGAAGTGAGCTATGTAGTACTGTGCCCCCATGCTTCCAGATCTCTGGTGGAATTCCATCAACTCCTGCTGCCTTGCCACTTTTCAGTTGCTTGATGGCTTTAACAGTCTCTTCTAGAGTGGGGATCTCATCCAACTCTGTTTTCACTGGTTGAAGTGGGGTGAGGTGAATTGCTGAATCTTGAACTACGCGGTTGGCACTGAAGAGAACTTGAAAATACTCCGACCACCGGTTCAATATGGATGCCTTGTCTGTGAGGAGCACTTGGCCGTCTGCACTACGCAAGGGACTCTGAGTCTGATATGATGGACCATATACTGCCTTCAGGGCTTCGTAGAACCCTCTTAAATCACCAGTGTCTGCACACAGCTGGGTTCTCTCAGCAAGCTTGGTCCACCACTCGTTCTGAATGTCTCGAAGCTTGCACTGGAGGTTGCTACATACAGCGCGAAAGGTTGCTTTTTTCCTAGGACAGGAGGGCTGAGCAAGATGTGTTTGGTAGGCAGATCTCTTTTTCGCCAGTAAATCTTGGATCTCTTGATTGTTCTCATCAAACCAGTCCTTGTTCTTCCTTGTGGAGAACCCGAGGACTTCTTCAGAGATCTGCAGGACGGTAGTTTTTAGGTGTTCCCAGAGTGCTTCTGGAGAAGGATCTGTGGGGCAACTGGGGTCCTCAATTCTTGACTGGAGTTTTGCCTGGAAGGCAGCTTTAACTTCGGCTGACTGGAGACTGCCAACCTGAAACTTCCTCCGAGGGATACCTCCTCTCCTGGGTGTGGGTTTAAAGTGAAGACGGAGATTGCAGCGTACAAGACGATGATCCGTATGACATTCTGCACTGGGCATTACTCGGGTGTGTAAGACATCTCGAAGGTCTCTCTGGCGCACAAGAATGTAGTCGATAAGGTGCCAGTGCTTGGACCGTGGGTGCATCCAGGTTGTCTTCAGACTGTTCTTCTGCTGGAAGATAGTGTTGGTGATGGTGAGCTGGTGCTCCATGCAGAATTCTAGCAGGAGGCGCCCGTTGTCATTGCTGTTGCCAATGCCGTGTTTGCCAAGTACTCCTTTCCAGGCTTCCGAGTCTTTACCTACTCTGGCATTGAAGTCGCCAAGGATGATCACCTTGTCCTCTGTAGGGGTCTTCCGTACGAGGTTGTGTAGATCAGCATAGAACTTGTTCTTTTCTGCAGGATCTGCTTGAAGGGTTGGGGCACTGAAGAGTGTTGCATGCTGCTTGTTTTGAAGTGGGAGGCGCATGGACATGATGCGATCTGAGTAACCTGTTGGCAGGTTTTCGAGTTTGGAGGCAATGGAGTTCCTGACCATGAAGCCAACGCCAGAAAGGCGGCTCTCAGCCTTTGACTTACCTGACCAGTAGAGGGTATAGCCAGCACCGTGTTCTTGAAGACTACCTTCCTCAGGGAAACGGACCTCACTGAGAGCTGCTATGTCGATATTCAACCTGAGAAGTTCGTGGGCAACTAGAGCAGAGCGTCGTTCAGGGCGACCACTGTCTACTGTGTCAAGCATGGTTCTGATGTTCCAACATGCAAGCTTTAGTCTTTGCACATTTTGTGAGGCAGGTGCATGCCTTTTCTTTGTTGTTATTTTTTGACCGCAAGTAAGGATGCCCGTTGACCGCGGCTAGCCAACTGGGGTGGAGGAGACAAGCTTTGTTTAGGCCACCTTTTCTAGGCCCCTCTCCGTGTGGAGCAAGCAGTGCTGTCCCTAGATAAGGTTGCTTGGTCGTTCAGGATGCTGCCGAAAAATGCTTTCGTCTTCGTGTTAGCATCAGGCGACCAATACCCTGAACCGCCTACATGCAGGATCGGGACTGCGGCTTCCAGTGGCACCTTCCACCTGCCGTTTCGCCCCTTGCCCATCGCTGCAGGACTTGATGCGTTGTGGGTTGTGTATGTGGATATGCCCTTCAGGCCTGCGCAGAGGAATTTTTTAGGTGAAGCCCAGTGTGCGCGGTACTGGCTCCACCCTTTCACCTGGGGGTCATCTGTAAGTAAGTAAGTAAGTAAAATTTTATTTATATCCCGCCCTCCCCCGCCAAGCAGGCTCAGGGTGGCTAACAACAGCAAAATAACAATACATTTAACAAAACATTAAATTAACCCCAAACCGATTAATACATTAGTTAAAACAGTTACTAAGTCTAAAAACATTAAGTTAGATCTGACAGTACCGTTATTAATCGACGCTATGCCTGTCAGTTTGTGTAATGATGGCGGATCTCCAGACTGGACCATTTTGATGTTTCTTTGTGGACTTGGTCAGCCGTTCATGAATGCCTGTTTGAAAAGGGTGGTCTTGCAGGCCCTGCGGAACTGATCAAGGTTCCGCAGGGCCCGCACCTCCTCTGGGAGTTGATTCCACAAGGAAGGGGCCGCGGTAGAGAAGGCCCATGCATAGGTAGTCCGAAGTTTAACTTCTTTTGGCCCAGGGGTGGTCAATCTGTTTTTACCTACTGACCTCAGTGCTCTCTGGGGCTCATACGGGGAGAGACGGTCCCTCAGGTAGGTCGGTCCTCAGCCATATAGGGCTTTAAAGGTAATCACCAGCACTTTGTACTGGACCCGGTATACAATCGGCAGCCAGTGCAGTTCGCGTAGCCCCGGCCGTATATGCTCCCATCTTGGGAGGCCAAGCAGCAGCCTGGCCGCCGTGTTCTGCACTAGCTGCAATCTCCGGGTCCGGCACAGAGGCAGCCCCATGTAGAGGGCGTTACAGTAGTCCAATCTTGAGGTGACCATCTGCCATGGCCCAGTAAGCCGGGTCGCCGGCAGCGAGTCCTCCAGGTGGTAGGTGTTACATTAACGAGCTCTATCTGCCCGGGTTTGATGTTAGAGTTTTCCTTCTCTTAGGCTGGCAAGGTTGGTGGGCCCAGCCTGCCCATCCGGTTATACCGCCGGACAATTCGGTCACACCATGACGTAGCAAACTCTGTGAAAAACGGGGGGGACCAGCGAGAAGGTGTTGCTATGGATGCAGTAATGCAGGAGAGGCCATTGCAGTGACCATCTGCCAGGCATAGCCAGACAGTGACCACGCGGCATTCACTACACCGGGAGAGGAGAGGCTATGTATTGCGCATACACTTTCCCTGGGGGGGTAGGATACCCAGAGGGTTTTTTGTAGAAAAAGCTCAGCAGAAACTCATTTGCATATTAGGTCATGCCCCTTGACATCACCATTGTTTTGCACAGGGCTTTTGGGTTAAAAAAAGACCAGCAGGGACTCATTTGCATATTAGGTCACACCCCCTTGCACCAAGCCAGGCGGAGCTGCCTTCCTGTGTGTTCCTGCTCAAAGAAAGCCCTGCCTTCACTCAAAGGAGATGTAGTGTATGGCGTTCGCAGAACGCAACCAGTTCATAAGGGCCACAACAGCAGAATGACATCAGCCGCGGAGGCAACTGAGAAACATCCAGGTGCCTCCGCGCTGGGCGCAACGATCCGCCAATCACAGCTCGTGGCGGGAAATACGGCTGGCCGGCATTGGACCGGCCAGCAGGGAGAATAGTCCGGCAACTGTATATATGCGGGATCCGGCCCGCGTGCTCTCTCTCTCCATCTTGTATAGTACCATGGAATAAACTATGTTGCCCTACGCTCGTCTCCAAGTCTGGTACTTTACAGTGGCGACGAGGATGGGATCCTAGCCTCATCGGCTACGAAGGAGATCTTGGGCAACGAACGACCGGACACGACTGCCACCGCCACCATGGCCAACCAGGGCGGGATCACCGGCTACCTCGAGCCCTTCGACCCCGCAAATCCAGAGGGGTGGGAGTCCTACTCGGAACGGGTCGAGTTCTACCTCCGGGCCAACAAGATCACCGACGCCGGAGCAAAGAGGGATGTTCTCCTGAGCGTTTGCGGGCCAGCCACGTTCGAGATCGCGAAGGGTCTCTCGGCGCCCGCCCGCCTGGCGGAGAAATCCTACGAGGAGATCATCCGGCTCCTCACGGGCCATTTCTTGCCGCAGCCCTCATGGGTGGCTCGCAGATTCCTGTTCCACAGAAGGGACCAGACCGCAGGAGAGTCAGCAGCGGACTACTTGGCAGCCCTCCGCAAACTCGCCGGGAACTGCAACTTTCCCCAGCTGGAGGAAACCCTGGCCGACCGATTCACGTGGGGCCTCTGCGATGAAAGGCTCCAGCAGAAGCTCTTCGCCAAAGAAGAGCTCACCCTCCAGGGCGCCTTCAGCGAGGCGGTAGCGTGGGAGAGGACCGCCAGGACGTTTCCCCGGGCCAAGACCGCGACCGCTCACCACGAGGAGCTGGACCCCGAGCACCAGGACGAGGGAGAAGCCTTCCAGACGCGACGCGCCGCAGGACCCGCCGCCCGAGCTCCACAGCGCCCCCGAGCCCACGAACGGCAGAGTCAGCGCACCAGCGAAAGGGCTAAATGCGCCAGCTGCGGTGACCCCCACGATCGGCGGGACTGCCAGTACCGGACCTGGGACTGCAGGAGCTGCGGGAAGACCGGCCATATCGCGCGAGCTTGCCGAGCCAAGCCCAACCGCCCGCGGCCGACCGCGCACCACGAGGCCGCCGAGTCCCACTCCACAGCCTCCACCTCACTTCAGGTACTGAATTTACCCCTGACCACCCCCAACAAGATAACGATGGCGGTCCTCATAGACGGGGCCCCCTGCACCATGGAAGTGGACTCAGGCTCCTCCATCTCCATAATTGCGGAGGAGACCCTGAGAAGGCTACGCCCCGGCCAGGGGCTGCAGCTGCGACCGGCAAATTTCATATTGCGGGACTTCCAGCAAAACCCGGTCCAAATAGCGGGGTGGGCACGGGTGCTGGTGGAGCGGGGGTCCTTCAGAGGGCCCCTAGACATCCTGGTAGTCAAGCGGCCGCTTACCACCCTGTTGGGTCTTGCATGGTTTGGCCCCTTGGGAATCCGAGTAGAGGTGGCGCGCACAGCCACAGCAGGAGGGTTCGGGGAGGTGTGCGGAGAGTTCCCCGACGTATTCGATGGGTCGCTGGGTAGTTACAAGGGCCCGGCCATCTCCCTACCGCTCGACCCGACGGTCAGACCGATCCGGCTCAAGGCAAGGAGGGTCCCCTTCGCCTTGAAGCCCAAGATCGAGGCAGAGTTGGACCGCCTAGTAGCCCAAGGGGTCCTGGAGCCAGTTGATTACGCCATGTGGGAGACCCCCATAGTGACCCCGGTCAAACCAAATGGGGACGTGCGGATATGTGCCGATTACAAGTGCACAATTAACAAAGCGCTCCAAGACAACCCATATCCGGTGCCAGTAGTCAGCCACGTCCTGGCAGCCCTGGCGGGGTCAAAGATTTTTGGGAAGCTGGACCTGGCACAAGCCTACCAGCAGCTCCCAGTGGACGCTAAAACGGCCGAGGCGCAGACGATAGTTACCCACAGGGGGGCGTTCAGGGTTAACCGGTTGCAGTTTGGGGTCAGCGTGGCTCCGGGGATCTTCCAGAGTATAATGGATGCCCTCCTTAAAGGGATCCCCGGAGTCCAGCCGTTTTTCGACGATGTTTTAATCGCCGCCCCGGACCCTGAGGAATTCCGCAACCGCCTGCGAGAGGTGCTCCGCCGTTTCCAAGCCGCTGGACTAAAAGTTAAGAGGGAGAAGTGTATGCTGGGGGTGCCACGGGTGGAGTTCCTGGGTTTCGCAGTGGACGCGGAGGGAATCCACCCAACCGAGGAAAAGACCAGGGCCATTGTTCAAGCCCCAGCCCCCACGTGTAAAGCGGAGCTACAGAGCTTCCTGGGGGTCCTCAATTTCTACCACACGTTCATACCCCACAAGGCGGCTCTCGCCGAACCCCTACACCGATTACTGGACAAAAAAGCTCCATGGGTGTGGGGGAAGAAGCAAGCCGCCGCCTTCCAGGCAGTTAAAGACGTTCTGGTTTCCAACGGGGTGCTGCACCACTTCGACGAGCGCCTTCCGGTCATCTTGGCTTGCGATGCATCGCCGTACGGGGTGGGCGCAGTCCTGGGGCATCAGTTACCGGATGGCCGGGAGGTTCCGGTCGCATACTACTCACGCACCCTGACCTCGGCAGAATGGAACTACGCACAAATCGACAAGGAGGCCCTGGCCATAGTAGCGGGGGTCCATAAATTCAACGATTATCTGTATGGGCGCCGGTTCACGATAGCGACGGACCATAAGCCGCTTTTGGGTCTGTTGGCCCGAGACCGACAAACTCCCCAAATCCTGTCCCAGAGGGTGTTGAGGTGGAATCAATTCCTCAACTCGTACACCTACACGCTGGTACACAGGGCGGGCAAGGCAATGGGTCACGCGGACGCTCTCAGCCGGTTGCCGCTCCCTGACACAGGCCCCGATCCAGCCCCAGCACACCAGGTCATGTCGATCGAGTCGCTTCCGGAGCAGCCCCTCCACGCGGCGGAGGTGGCTAGAGCCACCGGGAAAAACAAAACCCTAGCACGGGTGCTCGACTGGGTGGTGAGGGGGTGGCCAGAGGGGAACATGGGGGAAGAGTTCAAACCCTACAAAATGCGAAGGGAGGAACTCACAGCCCACAAAGGGTGCCTACTATGGGGGAGCAGGGTAGTGGTCCCCCCCCCTCTACAGAAACGGGTCTTAGAATCACTCCACGAAACACACCCAGGCATAGTGAGAATGAAGGCCCTGGCCAGGAGCTACGTATGGTGGCCGGGGATGGACGGGGAGATAGAGAACTGGGTCCGGAGATGCAGCACATGCCAGGAGTCGCGGCCGGACCCACCCAGCGCCCCGGCTACACGGTGGGAGACCACAAGGAAACCGTGGTCCCGGCTCCACATTGATTTTGCCGGGCCGTTCCAGGGACAGATCTTCCTAATCATTGTGGATGCATACACAAAATGGTTAGAGGTCGTTCCCGTAGGGTCTACCTCGTCAGCAGCAGCCATTAGAGCATTACGCAGGGTCCTGTGCACCCACGGTATTCCGGACACCATAGTCTCGGACAACGGGGCAGCGTTCACCTCGGGGGACTTCCAGGCGTTCCTCCAGAGGTACCTCATTAGACACATCCGGTCAGCGCCCTTCCACCCGGCCACCAACGGCCAGGCCGAGCGGATGGTCCGAACAACAAAAGAGGCCCTGGGAAGGATAGTGCAAGGCAATTGGGACCACCGGCTAGCCGCGTTCCTCTTCGACAACCGGGTCATCCCAAACCCAGTCACCGGGGTCAGCCCAGCCGAGCTCCTCATGGGGCGCAAGCTCACCACAAGGCTAGATCGGCTAAACCCCGACAGAGCCCCCGACGTGCGAGGGTCACCGGAGGTCAGAGAAGCGGCTAGGGGGTTCTTCGCAGGGGACCCAGTGTACGCCCGCAACTACGCTTCAGGCCCCAAGTGGGTAGCCGGGCGGGTACTACGGGTCGTGGGTTCCCGCCACTATGAGGTATCCACCGAGGGGGGCCAGATCCTACACCGGCACATCGACCAGTTACGCCGCCGGACTCTCCCAGAGGTACCCACGGAAACGAGGGAGGGGACAGGGTCCGAGGGGCACCCAATGACACCTGCACCGACACCACGGCCACACACACCAGCAGAGGCGGACCAACCCTCGGACCCCGACCCACAACCCAACAACGCTCAACCCCCCGGGGAAACCCCAGAGGCGGAAGTAGCCCCGGCACCACAAGCCACTCCCAGGCGTTCAACACGGGAGCGCCGACCTCCCGCCTACCTCCAGGACTATGTCACTAACTAAGGGGGGAGGAGTGTAGTGTATGGCGTTCGCAGAACGCAACCAGTTCATAAGGGCCACAACAGCAGAATGACATCAGCCGCGGAGGCAACTGAGAAACATCCAGGTGCCTCCGCGCTGGGCGCAACGATCCGCCAATCACAGAACCCATCCAGACAGGGACTGCTAGCTATGCCCCTTTGTGAAAGAATCGTGGAGATAAATGGCTGCAAAGGTTGACAGTATCTGTCAGAGACTATTTATTGATCCATGCCAATATGAATTATTTAAAATCAATGAAGCTACAAATAAGGTTTATACAAGCACTTTCTTCTGGCTCATCAGAGCGGATGAGAAGATTATTGCACTTTAAGAGACTGTTAGGAGACTGTGGGATTTGCTTTTTGTGTCCTGTGTGCACTTTAAGAGATTGTTGAATTCACTTACCTCTTGCTATAAAAACTAATGACCAGAATTTATGAATGTGGTGGGAGTTAATTCATTCCTGGTTGTTTATTTTTGATCCCACCTGGTGGCTGGTAGCCCTTCTGCAGAGTAGTGGGTGGCACACAGGAGCTTCCCTGCCTTCACTCCTTTATTTCCTTGGGGTGGTCTGATGGCTGGGCAACTTGGCTTGCTTTATCTTTCCAGCGCAAAAGGGAGAGGAGAGGAGAGGAGAAGGTGTCCCTTTCTCTGCAGCCCAAACTGATGCTGCAAAGTGGGGAGAGAAGCAAAAGGGCTTCTGATTCCCTCCCTCTCATATGCTGCAAATTGGGGGGGGGAGGGGCAGGAATGTTTTCAGGATGGAAGACCAGAAGAACCTGACATCCAGCATATCAGCTGGGCATTGGCTCCTGATTCCTCCCCCCTCAAGACAGTTTTGCTTGGTACACAAGAACATCTCCTTGGCAGGAGCTCAACCACCACCAACCCACAGTGGGTCAGCTGGAAGTCAGCCCCCGATGGCAGCAAGCAACAGAGAGGTGTGAAGAGCCACAAAGCCTATTGGCCAAGGGACTGCCTGCTGGAGTGAGTCTCATTGGCTGGTGTTTGAACACCCCAAATTTGCAGATGGAGGAAGAGAAGAAGAAGAAGAAGAGGAGGAGGGGGGGTGGATCCTGGGATTGCTTGGCCCGGGAGAAGGCAGCCCTTTCTTTTCCCATCTCTGAGTCCGGTCTGGCAACCCAGGGCTGCCTGGCCACCAAACTTCTGAAGCTGGTGCAAAAGCACAATGAAAGAAATCAAGATGTTGCTGCTGGATTCCAGGGCTCTATTGCAGCTCTTGTGGGCAGAAGTGACTGAGTGCCAGCGTCTCCTTTCCTTGGCTGACTTGGAAGAATCACTAGTCCTGCACTCTTGGCCTGGGTCGTCAGTCCCAGACCTGACTGGGCCAAAGATCTGAACAGATCCCCCCCACATACACACTCACACACAAGGCACCCCCCTCCTCCCACCAGAGAAACCAAACCCTTTCCCTGCCTTACACCCATCCTCCCTCTGGCAGATGGCCCCCAGCCAGACCCCTCTGTGCCCAAGCACAACATGACCCCTTGGCTCTCCTCCGCTCCAGGCCGGATTTTTATCATAGCTTCACATTGACTTGGTCGGGGGAAGACAACTTTGAAATGAGAGCCTGGCCAGGCATTCCGGCGGGGGCTGCTGCTGAGACGCTTCCTCACATTCCCACAGTTGGAGCTGCTTCTTCAAAGCCCCAACTGCCTTTTGCCACCCCCCACCCCCACCCCCTGTGGAGCCGCCTGGCAAAGCCAGCCTGACCCGAAGGGGAGAGAGGAGGAGCCAGGGCTTCCAGAAAGAGGACCCTGCCTTCCCCTCTCCCCACAAACATTTTCTGTTCTTTCCTGCAGAACAATCCTTCCTTTGGGAGCTAATCACAGACTATTTCTCAAGCAAACATTTCATTCACCAGGAGAGCGGAGGGGACAGTTGATCTATCCAGTGTGCTGTTTAGTCAAAAATCAATAGAATTCAGATAGAGAGGCCAGAAGCCCTGCAGTAATCGAATCTCACCCCTTCTACTGAAGGAGAGGGGGAGTACGGTGACAGAGCCCCATCTCTGACCCATCATCTAATTGTACATTCCTGCAGCCAGCAACGTGCAGTCAGTCCGCCAAGAGGCAGGAAGCTCACCAGAGGCAGACAGGGCTGGTTCACTGGTGCTTAATGTATCGGTTGCTACCTTCCCAGTAATTAGCTGTTCAAAGTGTTTGAAAGGGAAAGGCTACAGTGGAGAAGAGTAGCCAGGAGGAGGCTCGTCAAAACAAATAGAGCAAATTGGATGGCAGTGGGAAAGAGATGCTGTTTACACCAACTGTTTACAATGTGCACTTTTCCAGCCACAGAGTCCCATCTCAATCTCCACCCACTTCTGAAAACTTTGAACTGGATGTTGGTTTTTCCTGTTTGCCTCAGCACATACTTTGTCCATGTCTGGATAAAACTACACCATCTCTCTCTGCCTACAAACTCACAGTGAGGCAGGAAGTCAGGTTGCCAAGTGGCTTGCAGAAAGATGGAAGTGCAGCCAGCTGCTGGGGAATGATGAAATGAAGACTGTATTCAGGGGAACGGCACGGCTGTATTTTTATTTGTTTGTTTTAGGGAATGGGAAAGTCTCCTGGCTCCACCCCCAAAGTCCGCAGGTATTTTCTGAGTTGGACCTGGCAACCCTAGCTCTGCTCTTTACAGGGCTGTTTTGGCCTTTGAGGCAGGACACACCAGAGTCAGGCCTGGCATCAACCAGAAGGCAACCTGCTATGACATGACTTGCACGGCTCACCCCATTGTGGAGAAAGGTGAGGTACAGATGCAGTTATACATGCAGTTGGGCCCAGCAGCCAGCAACACACAACTGAGTTCAATGTGAGGCAGCTGGCTCTGTCCCAAGGAGAGGGCGTGGAAGGAGGGGAAGCTGGAGGGAGGCAGAGATAAGAGTGAGTTGGCTGGTGGGTGGGGAAAAGAGAAGGAAGCAGGAAAAGGGGAGAGGCTATGAGGGCTTTTAGGTAAGGGAGACAGACGGAGGGAGGGAGAAAAGGGGAAGTAAAATGCCCCCCTAACAAGTCTTTGCAGCTTCTCCAGCTGTATTTTTAAAATCTGATTCTTATTTGCCTGCAGGCCTAACAGACTGAAGTGCCTTTTGCCCGAATTAAGATGCAAAGTGGCCCACATCTTTCTCACCCTTCCATTTTGTCCTTACAACAACCTTGTGAGGTGAGCTGGGATGAGAGGGGATCACTGGCCCGAAGTCACCCAGCAAGCTTTTATAGAGGGAAATTCAAACCCAGGCCTCCAAGATCCTAGTATGACAGTTTGGTGTAGTGGTTAAGTGTGCTGACTCTTATCTGGGAAGGGAGGCGTCCAGTATCACTCCCAGACTCCTTACCTTCTGAACTGGCACAAGAGGTGCCCCACCAGGGTGGGGAGTTGGAGGCCCCATGCAGTGGAGGGTAGTGGTTAAGAATGTAAAGTGATGCTAGCTTTCGTATGCATGCAGTCTTCATCAAACATCATCTTAAAGGTGCTACTGGACTCCTACTTTGTTCTGCTGCTTCAGACCAGCACAGCTGCCTGCCTGGCTCGATCTGCTTCAAAGGGACAGAGACAGGAGAGTAAACAGGAAGAAAACCCACGGTCTGCCTGTCCATCTCACTGACTAGTTTGCAACCCCCTCCCCACCCCTGCCCTTGGCGGCACCAACAAAAAACTTCTGGGGGGGCAGGGAGACACCTGGTGGTCAGGCTGTGGAAGACCAGGGTGCCAGCACTGTCAGCAAGCCAATCCAGCTTGACAAATGCTTTGTGCGGGTGGCCTTTTGCACCTCCAAAGGGAAGGCAGTGCCTGCAAGTTGCAGCAGCACAAGTCCTCTCTTCACCTTGGTTCCTGTGATCAGCTTTGGGCTTTAGGAGTTCCACAGGGAGCTAAATAAAATCTCCCATCATTTGCACGCAGTTTTGTGCAGTAGAGAGGATTACTGTCTCATCTGGTACTGCAGCAATTGTCTTTCCCTCAGTTGATTCCTTGGCCTCTGGCAAGTGTCTGCCAAGGGAGAAGATGGGTGGTGGGTGCCAACAGGCTGGTCACTGCACTCATCCTCGTCTTTCTGTCATGCCTGCCTTTGAAGGCTCCAGAGGCAGCAGCAGCAGCAGCAGGTGAAACCAATACCCTTCATTGTCCTTCCAGTCCTTTTCTCATGCAAATATCCCTTGTGATTAAGAATAAAGAGAGAGCAGAGCTGAAACAACAGCAGGATTGTCTCCCAAGCAGAGTGGAGATTCAGGTTTTCCAGACACTGTCAGTGAGGAAGAATCCCTAATGAGTACTACACAGCAAATTAATTGCACCATTAGTGGAGGAATGCAGATGTAATCCCAGTTTGTGATTTTTGTTCTTCTTCTTCTTCTTTTTTTTAGCAAGTGGAAAGGCATACAATTTGGCTTTTTAAAAGATTGCTCTCATTGTTGCCTGAAATGCAGAACCTGACTTTAAACTCAGTTCTTCATAAATATTCAAGCCCAGCTACTTTAAGGGCTGCTTTCCCCCCACTGATCCTCTGTTAATCGGCACAGTGAGGAGAGGGTGCAGATCAGAGAGAACGAGACAGCCTAGCCTAGTCAAGGAGCCTCTCAGAGACTCATCTGAGATGCCCCCCTCCCCCCAGTGAAACAAACAGCTCTGTTGTAAAATTGTAAAATTTTGAACTTTCATTCTATAGTGTGAGACAGCTAATATTTTGTGCTGTTTACTGTTTCATATCCTTAAGCCACTGTCTGAAACATCTGGACTCATTCTACTGAAAATGGTGCCAAACCTCCCAAGTTTGGACTTCTTGAGAGTGTGTGACTGGCCCAGGGTCACCAAGCAAGCTTCTATGGCAGAGTGGGGATTGGAACCTGGGACTCCTGGATCCTAGTCCAACAGCTGACCATTACACCACATTGGCTCTCAGCTTCCCCTCCATCCTTCTTGCTGGCAGCCTCTCTCTAGGAAAAGTCCATCCCATTTGCAAAGGTTCTGTCTTGCTGACCAACTGCAAAAGAGCAAGCTGCCGTTTTCTTCAGCCCTCATACCAAGGCAATGGAGCCACCTAGTAGCAGAGTCAGAAAAGAACAGCAAGTCAACACAACACCCAACCAATTTCAATTGGATTTGAATCCTAATGACCTCCCTTGGCACCAGCCCTCTCGGCTGCAAGACAGGCCCACCCAAACTGTATTTTTGCATAGGGAGGGGGGAGTATGGTGAATAATGTACCCATTACTGTTACTCATCGATCCACTTTGGACCCATTTCTAATTGATCCACAGCTTTTTTTTTGTAATGGTAAGTTTTGATCAGACTTGCCCCCTTCATCTGTGCCATTGTACTTTCACCTCATCCTTGATTGATCAGACTCAGCAGCCAGGGAGCAGGGCAGTGAGCTCCCCCCCTTCTCTTCTGAGCATGCCCACAAGCGCTTATGGGAAGCAGTGCTTCAAACTCTTGGCAGAAGGGAGGGATGGTGGCTTAGCAGTAAAGCATCTGCATGGTAAGCAGAAGGTCCCAGGTTCAATCCCCGGCATCTCCAACTAAAAAGGGTCCAGGCAAGTAGGCATGAAAAACCTCAGCTTGAAACTCTGGAAGCCGCTTTGATGGACTGAGAGTGTTAAGCATGCTATTTCTGACCCTTGAACCATACCGCTATTAAAGTTAGTTTCCTTTCTTCTTAATGTAAACCGTTCTCCTCTCCCTTAGTTACATTTCAAAGAGCACTGTTCTCTCATGCCCCCCCCCCCCCGTCTTTTCACGCCTGGCTATATTTTCCCACCTTAGGGTAGAATTATAGGACTTGCAAGTAACTCTGATGATAGAAGAAAGGAGGTGCCTCCCCCCCCCCCCAACTAGTTCCCCTTCATCCTACTTATCAAGGAAGGTCTGGGAACCAGGGAAGACTTAATCGCACATAGTATTCTTTGTACATATGTAGTCATTCACAAGTACATGTTATGACCTATAGCTATCTCAACTATTACCTTTGAAGTATCCTTTAAAACACTATGCTTTCTGACTCTTTGTATCACTCTCAAGATATCGTATCTTGAGACAGTGCTGGATTATCAATAAAATGAGCGGTTGTATCAACTTTGAATTGTTTGATTGAAATACCAATGCTTGACAGAGAGGGGTCTGATTCAGTAGAAGGCAACTTCACATATATATATATATATATATATATATATATATATATATATATATATATATATATATATATATATATATATATATATATATATATATATATATATATATATATATATATATATATATATATATATTCATATTCATGGTGGCAGCTGGTGGCCAATGGGATTACTGGAGGAGTCTTCTGAGATATGTAGTCCATTCTGTGTGAGGAAAGTGCTAGTCAACTGCATTTGAAAATGTCAACGTTTTAAACATTTAAAAGTCAAGGGGAGAAAACAGAAAAGCTTCATCCTGGTCCTGTGGGCTGGTGACATTTTCATTTAAAAGCTTGGAGCAAAGCTGGAGTCACAGGAATCATCCTCACACTGCCCTGTTCCTCCCTCCCTCCCTCTCTGAGTAAGAAAAACAACACATCTCTTTTCAAGCAACCTCTTTCCCACCTCTTGTACTTCAAAACACACACACACAAAGTTGCAGTACACAGGCATCTTTTTGGGAATTTTTTTTAAAAAAACAAAACAAGTTCCTGTGTGTGTGAGAGAGAGAGAGCGAGCGGAGGGAGAGAGAGGGATGCACACATATGCAGTTCTGTGCACATCGCTAACTAGTAAAAAAAATGGCAGCTGGGAACAGGATGTCTGAAGCTTTTGCACCAGGACAGTATTCTGAAATCTGGAAATGGCTTGACATCGGGCCAGGACCATTCAGACGGCAAAAACTATGGGGTGAAGCTGGACAACTAGGAAAACACCACAAGGGAACAGGTACCAAAACAATTCAGCTTGAAGAAGGATTCAGGCGAGACCACAACAATTCACTAACAGGAGACAGGTGTTGCTCTCTGAACATGCACTTTAAATCCTATGGGAAACAGCAACAAAACCAATGAAACTGTACATCTGAACAGGGCCATTTTGGATCTTGACTGAGTTGGGAGAAATGCGGGGGATATAAATACAATGACTAAATGGTCCTCCCTCAGTTCCCATTCCTCCCTGCCTCTCCCTTGGAGATGTCTCTCCACATGATGTTGGAGAACACAGGCTGCAATCTTAAGAATAAGACCATTTCCTGAAAATAAGACCCATTGAGGAAAATGGGCTTGCTTAGGATTACTTCTATAGTGTAGTTGAGTTCATATTTACTCATCCTTTATTTTAAGCTGAAATGAAATTCTTAAAATATGTTGTTGTTGGTGGTGGTGATAAATTGTCAAAGTAAGATATTTCTAGATACGGATGGGCACAAACTGGATAAATGGTGATTTGTGGAAAAACCCTGGTTTTCACAAACCCCAAAGCACAAACTTCCATGAACTTTGGTAATGTATGAACCAATTAGTGCTTTGGGGAGTTCATGGGGGCCACTCAGCTGGAAGTGAGCTCTGAAGGCATTTAATTACTGCCAAAGCCCGCCACCCTCACCCAAGGGAGCTTTGATTGCATTTAAATACACTCAGAGCCCAATTCCAACTTGGGCCACCAGACCAGAAGTGAGCCTCAAAGGCATTTAAATGCCTTTGGAGCTCATTTGGGTGAGGGTGGTGGGCTCTGGCAGCATTTAAATGCCTTCAGAGCACACCTCTGGGTTGGGCCAGCCCAATTGTGCTCCAAGAGCAAGCTCCAAAGGCCACGCCCACCTGTAAGTAGGCTCTGAAGGCCTATAAATGCCTTCAGAGCTCACTCTTGAAGCTCAGTCAAGTTGGGTGGCCGATGTCAGTGTTTGTGAAGTCTTTGTGAACGAATAGAAAAGTTTTTGTTTTTAAAACAATTTTATTGGTAACATATGGTAATAAATCTATATCTTACATCTTTCAAAAAAAATTCTTTTATGTACCCCATATATTACTTTCTACCCACCCCTCCCCCCATTACTTGACCCCCACCGGTGTTATTTACTTAAAATGCAAATATTTAAAGGTACCCTTAAATATTAAAACAAAAAATTATATTCTTCTTTTAAAAACTTAATCATTATCAAAGATTGTCCAACGTCCTTTTATTTTCCACTCTCTTTCTACATATCTTCTAAACTTTTTCCATTCCGTCTTAAAAACTTCTAAAGCATAGTCTCTTAATATTTTTGTTAATTTGTTCATTTCACTCCATGTCATAACTTTTATAATCCTATCCCATTTTTTTGGTATTTTTTCTTGCTTCCACAACTGCACATACAATGTCCTAGCGGCTGAGAGCAAGTACCAGATTAAAGTTCTATCTTCTTTTGGAAATTTTTCCATTTGTAATCCCAACAGAAAAGTCTCTGCAACTTTGTTAAACTCATATCCCAAGATCTTAGAAATCTCTTGCTGAATCATCTGCCAAAACATTTTAGCTCTTTCACAAGTCCACCACTTATGGTAGAAAGAACCTACATGCTTTTTGCATTTCCAACGTCTATCTGGCATCTTGTTATTCATCTTTGCCAATTTTTTAGGAGTCATATTACATCTATACATCATCTTAAAACAGTTTTCTTTAATACTTTGACATGTTGAAAGTTTCATAGAGTTCTTCCACAAATATTCCCAAGTTTCCATCTGTATTTATTTATTTACATTAATTGCCCATTTAATCATTTGCGATTTCACCACTTCATCTTCTGTAGACCATTATAGAAGTAATTTATATACTTTTGAAATTAATTTATCATTGTCTCCAAGCAGAACTTTTTCCAATTCTGTTTGCTCTTTCCTTATTCCTTCAGTTTTTATATCATTCTCCACCAAGCTCTTTATTTGTTGCATTTGAAACCAATCATATTTATGATTCAACTCTTCAGCAGTTTTCAATTCTATTTTGCTACTTTGTATTTTTAATAATTGATTATATGACAACCACTTTTCTTCGCCTATCTCAGCCATTATTTTTATTACTTCAGCTGGCACTATCCGTAACGGTCTTTTCTCATCTCCATATTTCTTGTATTTAATCCATGTATTTAGCAAATTATTTCTTATATAATGGTGAGAGAAAAAACCGTCCATCTTTTTTCCATAATACAAATACGCGTGCCAGCCAAATTTATTTCCATGACCTTCCAACACTAAAAGTTTTTTGTTTAACGTTATCCATTCTTTCATCCACACTAAACAAACTGTTTCCTGATATAATTTTATATTCGGTAGTTGAAACCCACCTCTCTCTTTTGCATCTGTCAAAATTTTCATTTTAATTCTTGGTTTCTTCCTGGCCCACACAAATTCTGGAATTTTTCTTCGCCATTTATCAAATTGTTTGCCATCCTTCACAATAGGAATAGTTTGAAACAAATACATTATTCTTGGTAAGATATTCATTTTAATTGCAGCTATTCTACCCAACAATGACAAGTTAAGCCTATTCCATTTTAACATGTCTTCATCCATTTCACGCCATAACTTCTCATAATTATTTTTAAACAGATCAATATTCTTCATTGTTATCTCCACCCCTAGGTATTTTACCTTAGAGGTGACTTCACAACCTGTTAGTCTCTGTAATTCTTGTTGCTTGTTCATCTGCATATTTTTACACAGAATTTTTGATTTTTCTCTGTTAATACAAAGTCCCGCCAACTCCCCATACTCTTGTATTTTAGCTAGCAACAAAGGTGTAACTTGTATGGGGTTTTCATTTATAAACATTATATCATCAGCAAAAGCTCTGTATTTGTAAGTAAATCCTCTTATTCTTAATCCTTCTATTTCTTTTTCTTTTTGGATCTGCATCAGTAATATTTCAAGAGTCATTATAAACAACAATGGTGAAAGCGGACAGCCTTGTCTAGTACCTTTGCTAATTTTCATATCTTCTGTAAGATCTGTGTTTATACACAACTTTGCACTTTGTTCATAATATATTGATTTTATCATTCTTATAAAGTTTTCTCCCAGCTCCATTTTTTCCATTACTGCAAACATAAAGTCCCAATTTAAATCATCAAATGCTTTCTCTGCATCTGCAAAGAATAATGCTACTTCTTTTTCTGGATGTCTTTCATAATATTCTACAATATTTACAACAGTTCTAATATTGTCTCTTATTTGTCTTTTGGGAAGAAACCCTGCTTGATCTTCCTTTATAAAGTTTATCAAATGTTGTTTAAGCCGTTCTGCCAAGATTCTTGTAAATATTTTATAGTCATTATTTAATAGCAAAATTGGTCTATAATTTTTTATGTTCGTGACATCTCTATCTTCCTTAGGTATCAACAAAATAGCAGCTTCTTTCCATGTGTTTGGTACTTTCTCTTTTATTCTTATCATATTCATCAACTTCTGCAGTTTTGGTATTAACTCATCTTTAAAAGTTTTAAAATATTTAGCTGTATATCCATCTGGCCCAGGTGCTTTTCCATTCTTCATTGCGTTAATTGCTGCTTCAATTTCTATTTTTTCAATTGGATCATTCAAAACTTTTCACATATTTTCAGTTAAGGGCTCTATTTTTATCTTTTGTAAATACTCATCCATCTCCTCTTTCTTTATTTTAACACCTTTAAACAATTTGGCATAGTACTTAAAAAATTCTCTTTTTATTCCCTCTTGAGTAACCACTTCTCTTCCATCTAACCACAATTCTGTTGATAATTCTATTTTCTCTCTTTTTCTTCAGTTGCCAAGCCAGATACTTTCCCGGTTTATTTGCTCCCTCAAAGGATTTCTGCTGAAGTCTTTTCAAACTCCATTTCACTTCTTTATTTAACAAATGTCTCAATTGAGTTTGTAATATTATAATTTCCCTTAAAATTTTCTTTTTCCCTGGCCTTTTTCTCAACTCCCCTTCCTTTTTCTTTATTTCATTTTGAATGTCCAACAACTGTTTTTCTTTTACTTTCTTATCTTTATTATTCAAAGTAATCAACATTCCTCTCATTACTGCTTTATAGGCATCCCAGACCATCTGAAAGTCAATATCCTCTTTGTCATTCACTTGGAAAAAAACTTTAGTTTCATTTTCTAGGTATGTCACTGTTTCTTTATTCTGTAGCAAATCTTCATTCAATCTCCATTTTCTCACCTTCTTGGACAATTTTGTAATCCACATTATTGGGTTATGATCAGCAACAATTTTAGGTAAAATCTCTATTTTCCTTGTTATAAGACCTAAACCTTTAGTTCCCCACAAAATGTCAATTCTAGAAAAAGTTTTGTGTCTTGCAGAAAAAAAAGTATAGTCCCGAACTTCAGGGTTAAATTTCCTCCATATATCTTCCAGATTTTCTTGTTTAACCAGTTCAATTTTCCTTCTTTACTATTACTTTTTTTCCCCCTCCTGACCTGTCCAATGAGTTCTTAACTGTTCCATCAAAATCTCCCATTATCAAAACTTGGTCATAGGTCAATTCATCAAGCTGTTGTATAATGTCTTTTAAAAAAGCATCCTTTGCACCAATAGGCACATACAATCCCAATAACAACGTTTTTTTCCATCTAATATTGTCTCTACTGCTACTAATCTTCCATCTTTATCTTTAAATACTAATTTTGGATCCAATTCTTGTTTAATATAAAAAACCACTCCCCTTTCCTTCTGTTCAGCCAATGAAAAAAATTCCACTCCCAATTGTTTGTTCCATAAAAATTTATAATCCTTTTGTTTGATATGCCCTTCTTGCAAACAAATTATATTACAGTTTTGTTTCTTAACCCAATGAAATGTTGCTCTTCTTTTTTGTGGTGAATTTAGTCCATTAACATTCCAAGACAATAATTGGTAATCCATCATGGTGCAAATTCTTTATTTTCTTCAAAAAATCTATGCATATTCTGTGCATTTAAAATTGTGATTCTTTTCCCCTGGAGTTCAAAGCTCAAACCTTCAGGTATTATCCATCTAAACCTCATTCCATTGTCTTTCATTTTTTCTGTCAACTTTTTATATGTTCTTCTATCATTTATCACTTGCCTTGGCAGCTCCTTCATGATTCTCACTCTACTGCCTCCCACTATCAATGTCTTTTCAAAGTTTTTATTCATGATCCTTCCCACCATTTCCTTTGTTGTATATCTTATGACAACATCTCTTGGTAAGTTATTTTTCTTGGCATTAAGTGAGTTCACTCTATACATATAGTCATACATGTTTTTACTCTCTTCAGGGTCTTCCTCTAAAAATTCTGCAATTATTTTTATTATATATTCTTTTAAATCACTATCCTCCTTCTCAGGTACTCCTCTCAGATGTATCTGAGTCTCCATCAATTTGCAGTCATGGATTGTCACTTTTTCTTGCATTTTCAACAAGGTGGAATCATATACTTTCATTCTGCCTTCTACCTCCTGCACTTTCTTAGATGTTTCCTCAGTTTCCTTTCTGAGATCTTCCATGTCTTTTTTAATTTCTTCAATAATTTCTTTTTTCAATTCATTTATCATCTCTCTCACCTCTTTCATCATTCTGGCCTCCATTGCCTCCAGATGGTCCTGCATTTTTTCCAATGAGGTAGCCCTTGTACGGGGCTGCTTGTGTTCAGACATTTAAAAAACAGCGAAAATTTGGACCTCACCAATTTCCAATTCACTTATCAGATTCAAAAGAGTAGGACTTGCCCTTTATAACAAGATCAATTTCGCCATCCTCGGAGCTCCCAAAGTCAAGATATTTATTTTTAAAGTTTTTAAATCTTCCAAAATGGGGGTCGCAACTTTTCACTGCTCCTTACAATTTTTTCCCCTTTTAAAAACATCCGAGGTCCACACAAATAATATGACCAATAGTATTTAACTTCTTACCCTCTTCTCAGTTAACTCCAATAATTTTTAATGTCCCGAATTCTTTAAAAACATTGTTTTTATTTTGACCTCCCAGCAATGGCTGCCGATGTTTCTCAACGGTAGTAAATTCCTAGAGTAGGTTTTCCTTCTGCTCCTTCCTGCTTTTGTTGCCACAAAGTCTCATTCACACTGATAAGGAGATCTCACGATACTTGACGTACTTCCTGTCTTGCTTGAATGTGCTGCAGGTCTGTGACGATGGTGCTCTTTTTTCAAAACCACAAGTAGACTAAACAATAAATTCCTTTCCACTTTTTAGCACTTTTTAACACTGTATTTTATATTTATAAAGTCCAAATTTCACCTCTTCCTCCCTTCTTCTTCCATACTTTCTAGATTTTCCTTTCCCACCTTTTAAATTTATTCCGTTAAGCTGTAAATAGTTCTGGAATGAAAGATAGTAATTTGTACCTTCTCTTCCAATTATCCAAGTTCCCACCAGTCTTGCAAAGCTTTAGATGTTTAGCAATGTCCAAGAAGGTTAGGATCCTATCGAGCATATGTCAAATAAATGACTCTGAAAGCTTCTGCAGATGACAAAAATGCAACTCTTCCCAGAGACTCCTCAAAGGAGCCCCCCCCCGGACTCCCTTTTAGCCAAGGTAAATCTCCTCAAAGTTTTCTGTGCATATCTTGGACTAATCTCTGACTGAGAAAAGTAGGCAGTAGGCATTAAATTGCCTTCCACTACCCCGAACAGAAGTTACAGTCTGCTCCTGTTATGAGAAGCAGCTCAGCTCGACATTTTCCTCCCCCGGAAGTCCCCCATGAATAGAAAAGTTTTAAGGTTGCAACTGATTCATGACACTGACAACATATGTTTTTGCTGAATTTATTTTTTATATAT
Source organism: Heteronotia binoei (assembly GCF_032191835.1). Taxonomy (NCBI): domain Eukaryota; kingdom Metazoa; phylum Chordata; class Lepidosauria; order Squamata; family Gekkonidae; genus Heteronotia; species Heteronotia binoei. The sequence continues at coordinate 1,917,103 of NC_083233.1, forward strand.
GCTCATAATTCTTGATACTGAATATAGCTTATAACTGCAGCCCACTCATAGTATGCATTATATAATTTTTGGCTATACCACACTATGAGCCTTTTGTACTCCAGCCTTACCCAGCAATGCATTAGAAATGCTAATGGCCTCCTTGGCTGGAGACAATGAAGTGGTCAGCTCATACCTCCAGTGAGAAGCTGACACCTTGAAGGGACGGAGACTTGGGTGGTTTAAGATGCTAAAAGGAGTCTTTCTGGAAATTCCAGGGAATTTGACCCACAGTGGGTGAAGCAAATGGAGATAATAAAACCCCTTGGCACAGACAGGAAAGCTGTGTTTGGTGGATTTCATCTAGGGAGAAGGAGCTCAGACATCTGGGATGCTGCTGAAGGCTGCCATGGTCATGTGGTAGGCTGCAAGCCTTAAGAAAGACACCATACTGTAACTTCTGTGTTAAAAAGTCTGGCTTAGAATAAGAGCAGCTAGGGCATCTAAAGACAGAGGGACAGTGAAACTGCAGCTTTACACCTTTCTTTTGGATTCCTTAATCAATCTGCTGCTGTGCTGAAAGTATGTGTAGGAACATCTTTTTAATAAGTCTTACATTCTAACCGTAAAGTTGGCATATCTTTGGATACTTAAATTCAGTGACTGAAGCAATGAACAGACAAGACAGGTTTGCAGAAAAATGTGAAATCTAAAACCCCCCACAGAGGATGGGTTGAAACATGAACATGATAAAAGGAGTTCCCATAGCTTTAAGCAGCAGTTTCCCTCAGTGGCTGTTGCTGGGCCACCATAGCATTCCAGGCTTAGTTATGCTAATAAAAGGCAATCGGAGGGGCCAGGGCCCTTTCCAGGACTGTTTTGACCTTTGAGAGAGACTCATGGGGGAGCAGGCCTGTGGCTGTGTGTTACAGGTGGGGAAATTCCTGGATATTTTCTAGTGGAGTCTTGGCAGGGCAGGGTTTGGGAGGGGAGGGGCCAGATATAACCCCACCCTCTAAAACAGGGAGCCCACCCTCTAAAGCAGCCATTTTCTCCAGTGGGATAGATCTCTGTTGGCTGGAGTTCAGTTGTAATTCTGGGAGATCGCCAGATCCCACCTGGAGGTTGGCAATCTTAGGCCTGGCAGCAGTCTCTGAGTGACTTTATATCACCCAACTTGGATACCTCACCTAGGCTCGGCTGCTTGCTCATCTTCAACAGCAAGCACCTTTCAACTTTCATGGAGGCTTAAAGAAGACATGCAGTGAGAAGGAGACATATTAAGGAATTTGACTCAATTTGAAAAGATAATATTGAATAAAAAAGACCATCGAAAAAGTTATTTTACAATATGATAAACAGAACACGTCAAGACAAGTATGGCAAAACTTTGGGAAGGAGATTTTATTCCAGGAATGGGAAAATGGATGAAAGAAATAAAATCCACAGTGATTCAAACACTTAGAGAAAATTGCTATAAAATATTTTATCACTGGTACATTACCCCAAAAGACATTCATAAGATGGATAAAAACAATAAAGGATTGTATTGGAAATCTAATCAGATAGATGGTACATGTGGTGGTCAGTGCCGGTTCTAGGGTGCGTGTTTTATTTTCAGGGGAATTTAAAGCCCCCAATGTACTTTTTAAAGTTCTCAGATTCAAACATACACACACACACACATATTTCTTATGTGTTTTTCCCCATTCCCTTTTTTATTCCGTAATTCTTTAAAAGTTCAAAATAAAATGTATATATTAAAAAAACTGCAGCCACTCTATGAAAGGCAGTGTGGTGTAGTGGTTACAGCTTCAAGTAGGGTGAGAAGGTGAAAGTGTTGCCAACTCCAGTTTGGAATATTCTTGGAGATTAAAGGGGTGGATCCTGGGGAGGGTGGGTTTTGAGGAGGGGAGGGACCTCAGAAGGCTATATTTCCATAGACTGCACCCTCCAAAGCAGCCATTTCTTCCAGTGGAAAGAGCCTTGCCAACCTCCTGGTGAGGGCTGGAGATGGCCTGGAATTACAACCGCTCTCCAGATGACAAGGATCAGTTCCACTGGAGAAAATCTCTGTGTTGGAGGGCGGGTCTATGGCATTAGACCCTACTGAGGTCACTTCCCTCCTCCAACCTCACCCTCTGAAATCTACAGGTTCTACTCTGAAATCCCCAGGAATTTCCCAACCTGGAGCTGGCAATCCTGAGATGGCAACTTTAAGGGAAACTGATCTCTGTAGTTGGGAGGGGGGAGAGCAGGGGAGGGGGGAGAGCAGGTGGGAAGCTGGGGGGCAGGAAGAGGGGGGAGAAAGAGAGAGAAAGAGTGATGAGGTGGGGGGTAGAAAAAAAGACAGTGATGGGGGCAGGAGAGGGTTCACCCTCAGGAGAAGGGCTCTGCTGCTGATCAGGACAGCTGGAGGAGAAGGTTGTTTTCCAAGGAGACCTTCCCACATCCCCCTTCCCAGTCTCTGCTGGTGCTGCACCGGGAACCCCACCCAACAGAGCTGCACCCATCTCACATGCTTTGAAATGCCTTGAAATTTTAAGCCAAAAAAAAATCAACAAAGTGAAACATTTAATTTGGCAGAGAAATGGTTTACACTGTTTTTCTAATCATTTGATGCTAAGCACTCTTGTTAGGAAGGTTGCTTTCTCTTACTTCTGGGAAAGCAGCAGGTTGAGGACAATCAGACAGTGAAACTGGCATCTCCAAAATCTTCCACAGTTAAGAACAATACTATGAACAATATTATGTCCATTTTACATTATAAACCACTGCCTACCAGATAATTTTACTTCACTGTCATTGGTTCTTAAATCTGTACCATGTTGCATTCTGGGCCACTGCCTACCAGCTATGTATGGCTCTGTTCAGTTATGTATGATTTTGTTCACTGTGCTGGATTCCTCGTCTGATGAAGTGTGCTTAAGAGCACATGAAAGCATATGTTCTAAAGAAAAATTAGCTGGTCTTAAAGGTGGAAATTGACTCCTGCTTTGTTCAACTGCTTTAGACCAACACGGCTGCCCGCTTGGATCAAACTCAGGTTTGGGGAAGATACATTTTGATTTTTTGCTAACATTTTTTGCTGTACAAGATTTCAAACTCCCCAACTGCCATGTTAATTTCAGCATGAACAACAGCTTCTACTCTCCCTCTCCCCATAATCACCTCTCACTCCCTTTCTGAGGGCTATGTTTTTACACAGATCCTGGCAGGGGTCTTCCAGAGGGCTTGGGGGATTCTGGTGGTCTGCTTTGTACCTGGCATCATGGAACTGCTGTTTGCCTGGCCATAAATATGTTTTTAATGTTACATTTGCATCTCACTTGCATATAATCATTGTTTTGGGAAATCTAAAGTGCATCTTAAAAACTGAGTTACAATAATTATTGTATATTAGATACCATCACTGGTATATTAAAAACATATTTCTGCGCAGAAATGGTTGGAAGACACAGTCTGTGGGTTTGCCATGCTCGTATTGTGGGGAGAAGAAATGCTTCATGACTAATGATCCAGCTCAAATGATGTGGCAAATATTTACGGTAGGTAGGAAGATAGATTATATATCCAAAGCCCAAATCTTGTATCAAGAAAAGACAAAAACACTTTCAGTTTTGGATTGTGTTTGTTTTGCAAATATGACTTTTCTCCATGCTGCTCCCATAATGCTCAGCGTAGCCTTTGGGGTAATCAAAAGGGATCCCCTCCTTTCTTTTCCAGAAGCAGAAAAGCTGGCTGGATCTAGCCCCAGATGTCTCCCTTATTAAGGCAGCCTCCTGGGCATCAACCAGAGTTCATGTTTTCCCTATTATAGCCCCCACCCAAAGGAACAGGCTTCCTTAAGGAGCTGGGAGTGCCTTGGTCAGCATTTAGGTGGGGATGCCTGTGGGGCCATCTTGTTTGCTAACGGAGCATCTGCTTCAGGCCTTTCGAGAGAGGTGGGGGCTGGCATTTGATGATACTTGGTATATTTCCGATTTGGGGTTCTAAGCTGCTTTGAGCAATAAGGAAAGGCAGAGTATAAATATTTTAATAAACAAACAAGGATTTTGGCTGTAGAAACACTCGCTTCAAGTGACAGCTCTTGGCTCATCACGTTTATGAACAGAGAGTGATTAAAATGTGGAATTTGCTGCCATAGGAATAAGCAGCTTTAAAGGGGGATTAAATAGATTCATGGAGGCTAAGGCTTCCTTCCATCCATGGTGGCTGAGGGGAACCTCCACTGTCAAGCATGGCTAATTCTGATCAATAACTAATGGCTTTAGGGCCTGACTAAAAGCAGACCTGGGTAAGATCCCAGAGAACCAAATGTTGTTAGTTTAATATTCTTTCCTGGCTCTTCTCTTGCTTTATGACTGTTAAGTAGAGGGAACAAAGCAATCAGCACCTTCCCATGAATTCTCCTCTGGGAGGATGAGCCATCTGGGCATTGCAAGGCTGAATGCCTGATACCACCCTGGGAATGTATGTAGTTTTGATATTCTATGTGTGAACGCTCCCCTGCTTCCCCTCCCCGTAGGAATCCCATTGAAGTGTGTCTTAAAAGTTGTGTATCAATGTATCGGTTTCATTCTTCTCAAGCAACGGCTTGAGCCAAAGTATCGGTCTATCAATAAACGTAGTCTTTGTATCAACTTCGACTCGTCATTGAACCCGCATGCGTGACATTTTGAGAAGAATCCTTTTTGAGGCTTAACCACCCTGGCCACTTTATACCCGAATGGCTGAAAAGATTCCAGGCGGCAGTGAGTTTCACGAACCTGAAGATGGGGTGCCCGTACCGTGGCATGTGCTGGATGCCCGGAGAGGACCAGGCTTGCCTCTCCAGATCCAACAACTCCTGGTCACACCCCGGCACGCTCCGGCTTTGTACGGACTTTCGCGAGATTAACGGGATTTCGACCTCAAATGCCTATCCCATCCCCCTCATCAAAGACTTGTTAAGCACGGTGTCTGAAGGAAAGATTTTTACCAAACTGGACTTGAGGGATGCGTACTTTAGAGTATGCATAAAGGAGGAGGATGAATGGAAGATGGCTTTTAATACCCCTATGGGACAATTTGAGTATTTGGTGATGCCGTTTGGACTACAGGGAGTGCCGGGGGTGTTCATGAATTTTATCAATGATGTATTGCGGAAGTTTTTGTTCAAGGAGGTGGTGGTGTACCTGGATGACATCATTATTTATTCACAGGATGAAAGGTCTCATGTAAAATTGGTGAGGGAGGTATTGAGCACCTTGTTGGAGCATAAATTATATGCCAAACTGTCCAAGTGTGAGTTCCACAAGACCGAATTAGATTACCTAGGGATTTGGGTGTCTGCACAGGGGTTGGCTATGGATCAGGCAAAGGTACAAGTTGTATTGGATTGTGCTCCCCCGAGGACATGTAGACAGCTACAATCTTTCCTCGGCTTCGCAAATTTCTACAGAAACTTTATTGCGGGGTTCGCCCAAATCATGCTCCCCCTCATAGAGTTGTTAAAAACGAGGGGGAAGGGACCTGAGGCAAAGCAGCCGGGGGCCCACCTAAATTGGACACCAAAATGCCAAGAGGCGTTCGACAAGCTCAAACCGGCTATTTACTAGTGAACCCTAACGAGTTGCGGCCCTTCATTATGCAATGTGACGCCTCCGACTTGGCCGTAGGAGCCATTCTCATGCAGAAAGATGAAGAGGGGAGGCTGAGACCCTGCACATATATTTCCAAAAAGTTCTCGGCCGAACAGAGGAATTGGTTGGTATGGGATAAAGAGGCGTTTGCTGTAACTTATGCTTGGAAAACCTGGTGGTTGTGGTTTGAAGGGTCAAAATCCCTTTCGAGATCTGGATGGACCATAAGAATCTCGAGGCCCTCACTGGCCGGAGAAAACCGAGTGAAAAGCAGATTAGGTGAGTTTGACTTTGTGCTGAAGCATATTCCAGGAACCAAGAATTTCTTGGCTGATGCCCTTTCTCGCTTGCCGCAGCACAACAACCAAAAGGAGGAGGTGGTAGACTCCTTAGTTTCCCCCCTCCCAAGTAGCGGCAGTAGTGACGACACGGTCTCAAACTAAGCACAAACAAGAGGGGTGGGGAAAAGAACGGATGGCTTTAGAGACCAAAAAGGAAGGTGACGACCGACCGGGGGAATTTCAGAAGAAAGAGGATGGGTTGTGGTATCGGGAGGAGAACTGTATGTCCCCAAAACCATGAGAGCAGAGCTCTTACAATTTTGTCATTCAAACAAACTGGCCGGTCATTTTGGGTACGTGAAGACACTCCATCTGATTAGTAGGCAGTTCTGGTGGCCCTCCCTAAAGAAAGATGTATCCGAATTTGTGGCCTCCTGTCCCATTTGCGTAATGGCGAAAAGGGGGAAGGAAGCCACCTGGACTACTAAAACCCCTAGAGACAGCTACACGACCCAGGTCAGTAGTCTCATTGGACTTTATTGTCGAACTGCTGCCGTCACAAGGCAAGACCGTAATTCTGGTGGTAGTAGACACTTTCTCCAAACAAGCACACTTCATTCCTTGTGTGCAATTACCAACAGCTAAAAAGCTGGACTATCTATTTTTCCATCACATTGTTAAACTTCACTCATTTCCGGACAAGGTAATTAGCGACAGGGGGCCGCAATTCGTTGCCAACTTCTGGTGGGAGTTTTGCAAATTGTTGGGGATGGAACAAGGATTGAGTTCCGCCTATCACCCGCAAACCAACGGGCAGACAGAACGCGCAAACGCCTTGCTGGAACAATAGTTACGATGCTATATAAATCATCATCAGTCAAATTGGGTGGACTTGCTCCCCTTCGCTGAATATGGTTACATAGCAGTGTGCACAGTTCCACCAAAACCTCCCCATTTCAAATCGTAAATGGGTACAAAGGGAGGCCCGTCCCAACACTACCAGGGGGGGAACAAATAAAGGAGCCCAGTTCATTCGAGCAGTGGTGGGGGAAACTGAGTGAGGGTTGGAAAGGGATTCAAGAGAACTTGGAGTCCGCTAAAGAGGCGTACAAAAAAACAGTACAAAAAGTCACATGTGCCCGCTTGGGACTTCAAGGTGGGGGATTCAGTGCTCGTGTCAACAAAAAACCTACCATTGACTCAACCCTCCAAAAAATTGGCCCCTTTAAAATCAAAAGGGTGATTAACAAGGTGACTGTAGAATTGGAACTACCAAAAATGTTTAGTAAAGTACACCCTGTCTTTCATTGCAGTCTGCTGCGAAGAGACCCCGGTGCTTCTCTTTGGCACCCTCGACCGACAGCTCTGCATCCTATCCAGACTGGGAATCAGAGTCACCATGAGGTCCAGGAGTTCCTAGACTCCAAAATGAAACAGGGGACATTATATTACTTGATCAAATGGAAACCACTTCCCTCCTAGTGAAAATGAATGGGTGGCACAAAAGGATGTATTAGCCCCAGATCTGGTTAATAAGTTTCACAGAAAATTCCCTAAAAGACCGAGGGGTTGAATTTGGTGGAGGCAATATGTCAAGCATGGCTAATTTTGATTAATAACTAATGCTTTTAGGGCCTGACTAAAAGCAGACCTGGGTAAGATCCCAGAGAACCAAATGTTGTTAGTTTAATATTCTTTCCTGGTCCTTCTCTTGCTTTATGATATTCTATGTGTGCATGCTCCCCTGCTTCCCCTCCCCATAGGAATCCCTTTGAAGTGTGTCTTAAAAGTTGTGTATCAATGTATTGGTTTCATTCTTCTCAAGCAACGGCTTGAACCAAAGTATCGGTCTATCAATAAACATAGTCTTTGTATCAACTTCAACTTGTCATTGAAGCCACATGCTTGACACTCCACATTCGGAGGCCCTAAAGCACTGAATCCAAGAGTGAGGTGGCCATGGCTATGCCCTGTTGCTGGCCCTCCAGAGGAACTGGTTGGCTTATGGTTGCCAAGTTCAATTCAAGAAATATCTGGGGACTTTGGGGGTGAAGCCAGGAGACTTTGGTGGTGGAGCCAGGAGACTTCAGGGGTGGAGCCAAGATCAAGGTTGTGACAAGCATAATTGAACTCCAAAGGGAGTTCTGGCCATCACATTTAAAGGGACAGCACACCTTTTAAATTCCTTCCTTCTATAGGAAATATTGAAGGATAGGGGCACCTTCTGAAAATTTGGTGCCTCTACCCCCAAGAAACAGGCCCCCCCAGAGCCCCAGATACCCGCAGATCAATTCTCCATGATTTTTAATGCGAATAAATCTCCATAGGGAATAATAGAGTTCCCAGCAGACATTTCCCTCCCCTCCCCCCACTTTCTGACATGGGAGGAGGGTCTCCAAACCGGGGGATCCCCTGCCCCCCACTAGGTTGGCTGCTGTGTGAGAAGTTAGGAGGCTGGACTAGATGGACCATCCCTGGTCTGATCCAGCAGGGCTCTTCTGATGTTCTTCTCAGGGGGAGGCCTTGGCCTCTCTGCCCAAGGCTTGCCAATCCCCAGGTCCCAGAAGGGGCTCTTCCACTTTCCCACTCCTTCCTGCTTCCTGTCAGCTGGCTGGCGGGGGAAAGCCCTGCCCCCCAAACTACTATGTGATTTTTTTTTCCTCTCCGGAGGCTCTAGTCTTTGATTGGAAAAGGCTTCCTCTTGGGATGGGGTGTCTGTGTTACTTGGAAGAAGTTGGCTACAACTTCTGGGATCAGAAAATGGTGAGCTGAGCTGCTTTCCTTAACGGGGGCAAGCTGACACTTCTGTTCGGGGTAGTAAAAGGGAAACTAATGCCTTCTGCCTACTTTTTTCAGCTAGAGAATTGTCCAAGATATGCACAGATACTTTGAGGAGACTTATCTTGGCTGAAAAGTGTCCCAGAGGGGGCTCCTTTGAGGCTTTGAGGGATCTCCAGAGAGAAGTTGCATATTTATCATCTACAGAAGTTTCCAGAGTCATTTATTTGACTTAAGCTCAACAGGATCTGAGTCTTCTTTTACAACTTTAAACATCTAATCTACAAAAGACTGGTGTTGATTTGGATAAACTACAAAAAAAAGGTATTGATTGCTATCTTTTCACTCCGGGACTAACTAAAGCTAAACAAAATGAAATTAAAAGGTGGGAGTTGGATATAATGGAAGCCTGAAAGGAGGAGAAGAAAAGGGGCTGAATTTGAACTTTGTAAATCTAAGACAGTGCTAAAAGGAGAAAGGAATTTATTGTTTAGTCTATCTGTGGTTGAGGAAGTAGCCCCATCGTCATAGATCTGCAGCACTCACAGTCAACACAGGAAGTACGTCAGACATCGCGAGATTTCTCTACCAGTGAAATGAGACTTGGTGGCAGGAAAAGCAAAAAGTATCAGAGTAAGAAGAATGAAGAAAGAGAAGTAAACAGCCTACTCTAGGATTATAATATTAGAGAGAAACATCGGCGGCCATTGCTGGGAGGACAAAGTTTTAACAACATTTTTAAAGTGACTGGGACAATAAAAATTGGTGGAGTTAATTGAGTTGGTAATTTTAAAATAAGGACTATTGGACAGTGGTGAAGAAGATCTGAATTGGATAAAGGGAAAAGAAGGAAAAATTTTTAAAGTGAAGCAAAAGTCACGACCACCATTTTGGAGAAAATAAAAACTTTAAACATTGATATCTGCGCCTGGGAGGCCCAGAGGATGGCGAAATTGGGTTTATTGGAAACGGCAATCTTCACTCTATTAAACTTGATGGTCCAAATTTAATTCGGTGAGATAAAAATTTCCGATCTTTTTTATATGTCAGACCTGAAGCAAATTCGTACTAGGTCTGCTTCAATGGAGAAAATGCAAGCCCAATTAGATGCAATGGAAGCCAGGATAATGAAGGGGGTGAAAGAAATGATAACTGCCTCTAAAAAAGAAATAAGAAAGGATATTGAGGACTCAAAAAAAGAATTAAAAAAGAGATAGAGAATCTCAGAAATGAAACTGTAGTAATAACAAAAAAAGTACAAGAGGTGGAAGAGAGAGTGTTAAAATTACAAGAAAAGGTGATAATACATGACTGCAAGTTGATGGAGACACAGATTCATCTGAGAGGTGTACCAGAAGATGAAGAATCTGATTTGAAAGAATACATAATAAAAATAATTGCAGAATTTTTGGAGGAAGATCCCGAAGGGAATATAAATATGTATGATTATATGTATAGAGTGAACTCACTCTATGCAAAAAAAGAACAATCTGCCAAGAGATGTGGTCATAAGATTTATAACAAAAGAAATGGTGGGAAAAATCATAAATAAAAATTTTGAAAAGACATTGACAGTGGGAGGTAGTAGAATAAGCATTATGAAAGAGTTGCCAAGACAAGTGTTAACTGACAGGAATGCGTATAAAAAATTGACAGAAAAACTACATGACAATGGAATGAGATACAGATGGATAATACCTGAAGGTTTGAGCTTTGAACTTCAAGGGAAAAGGATTACAATTACAAACACACAGGAACGGCATAGTTTTTATGGAGAAAATAAAGAATTTGCACCATGATGCAAATTGATATCTTGGAATGTAAATGGACTAAATTCACCACAAAAAAGAAGGGCAACATTTCATTGGATAAAAAAACAAAATTGTAATATAGTTTGTTTACAAGAAGTGCATATTAAACAAAAGGATTATAAATTTTTATGGAATAAGCAATTGGGACTAGAATTTTATACATTGGCTGAACAGAAGAAGAGAGGAGTAATTGTTATATTAAAAAAGAATTAGACCCGAAATTGGTTTTTAAAGATAAAGATGGAAAATACATAGCAGTGGAAATTTTATTGAATGCTAAAAAAACTTTATTGTTGGGACTTTATGCTCCAAATGGTGCAAAGGACATTTTCTTTAAAAATATTATGCAACATCTTGATGAAGTGACTTATGAGCAAATTTTGTTAATGGAACAATTCAGAACACAATAGATAGATTTGGGAAGAAAAAAACTGATAAAGTAGGGAAATTGCCAAAATCTTTTTTTGAGTTGGTTAAACAAGAGAATGTGGAGGGTATATGGAAGAAGTTCAATCCTGAAATACGGGACTATACCTTTTTCTCAGCCAGACATAATTCCTTTTCTAGAATTGACATGTTGTGGGGTACTAAAGATTTGGGACTTATAACAAAGACGATAGAGATTTTACCCAAAATAGGAGCTGACCACAATCCAATAATGTGGATTACAAAATTGTCTAAAAAGTCAAGTAGATGGAGAATAAATGAAGATTTACTACAAAATAAAGAAATAGTGACATCTTTAGAAAATGAAACTAAAGCTTATTTCCAAGTTAATGAAAGAGAAGATATAGAATTTCAGACGGTATGGGATGCCTATAAGGCAGTAATGAGAGGAATACTAATAACACTGAATAATAAAGATAAGAGAGCAAAAAATAAACAGATCTTGGACATTCAAAATGGAATTAAGAAAAAAGAAGGTGAATTAAGAAAAAGGCCAGGGAAAAAGAAAATTATAAGGGAGATTACAATATTGCAAACACAAATGAGACATTTGTTAAATAAGGAAATGGAATGGAATTTGAAAAAATTACAACATAAATCTTTTGAGGGAGCAAACAAACCTGGAAAGAACTTGGCCTGGCAATTGAAGAAAAAGAGAGAAAGGAAAATTATTAACAAAATTGTGGTTGATGGAAAAGAGATGGTGGACCAAGTAGGAATAAAGAGAGAATTTTTAAGTATTATGCTAATTTATTTAAGGGTAATAAAGAAAGATAGGATCGAAACGTATTTGCAAAAGATCAAAATAGCACCCTTAACTGAATATATGGAAAATTTTTTGAATGATCCAATTGAAAAAATACAAAATTGAAGCAGCAATTAATGTAATGAAAGTTGGAAAGGCACCTGGACCAGATGGATATACGGCAAAAAATTTTAAAATGCTTAAACAGCAATTAGTACTGAAACTTCAAAAATTGATGAATGCGATAAGATTAAATGGGAAAACACCCAATACATGGAAAGAAGCTGCAATTTCATTGATTCCAAAGGAAGATAGAGATGTCATGAATATAAAGAATTATAGACCAATTTCATTATTAAATAATGATTATAAGATATACACAAGAATCCTGGCAGAACGGCTTAAACAATATTTAATAAATTTTATAAAGGAAGATCAAACGGGCTTTCTCCCCAAAAGGTAAATAAGAGACAATATTAGAACTGTTGTAAATATTGTAGAATATTATGAAAGACATCCAGAGAAGGAAGTTGCATTATTTTTTGTGGATGCAGAGAAAGCTTTTGATAATCTGAACTGGGACTTTATGTTTGCAGTTATGGAAAAAATAAAGTTGGGGGAAAACTTTGTTAGAATGATAAAGGAAATATATACTGAACAACGTGCAAGGTTATGTATAAATGCAGATCTCACAGATGGAATGAAAATTAGCAAAGGCACAAGACAAGGTTGTCCGCTTTCACCATTGTTGTTTATAATGACTCTTGAAATCTTATTGATGCAAATACAAGATGATGAAGAAATAGAAGGAATGAGAATTAAAGGATTTACCTATAAATATAGAGCATTTGCAGATGACATAATGTTTATAAATGAAAATCCTATACAAGTAACATCTTTGTTGTTAGCTAAAATACAAAATGTTGGAGAATTGGTGGGACTTTATGTTAAAAAAGAAAAATCAAAACTTTTATGTAAAAATATGCAAGTAAATAAACAAAAGGAACTGCAGAGGCTAACGGGATGTGAGGTTACCTCTAAGTGGTAAGATAAAGTGGAACAAGCTTAATTTGTCATTGCTTTGAGACCATAGCTGCAATTAAGATGAACATTTTGCCGAGAATAATGTATTTATTCTAAACTATCCCGATTGTGAAAGACAGCAAATAATTTAATAAATGGCAAAGGAAGATTTCAGAATTTATATGGGTTGGAAAGAAACCAAGGATTAAAATGAAAGTTTTAACAGACACTAAAGAAAGAGGAGGATTTCAATTACCAAATTTAAGACTATATCATGAAGCAGTTTGTTTGGTGTGGATAAAAGATTGGGTGATGTTATTGAATAAAAAACTTTTAACATTGGAAGGTCATGGGAATAAATTCGGCTGGCATGCTTATATGTACTATGGGAAGAAAAAGATGGATGTTTTTTTCTCTCACCATCACATAAGAAATAACTTGCTAAATATCTGGATGAAGTATAAGAAATATGGCAATGAGAGAAAACCACTGTGGATAGTGCCTGCAGAAGTAATAAAAATAACAGCTGAATTAGGAGAGGGAAAATGGATGTCATACAATCAACTATTAAAAATACAAAGCGGTAAAATAGAGTTGAAAACTGCTAAGGAGCTGAATTATAAGTATGATTGGTTTCAAATGCAAAAAATAAAGAGTTTGGTGGAAAGTGATCTTAAAACTGAAGGAATAAGACAAGAACAAACGGAAATGAAAAAAGTTCTGCTTGGAGATAATGAAAAATTAATTTTGAAAATGTATAAGTTACTTTTAAAATGGTCTACGGAAGATGAAATAGTGAAATCTCAAATGATTAAGTGGGCAATTAATGTAAATAAAGAAATACAGTTGGATACATGGGAATATTTGTGGAAGAACTCTATGAAACTCTCAACATGTCAGAGTATCAAAGAAAATTGTTTTAAGATGATGTATAGATGATACATGACTCCTAAAAAGTTGGCAAAGATGAATAATAAGATGTCAGACAGATGTTGGAAATGTAAAAAACATGAAGGTTCTTTCTACCATATGTGGTGGACTTGTGAAAGAGCAAAAAAGTATTGGCAGATGATTCAACAAGAGATTTCTAAGATCTTGGGATACAAATTTAACAAAGTTGTAGAGACTTTTCTGTTGGGATTACAAATGGAAAAATTTCCAAAAGAAGATAGGACTTTAATCTGGTACTTGCTCTCACTGTATGCACAGTTGTGGAAGCAAGAAAAAATTCCAGAAAAATGGGTTGGATTGTAAAAGTTATGACATGGAGTGAAATGGACAAGAACCTTAAGAGACTATGATTTAGAAGTATTTAAGATGGAGTGGAAAAAGTTCAGAAGATACGTAGAAAAGGAGTGGAAAATAAAAGGACACTGGACAATTTTTGATAATGACTAAGTATAAGAGGGAGGAGGATATGAATTTTGGTGCTTATTAATTAAGGGTACCTTTAATACTAATATTTTAAGCATAGTACACCAGCGGGGGTCAAGTAACGGGGGGAGGGTTGGTTAGAAAGTAATATATGGGATAGAGGGAAAAAGTAGTTATTAATGATGTAAGAAATTTTATATACTATCATATGTTACTAATAAAATTGTTTGAAACGAAGAAGTTGGCTACAACTCATGAGTAGAGAGGCCAATCCCTCACTTCAGAGTCACCAGAAAATGGGGGGGGGAGGGGAGGAACGTCTGCTAAGCACTTCATTATTCCCTATGTCGAGATCAATTCTCATAGGGTGTAATGGAGAATTGATCTGGAGGTTTTGGGGGCTCCGGGGGAGCTGTATTTTGAGGTAGAGTATCTAGTGCCTCTCTCCAAAGTACCCCCCAAGTTTCAAAATGATTGGACCAGGAGGTCCAATTCTATGAGCCCCAAAAGAATGTGCCCCTATCCTTCATTATTTCCTATGGAAGGAAGACATTTTAAAAGGTGTGCTGTCCCTTTAAATGTGATGGCCAGAACTCCCTTGGAGTTCAATTATGCTTGTCACACCCTTGTTCCTGGCCCCTCCCCCAAAGTCCCCAGATATTTCTTGAATTGGACTTGGCAACCCAACTCTGCCCTGTTGTTGGCCCTTCAGAGGAACTGGCTGGCCACTGTGGGACACAGGAGGCAGGACTAGGTGGACCCTCATTGGTCTGATCCAGCAGGGCTCTTCTGATGTTCTTCTCAGGGGAAGGCCTCGGCCTCTCTGCCCTGTTGTTGGCCCTCCAGAGGAACTGGTTGGCCCCTGTGTGAGACAGAAGGCAGGACTAGGTGGACCCTCACTGGTCTGATCCAGCAGGGCTCCTCTGATGTTCTTATTTTCTTAACTTCCAGCAGGGCTCTTCTAATGTTCTTCTCAGGGGAAGGCCTCAGCCTCTTTGTCCTGTTTTTGGCCGTCCAGAGGAATTGGTTGGCCCCCGTGTGAGACAGGAGGCTGGACTGGATGGACCCTCACTGGTCTGACCCAGCTGGATTCTCCTGATGTTCTTCTCAGGGGAAGGCCTCAGCCTCTCTGCCCTTTTGTTGGCCCTCCAGAGGAACTGGTTGGCCCCTGTGTGAAACAGGAGGCTGAACTAGATGGACCCTCCCTGGTCTGATCCAGCAGGGCTCCTCTGATGTTCTTATTTTCTTAACTTCCCAATTTCACACCAGGCCTATTGTCCAAGAGCTGGTGAGCTGTGGTGAGCTCTGTGCCTGTTATGCGTGGCAGAGCCCCATCATCATGTCTGGGAAGTCTCTGTGCCAAGCAGGGGGTCTTTGGGCTTAGCATGCAGAAGTGTGTATCTTCTGCCCCACCTGCTGCCATGGGGTTCTGTCATCACAGAGGCAACAACATAACTGAATGGAATTGAACACCAGCCTGTCAGAGTCAATGGGCAGAAGTGTCAGGGAGACAGAATTTCACAAGACAGCAGGCACAGATTGCCAATATGTTGCTCACACACATCACTGAACATCTGGGGATGCGTGCACCTCGAAAGTCTTCACTTTTTCATGTTTGATTTGTCAGAGAAATTTATTTACCAACCCATATAATTCCTGTCTCCTGAATTTTAAAACGAGTGCAGTTTATTCTTTTACAAAAATGCTTCCTCCCATGAACATGTGGATCCGGAAAGAGGGGGGCGGGGAGAGGGGAGTCAATGAATCACAAGTGGGGGGGGGAGTTTAACCCTATAAGGCCAAATTGTTTAACGGGGATTTCTTGTGAGTGAACAAGCAGCCCTTCAACAAATATATATATATATATGATAATATTTATTTTGAGGTTACATGGGTAACGGTAGTCCTCTGTGCATTGCATCAATTTGAGCAGATGAACAGGACTGCTATGAAAGGGGAGCCCTGCACCAAGGAGACCCAAGGGCTACCAGTAGGAATAAAAGAACACTGGGAGGTGGAGGTTTTTGTCATAGCCCCCTCATCATCTTTCGATGTAGTACTGGGGGTGGGTTGGTTGGCCCGACACCAGCCGGGCATGCAGTGGGGGGTGCAAACGATAGACTTCACTGATTGGCAGTGCACCCACCACCTTTGGCAGGGGCGATGGGGGCCAACACCCCCCCCCCTAAGAATGAGAAAATGTGTTTATCGGTGGAAGAGGTCTGATCAATCCCAAAGGAACACCGGGACCTCCGCAAAGTGTTTAGTGAGGAGGAGGCTAACGAGCTGCCGCCCCACAGGGACACTGACTGTGCTATCGAGTTGATCCCGGGGCAGGAGCTACCGAGAGCAAAGCTGTATTCAATGGGGTGGGAAGAGAAAGCGGAGTTGTGGAAGTTTATCGACAAGAACTTAAAGCGGGGATTCATTAGGCCAGTGACTGCCCCGCACGCCGCCCCGGTCCTCTTCGGGAAGAAGAAGGACGGGAGTCTGAGACTTTGCACAGACTTTCGCGGGATAAACGGGATTTCAATGTCCAACGCCTACCCTATCCCGCTAATCAAAGACTTACTGAGCACAGTGTCAGAGGGGTCCGTGTTCACAACGCTAGACCTGAGGGACGCTTACTTTCGAGTCAGGATCAAGAAGGGGGATGAGTGGAAAACAGCGTTCAATATGCCCATAGGACAGTTTGAGTACCTTGTAATGCCATTCGGTCTGCAAGGGGCACCCGGGGTCTTTATGAACTTTATAAATGAAGTGCTCAGGGAACACACTCTCCCCCACCTTAAAGTCCCATTCTGGGGAGTGTTTCTTGTCAAAGTAAGCTTTATAGTCCTTTTTGGCAATCTCTAAATTTTCTTGGATGGCTGTCCAGCCTTTTCTTATGCCTTCCCACCACTGCTGACAGGAGGTAGGTGGCGCTGTTCCCTCGGGACTAGGTAGCAAGGGAAAAGGCTTTCCTTCATAGCCATTCACAATTTGAAACGGCAAGGCTTTGGTGGAGCTGTGCAAGCTGTTATTGTACCCGTATTCTGCAAACGGGAGCAGCTCCACCCAGTTAGACTGTTGGTAGTTCACATAGCACCTTAAATACTGTTTGAGAAGACTGTTTACACGTTCCGTCTGTCCGTCCGTCTGGGGGTGGTAGGCAGAACTTAGTCCCTGTTCTATGCCCACTATTTTGCAAAACTCCCGCCAGAAGTTGGCAACGAACTGTGGCCCGCGGTCACTAATAACCTTGTCAGGGAATGAGTGTAGTCTAACCACATGCTGGAAAAACAAGTAAGCCAGCTTCTTAGCAGTGGGAAGCTGTTTGGAAGCAATGAAGTGTGCTTGTTTTGAAAAAGTGTCCACCACCACCAAGATCACCGTTTTCCCTTGTGAAGCTGGGAGCTCCACTATAAAGTCCATTGAGACCACTGACCATGGCCTGGCGGCTCTGGGAGTGGCTTGAAGTAGTCCCGGCAGTTTTCCCCTCCTCCGCTTAGCCATGACACAAATGGGGCATGATCCCACAAATTCAGAAATATCTTTTTTCATTTGTGGCCACCAGAACTGGCGATTTACTAGGTGCAGTGTTTTTACATAGCCAAAGTGGCCCGCCAGTTTGCTACAGTGGCAGTGCTGCAGTACTTCAGATCAGAGGGTTTTGGGCACATATAGCTTCCCCTCATAGTACCAGAAGCCCCCTTCTCCTTTGACAATTCCCTCCGGTCTACCCTCTCCTTCTTTTTCAGTCTCTTCAATCAGCTGGCTGCCCCCCAAAGGTTCCAACTGCACCGTCCTTTTCCCGGAGCGAGTGGTCACCCCACCAGTGACTGCAGAGGGAGGGATGATAGAGTCTATGACCTCCTCTCTTTGGCTCTCATGCTGTGGCAAGCGTGAGAGGGCGTCTGCTAAGAAATTCTTTGAGCCAGGAATGTGCCAGAGGACAAAGTCAAATTTTGCAAAAAAAATCCTGCCCACCGGATTTGTTTAGTTGTCAATTTCCTCCGGCCCGTGAGTGCTTCCAGATTTTTATGGTTGGTCCATATTTTGAATGGCACTCTCGCTCCCTCTAGCCAGGACCTCCAAGTCTTTAAGGCGTATGTTACTGCAAACGCTGTCAGAACTTGTAACTTTTGCTTTATGTTCCTTGACCAAACTGACTCCATGCTGTAACTTAGTAATAACATAGAGTGCTTGGCCACAGCCATTAACCCTGGCCCCTGTGCTATGCCAAATATTTAGGGCAATAGGGCAGGCGGCAGATAGTCTCTGCTTAACATCCACAGGTGCCCTTTGAAGACAGGCCGTTTGGCCTTCACAACGGGGGAACATCCTCTCCCCTGATAACGAAGGCTGGGAAGAAGAGACTCTTGTCTGAAACCGTGTGAATGATTGTTTTATTATGCTTTGCTGATGGCATAAAATGTAACCAACTGCCAGGAATTGGCATTACTGTTACCATACCATACCAAACCTTTAATGGCATAATAGATTCAGATAAAAATACACAGAATATAAAAATTTAAACATTGGAGATAAAATCAAAATAAAACCGAGCTTACAGATACATTCAAACAAGGTCAGAATTAAATTTAAGGATGTCAGCCAGAAATTTTGCCACAGCCTCACTAACCACCCCCTCAGTATCACTCAACAAATAATAACAGGGTGGCAGAATAGACAAATCTGGAGAAAAAGAAAGCTTGCCAAATAAATCTTTACGGAGGTTATGGTAAAAAGAACAATCAAGCAATATGTGCTGGATTGAGTCAGGGGTATTCGCTCCACAGGAGCAAAGTCTGTCAGCTAAAGGGACTCGCTGATATCTCCCTTGTAAAACTTTGGAGGGAAACGCGTTTAGTCTGGCCAACATAAATGCCCTGCGATGACTTGGAGTGGTTAGGTCTGATAGATAATTGGGCATTTTGCCACAAAAAGCATAAAGACCTAAGGAAGCTGGAGAGCAAGTATAAGGGAGAGTTGGCCGTAATTTTGTTTCCTCCAATTCCCACAGTCTCAGTTTAATACATCTGAAGATATATGACTCTTCAGAGGTAGAAAAATCATCTACCTCTAACCCCAATTGATTGAGTTTAGACAGAAGCACTGCTGTCCAGGACGAAATATATGGGTCTCTTTTCATACAATCAAGAAGGCTGTTGGGATCTGTTCTAAAATGAATTTTGAGCCAGAATTTAAACACTGCAATCCAGGCTTTTGTCTCCACCAAAGAGGCATTACTGTTATTTCGTTAACCTAGCACTGTAGTTCTTCAATAAAGATCCTAACGTGTAACAAGTATTGGACTCGTCTGAAGTTCATCCAAGTTCTGACATTATAACATGGGGTGGGCAGAGAAAGCCGAACTGAGAAAATTCATCGACAAAAATTTGAAGCAGGGTTTCATTCGACCAGCCACGGCCCCCCACGCAGCCCCGGTCCTATTCCGCAAGAAAAAGGACGGGGGGCTTAGACTTTGCACAGATTTTCGCGGTATAAACGGAATTTCCATGTCCAATGCTTATCCGATCCCGCTGATAAGAGACTTATTGAACACTGTGGCCGAGGGAAAAATCTTCACCAAGCTCGATCTCCGGGACGCGTACTTCCGTGTGCGGATTAAAGAGGGAGACGAGTGGAAAACGGCATTCAATACACCCATGGGACAATTTGAATATTTGGTGATGCCCTTCGGGCTTCAGGGGGCGCCGGTGGTTTTCATGAATTTCATAAATGAAGTGTTGAGAGAATTTTTGTATAAGGGGGTGGTGGTGTACCTTGATGACATCATTATCTATTCTAAAGATCTTGAATCGCACGTACCTCTGGTGAGAATAGTGTTGACTACTCTGTGCAAGAACAAACTGTATGCCAAATTGTCAAAATGTGAGTTCCACAAGACGGAACTAGACTACCTAGGATTCCGAGTGTCAGGGGAGGGGCTAGCAATGGATCCCGCTAAGATTCAAGCGGTTCTAGATTGGGAACCACCTCGAACCCGACGGCAGCTACAATCATTTCTCGGGTTCGCAAATTTTTACTGCGGGTTCATCAAGGGGTTCGCCCGTGTAATGCTCCCCCTCACCGAACTCCTCAAAACAAAGGGGAAAGGAGATGAGGCGAAAAAACCCGGCGCGCGCCTAACGTGGACGCCGGAATGCCACCAAGCTTTTAAAGAGCTCAAACAACTCTTTACCTCTGAACCAATATTGGCTCACCCTAACGAATTAAAACCCTTCGTGGTGCAATGCGACGCCTGCGACGTCGCCGTAGGAGCCATATTGATGCAGAGGAACGAAGAGGGGGAACTCCGTCCCTGCGCCTACATCTCACACAAATTTTCAAACGAACAAAGGAACTGGTCGGTCTGGGACAAGGAGGCTTTTGCAGTAATGTTTGCCCTCAAAACATGGAGATCCTGGTTGGAGGGAGCTCGCGTCCCTTTCAAAATTTGGACCAGTCACAAAAACCTGGAGGCCCTCACCGGCCGCCGCAAACTGACTGCAAAACAAATCCGATGGGCGGGGTTCTTTGCTAAATTCAACTTCGTGCTAAAACATATCCCCGGCACTAAGAACTTCTTGGCCGACGCACTATCGCGCATGCCTCAGCACGAGAGTCAAAGGGAGAAGGTAATCGATTCCCTCATTCCCCCCTCCACAGTCGCGGGGGGAGTCACTACCCGCTCAGGAAAACAAACCGGGGCCCCATACCTACCGCAAAAGGGACGCTTCGCAGCAGAGGCAGAATTGGAGGGAGCGAAACGACTGGAGGGGCTAGAAAAGGGGGAGGAAGGGCTGTGGTTTTACAAAGGAAAAATTTACGTGCCCAAATCATTGAGAAAAGAAGTCTTGGAGCAAAGCCACTCTAGCCGCCTGGCGGGTCACTTTGGCTATGTAAAAACCCTAAATTTAATCACCCGACAATTCTGGTGGCCCAAACTAAAGAAGGACGTCTCTGAGTTCGTGCTCGCCTGCCCCACTTGCATCATGTCCAAACGGAGGGGGGGAAGCCACCGGGCCATCTAGTTCCCCTCCCCACCGCCAGCTGCCCATGGGCAGTGGTGTCAATGGACTTTATTGTAGAACTCCCTCCTTCCCAGGGGAAAACAGTGATATTGGTGGTGGTAGACACATTCTCCAAACAAGCCCATTTCATCCCCTGTAAGAAACTCCCCACTGCCAAAAAGTTGGCCCAATTATTCTTTAACCACGTGGTCCGCCTACACTCATTCCCAGAGAAGGTCATTAGCGACCGCGGGCCACAGTTCGTTGCCAACTTCTGGCGGGAGTTTTGCAAACTGGCGGGCATTGAGCAGGGACTTAGCTCCGCGTACCATCCGCAAACGGACGGACAGACGGAGAGAGTGAACGGGCTTCTCGAGCAGTACTTGCGATGCTATATCAACTACCAACAAACGAATTGGGTGGAACTCCTCCCCTTCGCAGAATATGGGTACAACAACAGCCTCCATAGTTCCACCAAAACTTCCCCTTTCCAAATAGTCAATGGCTACGAGGGAAAGCCTTTCCCCAATCTCCCTCTGCCTTCCGGATCCCCGGAGCCCACTTCGTGTCAACAGTGGTTGGAAGGAATAAGGGATACGGGAGGGGTGGAGAGTGATTCAGGAAAACCTGGAGGAAGCGAAAAAAGAGTACAAAAAGCACTTTGACAATAAACACGCCCCTCAATGGGAACTGAAAGAGGGAGAGACAGTGTTTCTGTCCACAAAGAACCTGCCCCTCCCACAAGGGTGTCGCAAACTCACTCTGAAATATCTGGGTCCTTTCAAAATAAAAAAGGTCATCAACAAAGTAACTGTGGAATTAGAGCTACCCAAATCCTTGAGTAAGATCCACCCTGTTTTTCATTGCAGCCTTCTTCGCAAAGATCCTGGAGCTACGTCATTCCATCCTCGCCCCCCGGAGCCGCCTCCGACCCTAGTGAAGGGTCAGAGTCACCATGAGGTGCAGGAAATCCTGGACTCCAAAGTCCAACGGGGTGTGCTGTACTACCTTATCAGGTGGAAATACTTCCCCCCAAGTTGTGACGAATGGGTAAAGGCTAGCGATGTGTCTGCTCCGCAACTGCTCAAAAGGTTTCACCTACTGTACCCACACAAGCCCAAGGCGAAGAGCTTAGGGGGGGCAGTATGTCAGAACTTGTAACTTTTGCTTTATGTTCCTTGACCAAACTGACTCCATGCTGTAACTTAGTAATAACATAGAGTGCTTGGCCACAGCCATTAACCCTGGCCCCTGTGCTATGCCAAATATTTAGGGCAATAGGGCAGGCGGCAGATAGTCTCTGCTTAACATCCACAGGTGCCCTTTGAAGACAGGCCGTTTGGCCTTCACAACGGGGGAGCATCCTCTCCCCTGATAACGAAGGCTGGGAAGAAGAGACTCTTGTCTGAAACCGTGTGAATGATTGTTTTATTATGCTTTGCTGATGGCATAAAATGTAACCAACTGCCAGGAATTGGCATTACTGTTATTTCGTTAACCTAGCACTGTAGTTCTTCAATAAAGATCCTAACTTGTAACAAGTATTGGACTCGTCTGAAGTTCATCCAAGTTCTGACAAACGCCTCTTTGTCCCAGACCGACCAGTTGCGCTGCGCACGCGAGAACTTGTGGGAGATATAGGTGCAAGGTCTCAACTTCCCTTCCTCATCTTTCTGCATCAATATGGCTCCGACGGCTACATTGGAGGCGTCATATTGGACCATGAAGGGCTTTAACTCATTGGGGTGGGCAAGCACCGGTTCACTAGTGAACAGTCTTTGGAGTTCATCGAAAGCCGCTTGGCACCTAGGCGTCCACGGCAGCTTGGCCCTTGGTTTCTGGGCTTCCGGCCCTTTCCCCTTAGTTTTCAGCAAATCGGTCAGGGGCAGCATTACTTGGGTGAACCCCTGAATGAACCCCCTATAGAAACTGGCGAACCCGAGGAAAGATTGGAGTTTTTTACGTGTCCTCGGGGGTTCCCAATCCAGTACTGCTTGTATTTTGGCTGGGTCCATCGCCAATCCCTTCCTGGATACACAAAATCCCAAGTAGTCTAGTTCCATCTGGTGGAATTCACATTTGGACAACTTTGCATACAGTTTGTGCTGATACAGAGTGGAGAGCACTTTTCTGACTAATGGTACATGGGAGGCTAGATCTTTCGAATAGATAATGATGTCATCCAGGTACACCACCACCCCCTTGTACAGGTATTCCCTGAGCACTTCGTTTATAAAGTTCATAAAGACCCCGGGTGCCCCTTGCAGACCGAATGGCATTACAAGGTACTCGAACTGTCCCATGGGCATATTGAACGCCATTTTCCACTCATCCCCCTCCTTGATCAGACTTCCGTCCTTCTTCCGGAAGAGGACCGGGGCTGCGTGTGGGGCGGTTACTGGCCTAATGAATCTCTGCTTTAAGTTTTTGTCGATAAACTTCCGCAATTCTGCTTTCTCTGCCCACCCCATTGAGTACAGCTTTGCCTTTGGTAGCTCCTGCCCCGGGATCAACTCGATAGCACAGTCAGTGTCCCTGTAGGGCGGCAGCTCATTAGCCTCCTCCTCGCTAAACACTTTGTGGAGGTCCTGGTATTCCTTTGGGATTGATCGGACCTCTTCCACTGATACATACATTTTCTCATTCTTGGGGGGGGGGGGTGTTGGCCCCCATCGCCCCTGGCAATAGTGGTGTGTGCACCACCAATCGGTGAAGTCTATCATTTGCGCCCCCCACTGTATGTCCGGCTGATGTCGGGCCAACCAACCCACCCCCAGTACTACATTGAATGATGAGGAGGGAGCTATGACAAAAACCTCCACCTCCCAGTGTTCTTTTATTCCTACTGGTAGCCCTTGGGTCTCCTCGGTGCAGGGCTCCCCTCTCATAGCAGTCCTGTCCATCTGCTCAAATTGGATCGGGTGGGGAAGGGAAGTCCTAGACAGCCCCAGGGCATCTACTAGTCTTGGGGTGATGATTTCGCGGGTGCAGCCCGAGTCAACTAAGGCTCAGGCATGCATAAACCGCTTCAGTCTTGGGTTCAACAAAGTCACTGGCACAAATAATAGGGCCCCTGTTATCTTCATCCATAGCGGTGCCGTCAAATCCACGACCTGCCATCCGGCACCCTTCAGAGCAGGTCGTTCTCATTTCCTGCCGGCTCCATCTCCCACAATTCATTGCCCGAGTCCTCGATGATTATAGAATCCTTGTCAAGCGCAATGGATGTGGCGGCACTGCCCCGATTGGGCTCTTTGGGCTTTCCCGGCATCTTCTTTGGCCCCGTGGTGGTCAGCTTCGGAGTTGGGGGGGCCCCGGGGCTTCTCCGGGAAGTTGGCAGCCAGGTGCCCTGGGTCACCACACCGAAAGCACCTTCGGCCAAGGGTCGGCTTAGAAGCCCCCCCCCCCTGGGCCGTCGCCTTCTTGGGCTCAGCTTTGGGCCCCGACTTGGCCTAGTGTCCCCCCTTCGCTCCCTGCTGCTCTTGTTGTTGCAGGGCTATGTGCTTCATGTTGGTCTCGACCTCCCCTGCCAGTTGTATCCATCCCACTAGGATAGTGGGTCGGGCCTGCTGGAAAACCCGATTGAGGATGCTTGCGTTGAGGCCCCGCTAGTAGGCTTCAATCTTCATCCTCTCGTTCCAACCTCGGACTTTAGAGCAGTGGGCTCTAAAGTCGGTGTTGTATTCCCTCACCGTCTTCGACCCTTGTTGCAATTCACGCAGGGTAGTCAGGGCCCTCACTTCCTGCAGCGGATCCCCATACTGCTGCAGCATCGCTTGCAAGAAGCCTGCCACGTTGGTCAGTTCAGGGGCTCGACTCTCATATAGGCTAACGTACCATCGCCTGGCCGCTCCTTTCAGCTTCAACCCTAAGTAATCCACTTGGCTGAGTTCGTTCGGGAAGGTGTTTCCCCAGTGGGTCATGTAGCTGTTGCACTGGATGGTGAAGTACTCCACTTCCTCCAGGTCGCTGTCAAACGTGATGTCTATCCCCCCGGCCCCTGCCCTCGCCCCAGGGCATCAGGGGTTGTGGGCTGAGCGGTGCCATCGGCCATGCGGGTGGGGGCGCTGGCATCAGGGGGACAGCGGGTCCTGGGATCACTGGTGGCCACACCGGGGCTGCCGGCTCTGCTGGCTCTCCTGGTGGGATCACTGGCTGGTCCGGCTGCGGCGCCGGCAGGTCCGGTTGTGGTACTGCCAGGTCAGGCCGGGGTGCTGGTTGGGCTGGCAGGGTCACAGTTGCTCCCGCATCTGGTCCAGCTGCCTCTGCACCTTACAGGTGATGTGCACCGTGTTAGTCTGGATCTCATTTCGGATCTCTCTTATCCAGTTTCACATCTCATCTCTCAGCTGCTCGACACTCTCTTCCCTCCTCGGGTTCCGGCCCGCATCTTCATCCGGGCCACCGTTCCCATCCTCTCTGGTTGGGATGTCCTCTCCCCCTTTCCCCGATCCGGTGAACAGGTTTCCGTATTGTCCCACTGCTTCATCCATGAGCGCGGTTGAGGTGCGGGGCTTCCACTTCTGCGGGGTGAAGAGTAGGGTGGTGAAGTGTAGCGGGGACCCCCCTCTCCGTCTGTCAATGTTGACTCCTGGTTGGGTCTTTGGCTCCTCCACAGGTTTGGTGGGTTCTCCATTATCCGGAAATTTGGCAGCCATCCAGTTTAAAAGTTGCTGGTTCAGATAAACCCGTATTGGATCAGTTCCAAAATGTCAGACAGTGGAACTTCAAATTAAGCAGACTTCCATTGGTTACAATGTTAAGACTTTCTTTGATAATCCAAAGGTTCTGAGCATAGATACATTGGAACTGATACTCTTTCCTTGGAGCATAGTTATTTTAACTAGGAGCACATCAAAGGCTTTCTAAACAAAACTACATTCCCACACTACAGTGATACATTTCACATGTTTGCTTTCCCTTATCTTATTGTGGTTCCCTTTCTCACAGGAACAGCTGTGCTAGCTGCTCCTGAGGCATTTTATCTTCAAAGGACTGTTGCCTTTGTTAGTACCAAGGACAGGAATTCACAGCGGGATTAGTAACAGCTTCATTTCTACTTTGATATGCAAGGCTTCTATTTGGTGTTAGTAACAAATGTTAGAAAATAGAGTCAGTTAGGTCAAGCAACTCATTGCAGTTTGAACACAGTATTATATCATAACAGTAAAGCTTTCCAGTGTCTGACACTGAGAGCTGTTGCAGGGGTGTCTGTCCCTCTGTCAGGTTTGCCAGGGTGCATCTCCAGCAAACTCTCCCCCTGAATTCCATGCCACTTCAGATGTGGGACTGATAGGATGCATGGCTGTGCTGCCCGGGAAGGGCAAAGGACACGATGATAAGTGCATTGGTTAAACCACGCCCACTGAAATCAGTGTTCGGTTTGCAGAATCAAACCCCCCCCACACACACACACACAAAGGCAGGAAGAGAACATAGCCAAACATGTTGGGGCCTTGTAGAGTGCTGTTTGTTGCTGTGTGCTTGCAGGGTTGCCAATCCCCAGGTGGGGGCAGGGGATCCCCCGGTTTGGAGACCCTCCCCCCGCTTCAGGGTCATCAGAAAGCGGGGGGAGGGGAGGGAAATGTCTGCTGGGAACTCTATTATTCCCTATGGAGATTTATTCCCATAGAAAATCATGGATAATTGATCTGCAGGTATCTGGGGCTATGGGGGGGCTGTTTTTTGGGGTAGAGGCACCAAATTTTCAGTATAACATCTAGTGCCTCTCCCCAAAATGCCCCCCAAGTTTCAAAACGATTGGACCAGGGGGTCCAATTCTATGAGCCCCAAAAGAAGGTGCCCCTATCCTTCATTATTTCTTATGGAAGGAAAAAATTGAAAAGGTGTGCCGTCCCTTTAAATGTGAGTGCCAGAACTCCCTTGGAGTTCAATTATGCTTGTCACAGCCTTGATCTTGGCTCCACCCCTAATGTCTGTTGGCTCCACCCACAAAGTCTCCTTGCTCCACCCCCAAAGTCCCCAGATATTTCTTGAATTGGACTTGGCAACCCTATGTTCTTGTCACAGACTCTGTATCTTGACACAACATCCTGAGATGTTTTGCGTTGTTTTTAAAGAAAGATGCAATTTGAATATCCTAACTAAACATTGTAAGAAGCAGCAGCAGTATTTCATATTCTCAGTTCTGACTGTACTGCAAGTGAGTTTGATAGGGTAACCCTGAGATCTGGAGCTTCTGGGGAGGGGGGGATTTCTTCCTTTCCGCAGCATTCACCCTGTTCTGATTCTGGAAGCCATTAGCTGACAGGAGTGCTGATGGTTAGTGAGCATCCTGCTCCTCCTCTTCCAGCTGCCTAGCCAGATGGCTGGTGTGTGTGGCTCAGAGGCACAGAGTGTAGCTCTGCCTTGGCCTGCCTTGTCCAGAGACAGGTGAGGCTGGTGCCCCCAGCCCTCCCTGCTTGGTCCTCTCAGATGCCAGCCTTCCACTGCTTTCCCTCCAGCCCCAGCAGCTCTGACCGTCTCCCGGGCCATGATCTCCCAGCCCATTCATTCATTATCCTGTTTGGTGCTCCTCAGAGAGAGGAGGGATCTGGGTGCAATTCTTCTTTCCGCTGCCTTTGATGAATCAGATGTCCTCCCACCCCTGAAACACACATTGCCCTTTCCCTTCATCATAATCAGCATTTGGCGCTGAACTGTTTTCTTTTAATTGCCGTTTTAAATATGCATTTAATAAAATTGGTCACTGCATTTCTGTCATTCTTCAATTTGTAATCCTTTCTGGGCAATTGACAGAGCCAAACAAAACAGACAGGAAGGAAAGCAGACAAAGATCTCACTGGTTTGTTTAAAGGCAACTCATGTGTGTCCAACATGCAGTCTGGTTGGTTGACAAATGAGCCCCCCCCCCCCAAACCCTTTGAGTCCTCAAGAAGAAAAGTCCCCCTTAGGAGGCTTAGGGCAAAGACTGGCTGTCTTCTCATTGCCTTCAGCGAGGAAACTGAAAAGGGTCAGGACTTGCTGGTCCCCAGGTGGAGCAACCAGGGGGTTTGTGGCATGTTCAAGGCTCACAGGTTTTACTCCAGTGTCCGTTTTCCTGGACTACAACCAGATTCATGTAATGGATCTTTATTAGGCAGACATTTAGAGGTGAGGTTATCATTCACATGTATGAAGTTATCACTGCTTTCCAATCACACCATTCTTAGCTTAAAGAAGAACATGCCTAGAATACTGCTTTTGTTGAAGGGACTGGGCAGCTTGTGGGGGTGCAGGGCTGGTTCTTTCCTTCTTCTGCTCCAACCTCCTCCCCAGCTAGGTTGTGATGGTGGGCCCAAGCCACACCTGCAGGCTGCTCCACTTACGCTGCCACTCTTCACCAACGTGGCATCTCCCGTGAGGTCTGAGCCAGCCTGGAAGTGGAACGAGTTCTGCAGGACTTGTCTGCCAGGAAGAGATGGGCTGCACTGGACCCACATGGAACTGGACTGCTGCTTCTACAAAGAACAGTGATGTTTCTCATGAGGGAGGCCTGGCCGTCCCTCTCAGATGCGGAGCCCGTTCTTAGAAGCCAGTTTGGTGTAGTGGTTAAGTGCATGGACTCTTATTTGGGAGAACTGCGTCTGATTCCCCACTCCTCCTCTTGTAGCTGCTGGAATGGCCTTGGGTTAGTCATAGCTCTCACAAGAGTTGTCCTTGAAAGGGCAGCTTCTGGGTGAGCTCTCTCAGCCCCACCCACCTCACAAGGTGTCCGTGAGGGAGAGGAAGGTAAAGGAGATTGTGAGCCGCTCTAAGACTCTGAGATTCGGAGTGTAGGACGGGGCATAAATTCAATATCTTCTTCTTCCTCCTCTTCTTCAGCAGTGCTGAGTAGAAATGGCTCTGGGATGGGCTAAATTGTTGGTGATTGGAGGGAGTTTGGGTTGAGAGGAATGGTGGGGAGATCTTGCATCTGGCTACTGGTGGCAACAATTACCTTCCCCATTGCTGCAGGGCACAATTTCCCCTGAATCCAAAGTGGGCTGATCCAGGCCATCCCCTTGTTATCCTGTAACCAAAGAACTGGTGGCGGGAGGTGGGGAGGGCTGTGACTTGGAGGTGACTTGGAAGTGGCAACCAAGAGGTTCTGGGACCACCTGCCATTTCTTGAAATCTTTCGTTCTTCTCAATATTCTCCACATTAAACTGGAAAAGTCCTAAAAACAGCTTTTGGTTTAGCACTAGTTGTTCATCAAGCTGTGTTGAAGACATCATTAACTGCTGGTTAGTTTGGATTTCTGATATCAGTACATTTCCATTTTGCAATGAAGATAAAATCTTGGACAAGCCAGGCTACCAAACTAAACATCATCTGAAATTTGGAGGGAAATCTGGAGGTTCCTCCTCAGGAAAAGCATGCAACTATTTTGAAGAGAAACAAATTTGTGAAAAGAAAATTAGTAAAATATGTCATCTGTATTCCAAACATCCATGAGTAAGCAGTTCTACTGCCAGCTCAGTTAACTCCCTCTGGGTTTTGAACAGCTGCTTGTTGGGTTGCAAAGGTTGTTAAATTTGTCAGCCCTTGTGGGTTAACTGTTAGACCGGAGAAGTGTCTTACCTTCCCTAAGCCCGTGTTCTTGGCAGGAATCGAGTCAAGTTTATTGTTATGATCCAAGATTGACATATACATTAATATATGGCAAATATATTGATTACATATCTGTATATACCTGAGCATATGCCATGAATATGTGCTAAGTAAAAATTGTTAAAATATATCTAAAATATATATCTAAAATATATCTAAGTTTTCTGAAAAGTGGTTGTACTCTTCTGCCTGGTTGAGGGCACAAAATCTTGCTACCTTGGTGGTCATTTCATTGCAGCTAAAATAAAACTGATTGGGGCTGCCTGGAAAGGCAGCAATAATTGGAGTGACGGACTTTATTTGGATTTCTGATAAAAATGACAATATGAAAGAAGCTGCTCAGTTGTTTTTTACTAGTCCGGATTGGCATGGACAAAGACGATATTTGGGGCATGAGCATATCTCCCCTCGAAAAAGGCAACATTAAGTCATGCTAGGGTCAAAGCTCTGTGGTACTTGGGAAGTTCCAATAAGAAGAGATAATTGGACAGGACAAAGTTTTGTTTTCTACTCCCCACTGCTGGGACGTACAAGGCTGGTACTCTGTCTGTTTGTAAAGAGGCATCCCATAACCTCTGTTGAATAATTTCTCTCGCTCCATTATGGCCAAGAGGCAGGAGAGGCATCCTGGAGAAACCCAGTAGTGACAGTTTGCATTCAATTGTTGAGACCCAGTTTGAGCACAAGTTGTCTAGAAGAATTAGGGGAGTTAGTCCTGAGGGGGGATTTTTTCTCTTAATCCATAAACAAATGGTGTGAAACCAAGCCAGTGGTGCTAATCCAGCCTCTAGCCTAAGCAGAGCATTTGGAACACATCTTGGTACTCCTAGCAGATCTAAAAAATGTGGAGTGAATTGCTTCACTTTTGGGGTGAGTTTTATATAGGAATCAGTAAAGCTAAATGCGTTACAATTGTCGAAATGTGGTCTAATAAAGGAGGCCTCAGGCATGTTCTGAAGCAGGAGGCATGAATGGAGCATGTAGCTTAGTTTGATGGGGAAGGGGTCTCTGAGAAGGGCTCTGGGAAGGGCTGCTTGTTGGGAGGGTAGGAGGGAGGGAGGGAGGGAGGGAGGGAGGGAGGGAGGGAGGGAGGGAGGGGGGTCCACTGAGCAACTTGAATTCTGCAGTTTGGTCTGGGATGGATGTTTTGAGTTTAAAGGTCAAAGAACTATCAAGTGAGCTAAGGAAATGCACTTAACTTGATGAGACAGCCTGAATCTGTGTCAAATGTTTGCCTCCCTTAATCATTCTCTGGGGATAGCTTTCTCCAGAATCTTGGAGCCACTTTGCATACCTGCTGCTCTCCTGAGCAAGTAAGATGCAAACAGAAGGAAGTTTCATACCTGTCCAGACCCTTTTGGGTTTCCATGTTTTCCTTAAACCTCAGGGTTTTCAAGACTCTTCCTCAAACAAAGGTATTCCAGGATGCTTTTAAAATTTTAATTGTCACCAGCCTCACCCTCAGGGTGGCAAGTCATCCTCTTCCTTATTACATTAATAGCTGAGCCTTCTTTGGTCTTCTAACCTCAAAACAGTAATGGGACTTTAGCTAGAGTGAAAGACAGCAACTTGCCCAAGGCTAGCCAGTAGACATTATGGCACGGAGGGGGCTGAACTGAAGGTTCCCGCATCCCAACATCCCAACATCTATGCACTCTCCCCAAGTAGAAAGTCTTTCCTGTTTCCTGAGAAATAAAAGACATTCATTTGCATGTTACATATTTACACCTACCCTTCTGGAAGAAGCTCAAAGGAGGTCCTGCAAAGCCAGAGCTAGTGAGAGTAGGTTTCGTGCTCTGGGGCCAAGGGATGGCTGGGAAGGGGAGAGAACCAGTGGACCTCGATTGATTGATTGTCAATTTATTCGGCCAATGACCAGTACAAATCAAAAGCAAAACTATTCAATAAAACATTTAAGAATAAAAATTGGCCTAAATATAACAGGAATATCTCTAAGATTTAACATTTAAAATTGATCTAAATATAACAGGAATATCTCTAAAATTTAACATTTTAAATCCATACATACGAACTTAAAATCTGGACCTATTATATAGCTCTAACATTTAGAATCTATACCTAAAATTTCACGTTGAATTCTACAGGCTGCTGAGAAAAATTTAGCACAGCTAATAGTGACCTGTGAATTCACACCCATCAAAAGCTTCCTTAAAATATCTGCATCAGAACCTTAGGTAATTATTCAGCAGAGGGGAAATTACATTAGATTGAACTTCCTGATAAAAATGACAGTAAAACAGTACATGTTCCATAGATTCCACCTCATCAGTGCCACATAGACAGGTTCTGTCTTTCATGGGAATTTTTTTAAATCTCCCATCTACAACTGCAGATGGGAGAGCTTGCCATCTTGCCAAGATGAAAGCCCTCCATTGACTAGGTACCTCCAAAATGGAGAGGTAGGGTGCTGGGAGCCAACTGGTGCAGAAAAATGCTGTGACTGGACTGCTATTGGGGCTCCCCTTGCAAAAGCACATTCAGACTGCTGAAAGCACTGCACTGGTTGCCTCTTGCATCCTGGGTTCATTTCAAGGTGCTGGTTCTTGCTTTTAAAGTCCTATATGGCCAGGGACCTGCATGCCTTTGGGACTGCCTTTCCCCACACATTCCCCAGAGAGTATTTTGGTTGGGGTTTCAAAACCTTTTCTCTAAAGAGGCCAGGCTGAAGATGAGTGGAGCCAAGGCCTTCTCTGTGGCAGCTCCATGCTGGTGGGATGAGCATCCAGAGGATGCGCGATCTCTCTCAGTTCCACAGGGCCTGTAAGGCTGCACTCTTCTGCCAAGCTTTCAACTGTTAAGATCGGGGACTGTCACACTGAAGGAAATGAACTGAACCACTATGAAGTACAGATCCAATCTTAGGTCTCCATGGAACATCCAGACGCAACAGATGAAGCTATGAAATTAGATTCGAAAAGACATTCTGTCTTCTGCCACCATTAAAGATACCATCGTCTTGTTTGAGATAATAGCACCTGTATTGTTTAATGTTTTACTGCTTATGTTTATATTTGTTTTAAATTTGTTTTATGTAGCGTTTTACTGATCTGTAAGCCACCCTGAGCCTGCCTTGGCAGGGAGTGCAGAATATAAATTTAATAAGTAAATAGTTAAGTATCTTTGCAGGGAGCAGGAGGCTTTCTTGGCAGACATGGTGATGATATTGGATTTATATCCCACCCTCCACTTCGAATCTCAGAGTCTCAGAGTGGCTCACAATCTCCTTTACCTCCCCCCACCCACAACAGACACCCTGTGAGGTGGGTGGGGCTGAGAGGGCTCTCACAGCAGCTGTCCTTTCAAGGACAGCTTCTATGAAAGCTATGGCTGACCCAAGGCCATCTCAGCAGGTGCAAGTGGAGGAGTGGGGAACCAGACTCAGTTCTCCTAGATAAGATTCCGCAAACTTAACCACTACACCAAACTGGCATCTTTATCATGTGTTAGTATCTGAATCCTTCAAAATGTCTAATTTTTAACAATGTTGCCCCAAGGGCCTTCTGGCTATTCTCAGAGTCCAAAAATTCACTAATTAATTTCTTCATTTTCTCTCTGATGCTTGTTTTCACTTTTCATGTCCAAAGAGAAGAGGATACTTGTAAATATGCACTGACACAAGAAAGTGGAAGGACAGGCATACAAAAATAATCCATTGGAGTGGGGAGGGGGGGACAAGAAAAGCATAAGGCAATTTGGGCTCTTTCTCTCATGTTTTATGGAAAAATTCTTTTTTTCCCTGTCAGCCCTAATCTACTATGTATTTTGCAACTTCTGGCACTGGCCCTCAAAGATACTGCAGAATGCTGAAGTCCTTTTATTTTATTTTCCATGGGAACCTCTTTCTCTTTTGTCGGGTTTAGCGCTCCCTTCTTACCTCTGATGGTTTTATTCAAATGCAACAGCAGGAGAACTGCGGAACAAAAGACCCTTTTAAGCCTTTTAATACGTCTTGTAATCTTTGAACTCTGAGGCATGTAGCTGTGCTTAATGGACTAATTTTTACAGCTGTTTGGGTGTGTGCATGTGAGATGGCGAGAGTTTGTGTGATCACAAACATCCTGCTGAATAAATATAACACTTTGGGGAGCAGATTTGCTTCCCAAGTGAAGCTCTTGCAGAGGGGCACTTCCCCATCGGAAGGCGGGGCTCAGAGAGAGAGCCGAACAAAAGCTGCCATGATGGCGAGGAAGAGGAGGCATCTGGTTTACATTGGGAGGGGGGCAGAAGCAGGCAGAAGTGCATTTTGGGCTGGAAAACCCTCAAACAGACCAGTTCCACTTTCCTCGTGAGGGTAGCATGTGTTGTTTCTGGGATGAACTGAGGCCTGTCTGCCCACATCACACTTCCCTGCCACAATAGTGAGCACACCTGTGAAAGAGGCCAGAACAACAGTTTCTTGCTAGCTTGCCAGTGCTTGGCACTCTTGCCGCTTGCTGCCCCTGCTGTGGCAAAACCTGGTTACAACTTCCTTCCACCATTAATAGCAAGGAGGAAAGAGAGACTGACCACACCAAGAAAAAAGTTTATTCTAGGGGGTGGGGAAAGGGGAGGAAACTGGTGATGTTCAGAACAACTTTATACTGATGAACCACACAGAGTATGAGGCTCTGCTGCGGCCAGCCCCCCCCCTCCCCAAATCACTGCCATGCCCCATGAGGCAGCTTCCCCGGGCCCCCGGATGCTTGGAGGAGGGGCTTCAGCCTCACCTCAGGCCCTCCTCGCCCAGGCTACTTCTTCCCATGGCTGCCAGCCTTCAGGTGGGGCCTGGAGATCTCCTGCTTTTACCACTGATATCCAGCTGGCAGAGATCAGCACCTCTGGAGAAAATGGCTGCTTTGAAGGGTGGGCTCTATGGCATAGTGGCCTGCTGAGGCCCCTCCCCTCCCCAAACCCTGCCCTCTCCTGGCTCCACCTCCAAAGTATCCAGGTTTTTTCAACATAGACCTGCCAACCCTACTTCTTCCCTGGCCTTCTTTAAGCCTCCTATTTAAAGGAAGGTTGCTCCAGCTCCTTATCTCCCAGAGTCCCATTTGGGCCCATCCCAGCTCCCTGTCCCCCACCCCCTTTCTCATCCCTCATTGGCTGTAGCCCCAGCAGCCAGTTGGGGAAATGGCCATGTTTCTCCCTAGGCTCACATCCCTGACTTGTCCGCATTCACCTTCCCCCCCATGCTAAGCCTGGCTCTTGTCCCCTCCCCCTTGCTGGCTCTGGTTCCCTCCTGCCCAGCTGTTCCAGGTTGGAGCAAACCAGAACACCTGCCCACCCAGCTTCCCTCTTTCCTGCCAGCAGAGCCAGCACGCCCATTTGGCAACCTTCGTAGGGTTGCCAAGTACAATTCAAGAAATATCTGGGGACTTTGGGGGTGGAGCCAGGAGACATTAGGGGTGGAGCCAAGATCAAGGTTGTGACAAGCATAATTGAACTCCAAAGGGAGTTCTGGCCATCACATTTAAAGGGACGGCACACCTCTTAAATTCCTTCCTTCCATAGGAAATAATGAAGGATAGGGGCACCTTTTTTTTGGGCTCATAGAATTAGACCCCCTGGTCCAATCTTTTTGAAACTTGGGGAGTATTTTGGGGAGAGACACTAGATGCTATACTGAAAATTTGGTGCCTCTACCCCAAAAAACAGCCCCCCCAGAGCCCCAGATACCCGCAGATCAATTCTCCATGATTTTCTATGGGAATAAATCTCCATAGGGAATAAGAGAGTTCCCAGCAGATATTCCCTCCCCTCCCCCCACTTTCTGACGACCCTGAAGCAGGGGGAGGGTTTCCAAACCAGGGGATCCCCTGCCCCCACCTGGGGATTGGCAACCCTAAACATTCGGCAGTTGCCTCAGGCACCAGCTCGGGGGGGGGGTGTATATGTGCATTGCTTCTGGGCACTGAGGGGTTGGAGGAACAATGAACTTGGAGAGCACCCAGGACTGAGTGCCATTGTTTCTGGGTGCTGAGAAGTCAGAAGAACTCTCCCAGCCCCTCAGTGCCCCAAAACAATGCAGCCCGGCATGATGACATCACACAGCTCGAGAGCGCCCAGGACTGAAAGTGCTGCATTGTTTCTGGGTGCTGAGCGGTTGGAAGAACTCTCCCGCCCCCTCAGCACCCAGACACAATGGTGCATGATGATGTCAATGGTGCATGTGACATCATCATGCCGCATGTGCACAATAAGTATTCGGGGGGGGGGGTTGGACGCACATCGGGGTTCTGCATCAGGCGGCAGAACCCCATGTGCCAGCCCTGCCCCCCAGCTCCCACCCACTCATTTCTTTACGGTCCTGTGTTGACCTCTTCTTCAGCCACTGCCTACTTAAGCTGTAGGGTGTAACTGACTGTGGGATGGAACCCCTGTTTTCACAGTCCCCGTGGCCTCCTTACTACATCCACCACCTCACTCACACTATTGCAGAATGAGAGGTTTCTGACAAGAGATGGCTTCTCCAACCACAAAATCATAATCCATTTCACCCTGATAGGGATGTATGCCAAGAAACACACTGGGAGACAGACTTTCATAGCCAGGCATTCTCCCCACCCCCATTCCGCCCATGATCACTTATGTTCATGTAGGGCATTGCCACCTTGGGATTCAAATCCATGCCGCTTTTTGGGACGTGGTACTTTGAGACCTTTATCTTTGATAGGAAATCTACTCAAGGCTCTGGGGCAGATGTCTATAAAGATAATGCCCCCCAAAAGTTAGCACAGAGCATCCTCCTCCCTCTAATCTCACCCCCCACCCAAGTTCCAAGGGGATGGGACCGAGGGGGGGGGTGGTAGTTAGTGTTACAGACACCAGAATTAGGTGCCTCTAGGAAGAGGCTCAGTTCTCTCCACGGATTCCTATTGGGGGGAGGTTTACTTTTCCTACTGGCTATAATCTGTGTTTATCTTTCTGTTGAAAACTCTGCATTTGTCATCCTTCCTTGTTATGGTCTGTCGTTTCTTTTTTGCAAAGTGATAAAGCAGTGACTTTTGGGGTGGGGGTTAGGGATGTGCAAAAAAATCCGGTAGTACACGGATTCGGAAATATACGGGGGGGGGGGCGGGAATACGGAATCCCGTATATTTCTGAATTCCGTCGGAATAGCCGCATATACGGTAGATGTGCGGCTATTTCTGAATACATGGCCCCAATGGCAAATAGGGTATATTTGAAGCCACCTGGAGGAGAGGGGGTTTGAGGGAGAGCCCCCAAATTTGCAGGGGACTCTCCCCTACAAACCCCCCAAGTTCCAAAAAGATTGGGCCAGGGGGTCCAATTCCTGGGGAACCCAAAGCCAAACCTAACTTCACACCAGAGAATCTCTATAGGACCCAAATGCACTATATGAACCCTGCCACACAAAACACAATCTGCTCAAGGCTGCAGCAAACCCAGATGCCAGCTCTCCAGCCCTGCCCCAAAGAACGCGTGGAGATCTGGCCAAGCACAACAAGCCTGCTGGTTCTGGGTCTCTCACCCAGGTGCCAGCTTCCCTGCCACAGAACACACCATCTACAGATGCCATTTCTCCAGCCCTGCCCCAAACAACATGGGGAGAGCTGGCCAAGAACAACAAGCCTGCTGGTTCTGGGTCTCTCACCCAGGTGCCAGCTTCCCCCCAAAAAAACCAGAACCAGGAAAAGGGACAACAGGAGAAGCCCAAGAAACTCAACTGTTAAAAAAGTGGCCTTTTAAACAATGAAAATTAGGCCAAACAGCCCCCCCCTCAAGAACCAGAAGAGAAAAGGAACAACAGCAGCACAGCACAGCAGCAACAAATGAAACACAGAACCCTTTTAAAATAGTAAAAAAAAATTAACTTTTAACAATACAGTAACTTTACTAACCCCTCCCCCCCAAAAAACCCCGTCACCCTAACCTCAAGAAATCCAAGCCACCCAAATCAGGAAAAATAAAAGGACACTGCTTTTAAAAGTCCTCTCACTAAAGTAAGATATGGGCAAATTGGCAACCCCCCCACCCCAGGCTCCCTCCCCCAGCAGAAGCCTCTAACCCTAACCCCAAATAAGCTACCCACCACCCAAATCTGGATAAGTAAAGGGACTCTGAGTCTTAAAAAAGTCCTTTTACCAACTAAAATAAAAACGAGAACCCCAAGACTGTCTTACCTTAGACATCTTCTCTACTCCAGGCAAGTCTGGTAAGGCTGAGAGAGAGCAGCAGCAGCTGAGGCCAAGGGCCAGCACAGAACAATCTCTCTCTCACACCAACACACACTCACACAGCAGCAATGGAGGAGTCCAGCCAGGCAGACTCCTTAAAAAGGTTCTCTGGCCCTACATAGAGCAGTTTCAAAAAAATAGCACTGCTCTGTGATTGGCCAGACAACAGTGCTTACTTGGATACCCAAGTAAGCAAAAGATCAAAAGAACAACAATGTTGCTGATGGCTAGGGGATCAGCTACACAACAGCCCTGCAAAGCATGCATTTGCAATGCATTTTGCAAATGCATGCTTTGGATTGGCTGCTGGGGCTCCTCTTCCCCCTCCCCCCCTCCCTGATCCCAGGGAGGCTATGGGAGAGGTGGGAAAAGACTACCAAAGGCGGGAAAGGAGGCAAGCAGCTCCCCTGAGGCTGCAGAAGCCCTTTTCCTGCCTTTTCCATGGATTTCCGTATACTTCCGAATATCTATTCGGAAGTATGCAGGGAGCCATACTCGGCTCCTGCATAATGGGCCCCAATTGGATTTGGCTGTATGCAATTCCGTATACAGTTGAATCAGGGGTTTTTCGATGGTTGATTTGGTTCGGCTGAACCGAATGCACACCCCTAGTGGGGGTGGGTGGGCTGGAGTGGCAATTTTTCAATCAAATGGGTCCAAAATTGCAGCAAAGTTAGTACTGCCTGTACACTACAGAGCCCCAGGTTTCAATCAGATTGGATCAAGGAAACCAATTCTACAAGTCCCTCCAGCTACCATCCCTAGAGAGAGAGGAAAAGGCTTTGCCCCCACAAAGATGGGAAGGAAGGAGCAGCAAATAAGAACCTCAGCTTTGCCCTCATTCCCTAGGGGTGACTTGGGGGGAGGGGCTGTTTTTCAACCACATGATGCCAACAAGTGCAGTGGAGTTAGTACTGCCTATTCACTGAAGAGTCTCAAAGTTTCAAGGGGACCAATTCTGTAGCCCCCTGAATAAGGTGATGCCAGAACTCTTACTTGGAAAGAAAAAAGGGCTCCAGTCTCCCACCTGACACCTTCTGCTTTTCATCATACTGTTTTCCTGTCCAGGACCTGGCACCTTCCTCAATTTCCTGCTTCTTCTTTTCTTATTCCTGCTGATTTGCTCTGGTCTTTTCTAACCTGCAGGGTTTAATTTAAAGTCATCCAGCTGAGTTTTGCAAGGCTCTTAGCCCCCCCACCACTAAGTCCTTGGGAACAACGTCCATCACTTGCCAGAAATCCCTCCTTCTAAGGGAGAGCAGCCTGTGGTCCAAAACCAGCCCTTCCCAGTGACACAACTGGCATTGCCAGCTGGTCATTAGGGGTGTGCAAAAAAAAAAAAAAATGGAAATAATCGGATTCAGAAATATACGGGGCCAAAATATTTGGAATACTATATATTTCCAAATACCAGTACTCGGAATAACCGTATATATGAGAGATATACGGCTATTTCTGAATATACGGCCCCATTATACCCTATGGGCCATTGAAATCAATGACAAAATAGGGTATATTGGAAGCCGCCTGGAGGGGAGACGGTTTGAGGGAGAACCCCCAAATTTTCAGGGGACCTGCAGGGAACTCTTCCCTACAAACCCTCCAAGTCCCAAAAAGATTGGGCTAGGGGGCCCCATTTCAGGGGCACCCAAATAGGGTGCCCCTATCCCACCATTATACCCTATGGGCCATTGAAATCATAGGGCATAATTAGAGGCTACGGGGGGGGGCAGGGGGCTTGAGGGAGAGCCCCCAAAACTGCAGGAAACCCGCAGGGGTCTCTCCCCTACAAAGCCCCCAAGTCCCAAAAAGATTTGGCCAGGGGGTCCCTGTCTTTGGGCTCCCGAAAAGGTCCATTGCCAACAATAATGGGGAAAGCCCAATTAGCCACTTCCTCCACTATAACGGCTGTGGGGAAAGTGGCTCTGGCCAGAGGGGTGTTTGAGAGAGAGGCCCCTAAACTGCAGGGCAGCTTCAGGGGACTCCCCAGCATGAAACCCCCTTGGCCCAAAAAGACTGCACCTATCTGTGGGCACCCCAAAAGGAACACTGCTCCCAATGGTGAGAAAAAAACAATTAGAACCACTTCCTCACTGTAATTGTCGTGGGAAAAGTGGCTCTGGGGAGCAGGAGGTTTTGAGAAGAGCCCCCCAAACTGCTGTGCAGCTTCAGGGCACTGTCCCACACAAAACCCACAAGGCCAAAAAAAAAAAAATTGGACTAGGGGGTCCAGTTCCTGGGGCACCCAAAGCCAAACCTACCTTCACACCAGAGAATCTCTATAGGATCCAAATGCACTGCATCCATCTATCTACTCTATGAACCCTGCTGGACTGGAACCAATATAAACCCAGTTGCCAATGTCACTGCCACACAAAACACAATCTGCCCCTTGCCCAATCTTTTGGACACCCCTCTGCAGACCCTTTTGCACTCTCCTTTGCAGACCTGGCTGCAGCAAACCCAGATGCCAGCTCTCCAGCCCTGCCCCAAAGAACACGGGGAGAGCTGTCCGAGCACATCAAGCACAACAAGCATGCTGGCTCTGGGTCTCTCACCCAGATGCCAGCTTCCCTGCCACAGAACATGCAATCTACAGATGCCAGCTCTCCAGCCCTGCCCCAAACAACACAACTCTCAAACAAGAGAAGCAGTGGACCACATCTAGCTCCACATCATTCTGTATCTGACACAAAGCAAGAAGCATTTAGACTTACCTTGAGTGATGGATGGTTGGCTG
This sequence comes from Heteronotia binoei, assembly GCF_032191835.1. Lineage (NCBI taxonomy): Eukaryota > Metazoa > Chordata > Lepidosauria > Squamata > Gekkonidae > Heteronotia > Heteronotia binoei. The sequence continues at coordinate 1,957,694 of NC_083233.1, forward strand.
GCTCAGGCTCTTTTGCATTACCCAGGGTGCACCACGAGGAGGCGAGCCAGAGTTGCACCCCAAATGAGGAAGACCACTGGGAGTGCTCAGCAGCAATGCACCAGCATCACTGTCCCATTAGAGGGACCTCAGCATTGGTATGGCTGCTGGCTGCCTGTCATCATCACTGGCACCTCCCTCTTTCTTCCTCCTGCCCCTGAAAAAAACCTGGGTTATCCTGGCTGGGCCTGTGGGTGCTGTCGGTTACAGTTGGGGGCTGCAATGGCCCTTTCAGTATTATTAGGCATGTGTGGATGGGGACTGGGGAAATTTGGATCGCTTTGCAGATTTTAAAGCAGCATTCACTTTTGGTTTGGGGATGGATAAGGGTGGGGGGGTGCACTGCCAATCAATTTGTGAGTGAGTTTTTGGGCTGTCTTTGGACTCTAGTCTATGTTTACTGGGAGAGCATTTTACAACCACCTTCCAAGTGCGGGCCAAGAGGGGAAGCAGGCACAAGTATGTGCTCACTTCATTCACTCTCAAAGTCTATGTTTGGGGAGCCAAACAGAAACAAGTTGACCTTCAGGAAGACCAACTGCTCAACTGTCCAGGGTTGCAGGTGACTGCGATGTGGGCAGACAATGTCACCCATATGCAAAAAGATGCACTTGCTCTGCACACTCGTCGGTGGGCATGAGAGGAACACCTTGGCCACAGAGGAGAAGGCTGACTAGACCCCCTTTTTCGCGACCCAGTAGTCCAAAGGAGATGTTTCCTGTGACTCATTGGGCTCCAAAAGATAGTCCCTCACCATTGCAGCACCCGTCTCCGCTCTCAGGGGCCTACCTCTCCCAGAGGGGCCAACGAGCCGCCCAATGAGAGTCATCTTGGCACTCTTCTTGGCATGAGTCTGGTGGAAACACTGCCTAGCCTGGGAGGTTGGGGATGAACAGCAGTGGAAGTGGCAGATGAGCTGCTTCAACCCCCCTCCTCCTCAGCTACCGGCACTGGGTCCACCCTGACTCTGCAGCGCTCAACCTTCTGGGAGAGCTTATCTCGCCAGCGATCAAGCTCATTGGCGCGCTCAGTGATCATGCCCTTTGTGACGGAACCGGCCCGATTCTGCCTTCAGACCCGGTCCCGTCAGCTCCCTATTGAGTCGCCAACTCCTGGAGGGAGCTATTTCTCCTTCTGCCCCTTGGGCTCGCTGCCACCACCTGCTCAGTCTAGGGGTTCAAATTGAGAGGAACAGGACTCCCAATCCCCCTCTCCAGCTATGAGGCCAGGCCTCAAGGTCCTCTGCCACCCTGTACTTGGGTTTCACAGAGACCTCAGCACTTCTTTGGGGCACCCCTGGAGGATTGGCACCTTATCCAGCTGCATGCCTTCCCCCTTGCCCAGGGCTCCCTTTATAAAACAGCGTGGTCTAAAGCGGTTGGGGATCTATGTGGTACAGAGTTTGACTGCCAGCATTTAAAACAGAAAAAAAAATATTTATTTACAAGAGAAAAAGAAAGGGAAAGAAAAACTTTCCCCCTAGAGTTGTTGGTTTGGCTCTGGAAGGGAGGGGGGAAGGAGGGGAAGGCTAGGCCCAAGCCTGCTTGGCAGTTTAGCAATCCCTCCCAATGAAGCACCAACATGGATTAAAATGGCGTTTCTCCACACCCTTAAGGCGTGGGTCTAACATGGTCACCATCGTGTAGACCTTATCCTAGGTGAAAGTCTGAAAGTGGGCCTCAAGCCCTTCCTGCAGCCTAACAACCAGGTCGTGCACCACTGGAAGAACGTCTGCACGACCTTGAGCTGGCACTAGAAACAAGGCCAGGTCCTCATGGGCCATGTGGACCATGGGGACGACCAGTGCGATGCTCGCCGTGTCAGATGAGAGCATTTCTGTGTGGGTCTTGAAAGGCCCAAGAACCTCCACAGTCTGAGAAATGTCCACGCAATCCTCTTGAGTGAGACGGTTCTCATCGAAAGACCCTCATCTCAGCGACAAAGGCAACCAGGGCTGCTCTCTGCTCCACCATGTGCTCCAGCATGGCACAGGTGGAGTTCCAGCGTGTGCTGACATAACCAATCAGGCGGTGCCCTGGCATGCCTGTCAGTGTCTGTTTCTCACGCAGCAGATATGAGTCCGTATTGCTGCATGAGAAGTGACCCGTGATGTCCCAACATTTCTGGATCAGAAGTCGATACTCATGGGTTGTGGCTAGATACTGACGATCCTGGCTTTTCATCTGGCCCAATGCGTCCTTAACCACGAGGTGGAGAAGGTGGGCCATGCAAGGAAGGCATTTTAGGTCCTGATGCTGGACAGCCACCTTGATGTTGGAGCCACTGTCAGTCACCACGTCCCCGCTGCCTACCCAGCCCTCTAAATGCCGTGAGAGTATGGCTCTGAAAGTGTCCGCCATGAGCGGCGTGACGACTGCTTCGGTGTGCAGCAAGGCCCAGCTGGCCTGGTGGCCCTGACCCTGCCTGCCGCTACTGCCACCCCCACCCTGCAGCTCACTGGGTTGCCACCAATGCGCAGTCAGGGAGGGATACCTCCCAAACACATGTTGGGAGCTCCAGATATCTGAGGTGAAATGAACAGTCCCCCAGGCAGCACGGGACAAATGCTCCTTCACCACAGATCTGGTCACCCTGAAAACAGATGGCACAATGGTCCTGCTAATGGTGGTTCTTGCAGGAACTTTGTACCACGGCGCCAGGTACTCGAGCAATCCTAGCACCCCAGGATTCTCAACCACTGAAAATGGAAACCCATGGGCGACTGACCTGGCAAGGTTCCAGGCTATCACTTTTCTGCTGTACCTGATTCCCCCTCTTGGCACACAGGTGCCACCCCCACCAAACATCTCAGGCAGAGATGGCTGGCATTCCTGCCTTGTCATGGAACTCTCCTGGAGAGTTCTGGAGGTAGTCGCAGTGGGACGAACCTCCTGGCTGGGTGGTATTGGCCGCTTGGGCACCTCAGAACCAGTCTGCTTCTCCCCCCTTAAGGAGCACAGCCTGGTGGTGCTTCTGCAGGTGGTTCTGCATCCCCCACCCCTGGAGTCAGGTGGGCAGAGTCCCACCCACGACTGATCCGGGCCCTGCACAGCTGCAACTGCGCATAGCGCGGATCCTCCGTAAATTGGAAATGCTTCCAGACTTCGGAGGTGTACAGATGCCCAAACTGACCAGCAGCTTGGGTGTCCAGAGCCACCTCCTGTGAGGTGCTTGGGATGGACACATTGTGTCTCAGTGTGGTAGGAGGGGTTGGCCGCCGGGGGGAAGTGGGCAGAGATGGAAGCACCTCGTGTGTCTCCATCTCTTCTCCCTCCACCCCATGCGGCCTCCCCTCCTGGTCATCCCCTGAAGGACTGCTGGTGCCTGAAGGAACCAAAGAAGGGGGCTGGTCCTCCTCAACCACCTTTTCCTCCAGCTCCTGCTCGACACTCTGCACCCTCCTTGGGGTGATCGTTTTGGACAGAAAACTGTCCCCAAAGCTCATCTCCAAGGAGGGCTGCTCTTGCTACCCCTCCTTTGGCTGCTGAGGCTGAGCGACATCAGCTGGAGGAAAGACTGCCCGAGCAGCAGACCCCTGCTCAGTGCCAGCACCTAATGGCACCTCTGCTGGGGACACCCCAGCAGCAGCCTCGATGAAGGGCCCAAGGCGGGACTTCACACTCCGGCCAGAGGTCGGAGTGCTGGAAGGAAGTTGTGGAGTGGCTCTACGCACAGGTGTGTGTGTGGGGGGGAAACTGGGTCCTCCCCCTCCCCTCCACTCCTCTAGTCTTCTCCTTGGCCTTGCCCCCAGGGCCCTTCTTCTGCTGCGTGTCACTCATGTCACCCTTGGCCAATCTCACACAATCTGAACTGAGAGTGTGGTTTTTTACAAACCTAACTCACTAAACTGTACCCTAAACCAACAGGTTCCCTGATTTCTTTTTAAAAACCCTCCCACCAAAACTTGTTTGTTTGTTTTTTTAGTCCCTAACCTGTCCTTCTTTGGGTTGGGGTAGCAGTAGTCTGGTAAAGTTTAGGAGACTAGGTTATCCTGCCTCTACCTGGCTACAATTTTTAAAAGGCTACCTTGAGATAAAGGCAATCCTTGTTATATCCTCCTAGTTAAACTTCTCCTAACTAGATCCTGGGACAAACCGGATTTCCTCACAAACTAGAAATCAGGTGTCCCCTAACTTGAGAGAAGCTGTGGTTTACCCTATGGAAATATAAGGATGCACCGGCTTTCAGTGGCTGAAAGCAAGATGCACTGCAATCCTAGTCTCTTTAAAAGGGAGCCTGATGTGGCCTAGTAGTCACGCTGCCTTTTATGAGAAACCTAAAATCTTTTTAAATTGCTCCTATCTGGCCTAGTTGAATTTTGAGAGAAGATAAAGCCCTAAACTGGATTAATTTTTTTAAAATTTCAAAAACCACAATCCCTAAAAACACCCTTATTAGTGGGGCAGCCTATTTAGTGGCCCTAGCCAAACTGAAAGCACCCTCAGACTCCAAAAATATCTCTATAAAAACATGAAAGTGACCAACTCCACACAGCCCACACACCAACCCCCACACCAACCAGAGGTAATTTAAAAAAACCAAAATGTGAAAGAAAGTAACTTAACTTTTAACACACACACACACTCCACAAACCAGCACCAGGAAGCAGGACAGGATGCAAAACGAACAACAACAGATCCAAACAGATCACTGAGAAAAGGCCAAGAAACTCAACAGTTAAAAAGTGACCTTTTTAACAATAAAAAACCTCAGGCCAAATCAGTCAACAACACCCCCCCCCAAAAAAAAAAAAACAGAACCAGAAAAAGAGACAACAACAGGACACAATGCAAAACCAAAAGCAACAGATCCAAATCACTGAGAAAAGGCCAACAAACTCAACTGTTAAAAAAGTGACCTTTTTAACAATGAAAATTAGGCCAAACAACACCACCCCCAGAACCAGAAGAAAAAAGGAACAACAGCAGCACAACACAGCAGCAACAAATCAATCACAGAATCCTTTTAAAACAGTAAAAAACTTGACTTTTAACAATACAGGAACTTTACCAACCCCAACAAAAAACCCTTCACCCTAACCCCAAGAAATCCAAGCCACCCAAATCAGGAAAAGTAAAAGGACACTGCACTTTTAAAAGTCCTCTCACTAAAGTAAGATATAGGCAAATTGGCAACCCCCCCCTCGTCCCAGGCCCCCACCCCCAGCAGAACCCCTTAACCCCAAATAAGCTACCCAGTACCCAAATCTGGATAAGTAAATGGACTCTGAGTCTTAAAAAGTACTTTTACCAACTGAAATAAAAACAAAAACCCCAAGACTGTCTTACCTTAGATGTCTTCTCTTCTCCAGGCAGGTCAGGCAAGGCTGAAAGAGAGCAGCAGCAGCTGAGGACAAGGGCCAATGCAGCACAACCTCTCTCACACACACACCAACACCAACACAGCAGCAATGCAATGGAGTCCAGCCAGGCAGACTCCTTAAAAAGGTTCTCTGGCCCTACACAGAGCAGTTTCAAAAAAATATCACTGCTCTGTGATTGGCCAGAGAACACTGTTTACTTGGATACCCAAGTAAACAAAAGAGCAACAATGTTGCTGATGGCTGGGGGATTAACCCAGCCATCAGCTACACAACAGCCCTGCAAAGCATGCATTTGCAATGCATTTTGCAAATGCATGCTTTGGATTGGCTGCTGGGGCTCCTTTCCCCCTCCCCCTCCCTCCCTGATCCCAGGGAGGCTATGGGAGAGGTGGGAAAAGGCTTCCAAAGGCAGGAAAGGAGGCAAGCAGCTCCCCTGAGGTTGCAGAAGCTCCTTTCCCATGTTTTCTATGGACTTCCATATACTTCCGAATATTGATTTGGAAGTATACAGAGAGCCGTATACAGCTCGTGTATTATGGCTGCAAATTGGATTCGGAAGTATACGGTGCCGTATACTTCCGAATCAGGAGGTGATTCGGAGGTTTCTTCGGTTTGGCCGAACCGAATGCACACCCCTACTGGTCATCTCTTGTGTCCTGATTTTAACACCATGACCTTCAACAGAAAGGAGCAATAGAAACAGTATTGATGGCCTCAGATCCTCTGCTCTCAGTCCCAGAGCTTTGCAGAGTTTTGGAGATGCATCTCAGATGTCATTCATTCCTCTGCTGGATCAGCAAGAACAGAGAGTGGTCAGTGGGTCTGATGAGTCTCATCACTCTCTCATTTCAAATACTTGATGTGAAGAAATGCATCTTTTCCTTGGAGGTTTGAAATGAGAAAAAACTTTCACTCTGGTTTTTTAAGCCCCGCCCGCTCTTCCTAGTCAGAGTCCAGGCAGGATGAGGGGAAGTCGGTTCATGAACCGCAGAAATGATTGCAACTGATGCCTCATCTTGGGGGGTTCCCAGTCCAGCACTGCCTTTATCTTGGCGGGGTCCATTGGACAAGTTTGCAAACAATTTGTTCTGATATAAAGTTGTGAGGACCTCCCACAACAATTTACACATGGGGCTCCCTATCTTGAGAATTCATCAAAATGTCATCAAGATACACTGCTACCCCCTTGTACAAACATTTTCTTAGCACACTAGATGGCAGAAAGTAGCCCATTTTCTCTCCATTGTTAACTGCATTCCCCTTTTACACCTGATGTGTATTGAAACCCCTCCACCTGTATTTTAAGTGACTTCCCCTTTTCACTCTGTTTTAAAAACAACAACAACAGCAGCAATAACCATGGGTGACACTGCATAGGAATAACACAATGCCAGTTAGAAATGTAGCTCTCTAGATATTTGCAGAGATGCCTCTGGGTGGGTCTCCCCTCCCTCCTCCTCCCTGTCTAAAAGGCAGACTGAGGTGTGAGCAGTTCTTTTCTCTTCTGCTAACTCCCGCCAGGGACTGGCCTCTTGCACTCATCAACTACATGGCAAGAGAAGAAGCCTTGGCCTGCCCTTCCCCAAAGTCCTGCAGCTGAGCTGCTTCCTTTTGAGACACCACAAATGCTGATGCCACCCACCCTTGGTTTTTTACAGGTTTGGAACAAAGGCAGCAAGTGGTTTTGTTTTGCTTTGCTTTGCGGAAGGTATGGGCTGTTCATGATTTATGCATGCATACACTACAATGTCACGTAGAAACATGAAATAATACAGGGGTCAGGTGGCTAAAACATGGGGAATTATTAGTATAAAAACAGCACTGGTAGAATGAGATCCATGCTTAGAATTATTGGGATATTTGGTTAATATTGCAGAATTTTGCCCAGGCAGAGAAGCGTGATACTTAGTACAGTAAAAAAAGAAATCTCATAAGAAGTGGACAATCAAAAAGAAAACAATCAAAAAGAAAGAAAGAAGGCAAACTTACTTTTACATTACATCAAGAAAATATCTGACCAGAAGGAAGACTTCAGAGCAATGCTAGCAAAACTCTCTGAGTGCTTCCTTCAAGTGGAGGTCGGACAGAGAAAGGGAAACTGGCTAGTGGAATGATCTTAGTAAAGGGAAAGGAACAAGGAGAACATAACAAATGTCCAGCTCAATATTCAGACCATCCTTTTAAGCATTTAATTAAGCATTTAATTAAATGCTAGTCTGACTGAGTGAGACAAGTAAAACTAATAGTTAAGGAATAAACCCCTCATCCCCTCCCCAGTTGCAAGACACAGAAGTATTGCTTATACATTTTAAGGAAACAATATTCATTATTAACTTACTTGCTTCAGTTTTTTTAATGTTGGTGTTAATCCCCCCTCCATTTTTAACCCTCTTATACTAAAAGTATAAACTTAACTGATTCTGTCTTGGAAAATTAAGAGGGGAAAGGAATTTATTTCAGATACATCATGATTTTTCACTCAGACTCTCTTCCACCACATTATAAAGTGCATTAAAGGTGTTCCTTTAATGAGTAATTGTATTTGCAAGCCAAGGTTGTCAGGTCCCCCCTGCGCTCTGTCTCCCCATATCCAATTCCGTGGCCATCTTGCATCTTCCACATGTCCAGCTTCCAAGGGCTGCCTCAGCCAGCAGAGAGAACCTGAGACAGGCCATTAGCTGATCCTCTCAACTGCCTTTGCCCCCCCCCCCCCGCAACACAGTTGCACACACTCAGGGAATGTGACACTCAGCAGCCAAGCCCATCTGGAAGTCATCTGTCGTGGCCAACATGTGTTGCTGCAAAAGGTTTTTGCTGTGGTTTCTTTTAAGCAGGTTCCTTCCATGTGTGAAACTCCTCTCAGACAAAGAAGGGTGGAGTGAAAAGGCTCTTGCCTTCCTGTGACCTTGGGCCAGTCACACACTTGCAGCAGCCTGTGATGACAGAAGCCGGTTGAGGGGAAGGGCAGGCTCGAAAAGAAACAAGCAAACATTTGGAGGCTGCTGTCGCTGGACCTTTCAGAGCAGCCAGGGGAAATATCTGGGCTAGGGATGATGCAAAGTTACAAATGGCAGGGGAGGTCTCATAATGTTAAAGAACTGATTAAGATGATAGTCTGACAAGCAGGGGCAATTAATTCAATGGAAGGATTTAAGTCCCCAGACATTTCTTGTGCATTTATTCATTAAAACATTTATCCAAATAATGATAAACCTAACAACATTCCTTTAGTCTATGTAGATAAGTGCTATCCAGTTACATCCAGGAAGGGAGCTTTTAGGGCAGGCGAGAGGCAGTTTCCTCGGCCTTCCCCTGCACACCCCCCCCCCCCGTGGTCTCCCGTCCTGCAAGTGCCCCGGCTTCACTTTCAAGATGGAGGAGGCCAAGCTATACCAGCTCATCTTCCCCCTTGCAGTTTACATTCTGCTAAAAACCCTGTGTCAGAACTTGTAACTTTGCTCTATTTGCCTTGACCAAACTGACTCCATGCTGTAACTTAGTAATAATATAGAGTGCCTGGCCACAGCAATTAACCCTGGCCCCTGTGCTATGCCAAATATTTAGGGCAGCAGGGCAGGTGGCAGATAGTCTCTGCTTAACATCCACAGGTGCCCTTTGAAGACAGGCCGTTTGGCCTTCACAACAGGGGAGCATCCTCCCTTCTGATAACGAAGGCAGGGAGCTAAAGATTACGTTCGACGGAGACGGGGACGAAGTCGAGTACTTCACAATCCAGTGCAACACGTTTTTTACGCACTGGGGAGCGGGTTACCCCACAGAAGCTAGCTGGGTCGACCACATCGCCTCCAAGCTACGGGGGCCGGCTCGAAAATGGTACGTGGGACTTTACACGGGGAGGAAGCCCGAGCTGGCCACGGTGGCCGACTTCCTGCAGGCGATGCTCCAACAGTACGGAGATCCCCTGAGGGAGGAGAAAGCCATCGAGGTCCTACAAAGGATCGAACAAGGGAACCGCACCACGCGCGAGTACGCCACTGAATTCATGGGCCACTGCACGGCAGCCAGGGGCTGGAACGAAGTGATGAAATATACCGCGTTCAAAAACGGCCTGAATGCGAACATCCTGGACCGGTGTTACCACCAAGGGAGACCCGACACCCTGGTGGGATGGATTCAACTGGCGGGAGAAGTAGAGACCGACCTCCAACATGTTGGGATGCGGCGCCAACAACAAGGCAAGAAGGGGGGGAAGCAGAGGCCTTCACAACAGGGGAGCATCCTCCCTTCTGATAACAAAGGCTGGGAAAAGAGACACTTGTCTGTGACCGTGTGAATGATTGTTTTATTGTGCTTTACTGATGGCATAAAATGTAACCAACTGCCAAGAATTGGCATTACTGTTATTTCGTTGCTCTAGTACTGTAGTTCTTCAATAAAGATCCTAACTTTGTAACAAGTATTGGAATCGTCTGAAGTTCATCCAAGTTCTGACACCCTGGAGAATAAAGTGTTCTGATGCCAGCTACTGAAAATTCCCAAGGGCAGAGAGCTTTCTCTGCACTTCATTCCCTTGGGGAATCCACTCCATCCTATGGGAGAGTGTATGACTGAATTCCAGCCTTGAGGCTACAAAAGCATGGACCGGTGTGGCCAGGTGGAGGAAAGGAAAGAACTGGTGACTCAGATGCAAGACACTCAGGCCCACATCACCTGCCTGCTTTTCAAACAGCAAGATTAGCCCCCTCCTCCTCAGGGAAGGAATCAGAAGAATCGGGGCCTGCACTGATGGAATGAGTAGGCACATTGATGAACACGAGTTATTGAGGAAGACTCAGCATGGGTTCTGTAAGGGAAGATCTTGCCTCACTAACCTGTTACATTTCTTTGAGGGGGTGAACAAACATGTGAACAAAGGAGACCTAATAGATGTTGTTTATCTTGACTTCCAGAAAGCTTTTGATAAAGTTCCTCATCAAAGGCTCTTTAGTAAGCTTGAGAGTCATGGAGTAAAAGGACAGGTCCTCTTGTGAATAAAAAACTGGCTAATTAATAGGAAGCAGAGAGTGAGTATAAATGGGCAGTCTTCACAGTGGAGGACGGTAAGCAGTGCGGTGCCGCAGGGCTCAGTACTGGGTCCCATGCTCTTTAACTTGTTCATAAATGATTTGGGAGTAAGCAGTGAAGTGGCCAAGTTTGCAGACAACACTAAATTGTTCAGGGGGGTGAGAACCAGAGAGGATTGTGAGGCACTCCAAAGGGATCTATTGAGGCTGGGTGAGAGGGCATCAACGTGGCAGATGAGGTTCAATATGGCCAAGTGCAAAGCAATGCACATTGGGGCCAAAAATCCCAGCTACAAATACAAGTTGATGGGGCGTGAACTGGCAGAGACTGACCAAGAGAGAGATCTTGGGGTCATGGTAGATAAGTCACTGAAAATGTCAAGACAGTGTGCAATTGCAATAAAAAAGGCCAACGTCATGCTGGGAATTATTAGGAAGGGAATTGAAAACAAATCAGCCAGCATCATAATGCCCCTGTATTAATCGATGGTGCGGTCTCATTTGGAATACTGTGTACAATTCTGGTCACCGCACCTCAAAAAGGATATTATAGCATTGGGAAAAGTGCAGAAAAGGGCAACTAGAATGATTAAAGGTTTGGAACACTTTCCCTATGAAGAAAGGTTGAAACGCTTGGGGCTCTTTAGCTTGGAGAAACGTTGACTGTGGGGTGACATGATAGAGGTTTACAAGATTATGCATGGGATGGAGAAAGTAGAGAAAGAAGTACTTTTCTCCCTTTCTCACAATACAAAAACTCGTGTTCATTCGATGAAATTGCTGAGCAGTCGGGTTAAAATGGATAAAAGGAAGTACTTTGTCACCCAAAGGGTGATTAACATGTGGAATTCACTGCCACAGGAGATGGTGGTGGCTACAAGCATAGCCAGTTTCAAGAGGGGGTTAGATAAATATATGGAGCAGAGGTCCATCAGTGGCTATTAGCCACAGTGTGTATATATATATATGTGTGTGTGTGTGTGTATAATTTTTTTGGCCACTGTGTGACACAGAGTGTTGGACTGGATGGGCCATTGGCCTGATCCAACATGGCTTCTCTTATGTTCTTATGTGACTCAGAGTGTTGGACTGGATGGGCCATTGGCCTGATCCAACATGTCTTCTCTTATGTTCTTATGAATCCACACTTGAACTGTTAACGCAAGGGGGGAAGTGAGAACACTTTCCAGTCATGCCCAGGCTGCTTAGTCTTCCAGGAGAAGAGATGCCAAAGTGGCACTTGTCTTCATCTCCTCCAGACTCTCCCAAACCAGCCAAGCATAGAAGGAGGAGGCAGTGCTTGACAGCTCTAGAGAGAAGATGAAGCACTTGCCAAATTGCTCAGGAATGATCAGTGTTAATGCCTGGAGTGGCGTCCTTGAAGGACTAGGACTGACAGGTTGATAAGGAAACAATAAAGACCTGTTGGAAGGTGAATACAACTCTAAGGAGTGAGACCTGGGCTTTGGGTGATGAGTCAGGAAAGGAGGCAGATAAAAGGAAAAAAATGAGCAAGGCTCAGCATGGAAGCAATTTTGCTTGCCACACCTCTGTAAAGCTGACCTGCTTAGTGAACTGAGCTCTAACTGAGCTCTGACTTGCTGCCTTCTACCTTTTTGCAGGTAACCTGTGCTTGCTCCTACAGACAGGGACCCAGACCCTGAATTCTGCTTCTGTTCCCCAACCCTCGAACCAGACCCTTGAATGCTCGACCCTCCTTATCCTGACCCTTGGACTGCACTTGTGATCTCTGACTCTTGCCTCTGTACCTGTGGTTGTGCTTATTGTTGCTCTATTCATGCATCCTGGAAACTCCAGAGACAGCAACAGCGCCAGGGTTGGCCCTGAAGGTGACACTTAAGCTTTTTAAATGCCCACTCCAATCCCTTCATCTTCCCAGCACAGCCAGCCTGACCAGCATTGCCAGTGTCTTTGTTTGGACTCAGCTTCAGCTTATTCTGCCTTAGCTGCCTGACCACAGGCCAACCTGGGAGCCCACTTGGATCTATAGTTCCCAGGTGACATTGTGAGAATGCATAAATCCATTTGGTGCAACTGAATGACTGTGAGCATGCTCTGCTTTCGGAGTCAGAAAGGGAGCCAAAATACGAAAGTCTGGAAGGTCAGAGACACAAGCCATCAAGTTTTCTTCACTCTCTATGAAAGGAACCCCTTAATCTTTTTGCTAATATTAATATTGTTTTCTCTTGAAACCTATACCCAAATATGAGGGAGGGCAGTTTAAATATTGAATATACAAATAAATAAATTGTATACAGCCATGGCATAGCAGTTTGAGCTCGTATGTGTGTGCCAAATGGACAGTGTCCAAATCCAGCCCCTGAGTCAAAAAGGGAAAGAGTTAAGTTGCTTGATACACAGTTGCTTGAGAACAGAATGGCAGATCCTGCTTACCAAAGGAGGACTGTGATCCCAGGTGAGGTTTTGCTGTTTTCTGAAACCCCTTTTTGTGCAGCCCTGTGATGCTGCCTCATGGCTTTCCTTGGTCTTTCCTGCTTATTTTTTGCTGCCACCAATAAGTCTTAATTGGACTTAAAACCAGGAGGGTTTCATTATATCTGGCAGAATGACAGAAAGGTAGGCACATGGGGGTGGTGTCAGGTCTATGACTATCTTCAATAACAACAACTCTCTGTTTCATCAGAATTAGTGTTTATTGTAAGACAGGATGTTATGCAGGGCCAGTGGCGAAATTAAGGCGAGATGCAGGTGAGTGAATATAGAAGCAGTTAGCCGTTACATGCATGCCTAACTTTCTGGTGCAAGATAAGTTCAAAACACTAAAATGTTAAAAAGCAGACATTCTCACATCACGATATCTGTTAGCAAAACACTCTAACAGATAGTGCTGACCTTGAAAGGCAGTCAGTGTTAGAGGGCCTAGAAACTCCTCATTTTCCCAGCAGCATAGCAGGCGTTTCAGCACAGAGCAGTAAGATAATAAAACATGGAAATGGCAAGGGATCTTAACAGGTGGATCTGAGATAAACAGGGATACTTTAGTCTAAATAAAAGTTGTTTTCACTTGAATATAAGGTAGTGTTTATTTAGAAATAAAACAGCATAATGGTTTCTGCGTGGTTCATAAGCAAAATGGTATCAGATAGGTACAGTTCTTTCTCTGAAGTTCCTTAAATAAGCCTAGCCACAAAGGCTTATTTTCTTTCTTAGGCTAATAACTGCCACAAATAAGACAGATTCCTCTCACAGCACCTCATTTTTGACCCACTCAGCTCTCTTCTCTCAGTCACACACAAACCTCTCTCCAAACCAGGCAACTCTGACCCTTTGAATCCACCTACCATCTGATCATAACATACTTCAATCACCCATCCAGCCCCCTTCTTTCTTACTGCAAAGCTCTACATTTTAACCCACAGCAACACACACACACATAGCCATATTAAAACAAGGAAATGAAACACATAAAAATGCATTCATAGGAAAACACTGCAGTCCATTTTCCATTGTATTGGGGTTTTGTTTTGTTTTTTGACTGAGTGACCAGATGAGGCAAAGGAGGGTCACAGTGACCATGCACAAAGCCTTGGTGATCTAATTTAAAACTTTAAAAAAAAAATCAGGTGTGCAAAGGAACCAGGCAGAGTGATTGAACAACCGTGGTTATATTGGTTTGCCTTTTATTGTTACATCTAAATGCACTTCCTTAATGAAAATATAGTGTCACCTCCTGAGCAGTCCTCAATAAATAATCAGATCTCTTGCTGTGATTCAGAAAAAGTTTATTGATAGACACAATACAGCAGGTATGACTTTTTATGTCAGATCTGGCTATAACCCAGGGAACCAGATCTATATACCCTCCCCCCAGGCCCTTACAAGCCTGCCAGAATTTAGAGCAAAAGGCCTGTGCAAGGCAAAGGTTCCAATTTCTCACCCAGTCCCTCATTGCCTGCTAACAGATGACAAGGCAATCTCTTCTAGGTAGACTTACCAATCCCCAAGTCCCAGCGGGGGTCCCAGCAGGGGTCCAGGCTCCTTTCCACCCCCAGTCAGCTGGCCACGGGGGGGGGAGCCCCACCCCCACAGCCATCATGTGCCTTTCCCCCTCAGGAGGCTTCAGTCTCAACTTGAGAAAGCCTTCTGCCTTGGATGGTGTGTCTGCATCTTGAAGGCTGAAGGGGAGTGGGGGGGGGGGAGGCAGAACAACATGGCTGTGAAAGGAGACCAGACCCTCTGTTTGTTGCAAAATCCTTGCAGAGGTCTTTTGCCTAGTGTGAAGGGAAACTTGAGCCTTTGGTTGCCTTGCATTACTGTGAAAAACTTGAAAGTTCAGCAACTCATGAGTAGAGGTGCCAATACCCAGGTGGGGGCAGGAGAGTCCCAGTTTGGAGGCCCTCTGGAGTTTCAGGATCATCACAAACTGGGGGGAGGGAGGGAAATGTCTGCTGGACCATAGGGTATAATGGAGAATTAATTCCGGGGTATCTAGGACTCTGGAGGGGTGGTTTTTTGAGATAGAGGTACCAAATTTTCAGTGTAGCATCTGCTGAGTCTCCTCAAAATGCTCTCCATGTTTCAAAAAGATTGGACCAGGGGGTTCAATTCTATGAGCCCTAAAAGAAGGTGCCCCCTTCCTTCATTATTTCTAATGTAGGGAAGGCATTAAAAAGGTATGTGGTGATGGCCAGAACTTCCTTTGGAGTTCAATGGTGCTTGTCACAACTTTGTTTATGGCTCCACCCCCAATGTCTCCTGACTCCACCCCCAAAGTCTCCTGGCTCCACCCCCAAAATCCCCAGATAGTTCTTGAACTGGACTTGGCAACCCTACTTCTAGAAGATATCATGTCCTTGGATTCCAGATGTGAACCTCCTTTCCAGGGTAGAGCGAGTACTTAATGTGTTACAAACAAAAGAGAAAGCAAACGGGCAAAGCAGCACAGCGCAGACTCCCTCAAACATTCGCATTGCAGTTGCAGAGAACATGGGCCCCCCAAAAATAGAGTAACTGGAAAAAAGCCCAAAGGAAAAAAGCCCAAAGAAAAAAACCCACAGACATAAATACTCACAAAAAAGCCCCATGGAAAAATATGTAAAGCACCATAGATGTTTATAATTGAGGATAACCATTAATAATATTTTGTTGTTCTTTTAGGATTAAAATAAGTCATATTCACATGCAACAAGAAGTGACAGTAGTAGCTAGGGGAGCCTCATCATCATCAAACCACATTCCAAAGTGACAGCTGCCCCTCCCACACACGCGCGCGCACACAAAATGAACGCCGTATGTTTTCTTATGGGGGAGTGATGCAACAGTCCCCGATGGGGGGCTAGGGATCCGCCCACCCCAAGGAATGCCAGGTGTTTCCTAAGGGGGAAAAAGGGGGGGGGGTCAGCCACTGGTGTAGTAGGCTTCATATTGTTTGGGGAAAGCATGTTTTGCAACACAGACGTTATTTAGAGAATTGTGGATATGCAACAGTTCTAAGCGGCCATAGTTTGGAGAGGAGACATACCCAACGGCTAAAATGATGGCTTTAAAACTGAACACGGCTAACCTTATACGTGTAACACGTCCTTTAACAGCATGTTGCATCAGTTTGCGTGTCGATACAACTCATGCTCTTTAACTTGTTTATTAACGATCTGGAGTTGGGAGTAAGCAGCAAAGTGGCCAAGTTTGCAGATGACACTAAATTGTTCAGGGTGGTGAGAACCAGAGAGGATTGTGAGGCACTCCAAAGGGATCTGTTGAGGCTGGGTGAGTGGGCGTCAATGTGGCAGATGAGGTTCAATGTGGCCAAGTGCAAAGTAATGCACATTGGGGCCAAGAATCCCGGCTACAAATACAAATTGATGGGTGTGTGTGTGTGTGTGTCAAGATAGACTGATTCTGTTCAAAGACTGATGGGTCCTGCCTGTTAAGAATAGGCCTGCTTAAAATCATGATGGGCCAAATGCTGCTAGGTTATTTTCCTTTCCTATAGTGCGTATTAAGCAGTTAGGCATTCATAACACTACCTTAGTAATATTTGCTTATAACATTGCAAATTATTGTGACTATCTGCATATTATAAATGGTGTTACAGCTTCAATTTTTAATTTTGTATTAATGTAGGCTTCTCCCCCTTTAAATGAAAAATGACCTGTGTGTCTGGTCACAACTATATAGCTATACAGGGCGTTTTCGCACTTACCTTAAGCCGGAGCGACGTCCCTCTTCACCGCGCAGCGTCTGCACGGTTTTCGCACTAATTGCTGCGGAGCACCTAGAAGAGCCGCAAAGTCCCGCGGCTTTTGCAGCGCAAATGTAAACCATTTTTTGGCGGTTTACATTTGCGCCGCAAAAGCCGCGGGACTTTGCGGCTCTTCCAGGTGCTCCACAGCAATTAGTGCAAAAACCGTGCAGACGCTGCGCGGTGAAGAGGGACGTCGCTCCGGCTTAAGGTAAGTGCGAAAACGGCCACAGTTTTGAACTGTATCATTATATATCAAAATCATTGCTTAAAACAACAATAATGTGTATTTTAAAAAAGAATGATAAGAATACAGAAAGAAAAACAGAGAAGAGAGAGAGAGAGAGAGAGAGAGAGAGAGGTCATTATATAAAAAGTTTACATTTTAACAAGCAGATTCTCAGCATTATTGTAAGGTACAATTGTTGTAAACTGTAGAGCTGAGATAAAATTTAAGATTAAAAGTGAGAATTTCACAAAGATGATTATTGACCACATGACTGATCCTCCAGCATGGAACACTTCCTCTGTAGCTTCAAATAGTTAAGCAAACTCGGTTTGGTCGAAAGATTAGATTTTGCCACTTTTTGCGGTATTAATCAGAGGCATCAGATGCATAATTAGTTTCTGAGGAGACTGCAGGTTTGGCATTCAGATGCATCTTTTCCTGGGGCATCACAGTTATGGGGGCAAATGCACTGACTACATTTGTTAATCGATTTATGTCAGAAGCCATGCTCGCAACTTTTCCTTCAACATATTTTTAACGTTTTCAAAGAGGCTTTTAACCGTTCTAGCAGTAAGTTCAAGAAGTACAAGCCAGGTAGGACAAACTTATCAGAACAACTTATAAACTGTTTACAAGGTTTTAATTCCAGGGAAGCTAGAAACCCCAGCCCACACACTGTTGTGTTGTGGCAAAATTACAACCGTGCCATATGTAGGAACAGGTTTTGCCGTTCTTAGGGTGCAGCTGGGCCTTCCTAAGCCGACTTAGTATCCCCGGCTAGAAGAGAATTCGTGTGGGAACACTTTACCGCCCCCCTGGCCTTTCTGAAAAAAGAGATCGTTCAGACCGGATCTTTACTAATAAATTTAGCATTGTATAGGCTCATTGCTTTTCACAGGATATACGTTCACAGCCGTTTTTGCCCGTGTGTATGTGTGTGTAAGTTGCACAGATGCTAAGTTCTGCGAGGCTGTCCTCTTTCCTTCTGAACAAGTGTGCACGAATCCTGCCTTCTGTGTCCTGTCCAGGCCTCTCCAACACAGATTTGTAAACATTTTGCTTTAAAAAACTCATCACAGAGCACAAACTTTGCTGTCTGAAACACAAGAAGGATCCTAACAATTTGTGAGAAACGGGAGAGATTATGAGCGGAGCATATAACACCAGGAACAAACTTTGTGGCTTCAAAAATATAATGGATCATAACCAAATAGTGTTGAAATAAATAGTTTTTTAAGGTGGCTGCGAGATTTTATTTCCTTTGTTTACGGTGGCACCTATATTCTAGAACATAATAGTTTTTTTATACGTTATAACACATACCGTGAATACACAGAAGACGATCTAGAAGATGCGGTTGTTGGGGCCTTTGCTGTAGTTTCTAAAGCATCTGTGCAATTCAGTGTTTTGATTACGCGTGTCTTAGCGGGTCATGGTATATAACCGAATAAAGTATAATACGTGATCACAATGTATAACATTAGACAGCCTTGTTACTCTGACTTTTGATGTGCCAAGCTGTAATATGCTCGTTGCTAGCGATACCGCAACCCCAAGATAGGCCCCTCTGTGAATTCAGCTCTGCAACCCATCACCAAAAGGAGAGCTGCTGTTGTTCAAACGCACCAACAGGTGCGGGTGGGGGGTCAGCGCTAGGGTGGCCAGACCGTCCCGGTCTCCCGGGACTTTCCCGGTTCTGGCCACCAATTCCCGGCTCCCGGGCTGCCTATACCGGGACCATTACAAAGTCCCAGTATAGCCAGTGGGGAGCCGGCGGGCCTTGAGCGCCGGCCGGGAAGGCGGGGAGTGAGGCAGCCAGCGTCCCTGCGCATGCGCACAGCGGTGTGCGCACGCGCAGGGACGCTGGCTGCCTCACTCCCCGCCTTACCCGCCCGCGCGCGGGGTCCGGAGAGGCCGGCGCTGGTCCCTGGAGGCCTCCAGAGGCCAGCGGAGGCTCCGTGGAGAAGCCGGCGCTGGTCCCTGGAGGCCTCCAGAGGCCAGCGGAGGCTCCGTGGAGAGGCCTCTGCTTGTCCCTGGAGGCCTCCAGAGGCCAGCGGAGGCTCCGTGGAGAGGCCTCCGCTGGTCCCTGGAGGCCTCCAGAGGCCAGCGGAGGCATCGTGGAGAGGCCTCTGCTGGTCCCTGGAGGCCTCCAGAGGCCAGCGGAGGCATCGTGGAGAGGCCTGCGCTGGTCCCTGGAGGCCTCCAGAGGCCAGCGGAGGCTCCGTGGAGAGGCCTGCGCTGGTCCCTGGAGGCCTCCAGAGGCCAGCGGAGGCTTCGTGGAGAGGCCTGCGCTGGTCCCTGGAGGCCTCCAGAGGCCAGCGGAGGCATCGTGGAGAGGCCTGCGCTGGTCCCTGGAGGCCTCCAGAGACCAGCGGAGGCAGCGTGGAGAGGCCAGCGCTGGTCCCTGGAGGCCTCCAGAGACCAGCGCCGGCCTCTCCGGCCTCCGCAGCCGCCGCCAGCCCCGCCAGCAGCCCGGAGGAGAGGCTGCCACCGCCCTGGATCCAGGTAAGTCAAAAGCGGGGGGGGCGGCTAGCGGGGGGGGGGGGGCGGCTGGCCTTCCTTCTTTCCTTCCCTCCCTCCTTCCTCCCTCCCTCCCTCCCTCCTTCCTTTCTTCCTTCCTTCCCTTCCTTCCTTCCTTCCCTTCCTTCCTTCCTTCCCTTCCTTCCTTCCTTCCTTCCTTCCTTCCTTCCTTCCTTCCTTCCTTCCTTCCTTCCTTCCTTCCTTCCTTCCCTCCCTCCCTCCCTCCCTTCCTTCCTTCCTTCCCTCCCTCCTCCCTTCCTTCCTTCCTTCCCTCCCTCCCTCCCTCCCTCCCTTCCCTTCCCTCCCTCCCTCCTCCCTTCTTTCCTTTCT
Source organism: Heteronotia binoei (assembly GCF_032191835.1). NCBI lineage: Eukaryota > Metazoa > Chordata > Lepidosauria > Squamata > Gekkonidae > Heteronotia > Heteronotia binoei. The sequence continues at coordinate 1,977,382 of NC_083233.1, forward strand.
TCCTTTCTTCCTTCCTTCCCTCCCTTCCCTCCCTCCCTCCCTCCCTCCTCCCTTCCTGACTGAATGGGCCACTTGCCTGATCCAACAGGGCTTCTCTTATGTTCTTATGTGACACAGTGTGTTGGACTGGATGGGCCACTGGCCTGATCCAACAGGGCTTCTCTTATGTTCTTATGTGACACAGTGTGTTGGACTGGATGGGCCACTGGCCTGATCCAACAGGGCTTCTCTTATGTTCTTATGTGACGCAGAGTGTTGGACTGGATGGGCCACTGGCCTGATCCAACAGGGCTTCTCTTATGTTCTTATGTGACACAGTGTGTTGGACTGGATGGGCCACTGGCCTGATCCAACAGGGCTTCTCTTATGTTCTTATGTGAGGCAGAGTGTTGGACTGGATGGGCCACTGGCCTGATCCAACAGGGCTTCTCTTATGTACTTATGTGACAATACTGACTTTGGTGGACCCAAGCACTGATTCAGTGTAAGGGAGCTTTGTGTTTGTGACTGGAGTGGACAATACTGACTTTGGTGGACCCAAGCACTGATTCAGTGTAAGGGAGCTTTGTGTTTGTGACTGGAGTGGACAATACTGACTTTGGTGGACCCAAGCACTGATTCAGTGTAAGGGAGCTTTGTGTTTGTGACTGGAGTGGACAATACTGACTTTGGTGGACCCAAGCACTGATTCAGTGTAAGGGAGCTTTGTGTTTGTGACTGGAGTAGACAATACTGACTTTGGTGGACCCAAGCACTGATTCAGTGTAAGGGAGCTTTGTGTTTGTGTCTTCTGGTGCAATTTTGTTCTCAGATCCTGTATTTACTTCATCAGTATATGGGATAAGGCACTTTCTCAACTGTGCTGCATAATGCAGCCTATTTATTTTATCCTGTTTGCTCTGTTGGCTCTATCTGCGCCACCTTCATCACTTTCGGTGTGTGGATCCCCCAGTGGGGTGGTCTCGTGACTCCCTCCGCTGGCTGTTTCTGATAACCCTGCGCCCCCCCTTTCATTTGATATGTGTCCCGTGCGGATGCCACCCTCCCGCCGGGAGATGCCGCAAAATGAGCCCCCTTGAAGCTTATGGCGGCAGGGCTCGGGGGAAGCGAGCTAGACTGCTGTTCTTTTGAGGGGTCATAGAGTGTTTCGAGCCCGTCCCTGTGGCATCGGTCCCATCGTTGTGGGGCCCAGGGGGCCGGCGCAGCGGCACGCTGAAGCAGCCTGTCGGTCACTTCCGGGTTCCTGTCCTGCATCTCGACCTGTGACAGGCTGCTTCGGCGTGCTGCTGCGCCGGCCCCCTGGGTCCCACAATGATGGGACCGATGCCACAGGGACAGGCTCGAAACACTCTATAACCCCTCAAAAGAACAGCAGTCTAGCTCGCTTCCCCCGAGCCCTGCCGCCATAAGCCTCAAGGGGGCTCATTTTGCGGCATCTCCTGGCGGGAGGGTGGCACCCGCACGGGACACATATCAAATGAAAGAGGGGGCGCAGGGCTATCAGAAACAGCCGGCGGAGGGAGTCGCGAGACCACCCCACTGGGGGATCCACACACCGAAAGTGATGAAGGTGGCACAGATAGAGCCAACAGAGCAAACAGGACAAAATAAATAGGCTGCATTATGCAGCACAGTTGAGAAAGTGCCTTATCCCATATACTGATGAAGTATATACAGGATTTGAGAACAAAATTGTTTCCGGCGGTGATATTTGGGGGATTTTTGGGGACGTCACAGGAAGTGCTGTGAAGTCACTTCCTGTTTCCGGCAGTGGCATTTGGGGGAAATGATGTCATTTGGGGGAAGTGATGTCACAGGAAGTGATGTCACTTCCCGTTTCTGGCAGGTGACGCAGGGAAATGATGTCACAGGAAGTTGTGTCACTTCCTGTTTCCAGCGGTGGCATGATGTCACCGGAAGTGACGTCACCGGAAGTGACATCACTTCCTGTTTCCGGCGGCCCGCGCGCTCCGCGCGCGCGCACCCCTACCTTCCACCCCCCCCCAAGGTGTCCCTGGCTGGCCTTCAGACATTATGGTCACCCTAGTCAGCGCAGGATTCTCTTTAAATACGGGAAAGCCGGGCACCGTTCTGACAGCTCTGTAGTACCATGGCGAATACACCCATGTCTGTTTTTAATCCAGTGGCCCCCGAAGCACCTGTAAGGAGGAAAGCTACAGCGAGGATTCAAAAACCTAGCACCAATTCTGACAAGGTTAATGTAGAGCCAGTTCTTGCAAAACGCCTTTTTGCTTCACCTGAGAAAATGAAAGATGAGGCAGAAATCTGTACACCGAAGCGGAGTAGATGTTTCCAGGGTGGTGAGAGTTGTGACTCCGTGAATCTGCCACAACAAGATACATTTAAGGTGGGTAGAACAATATGGGAAAGATGTGTAAATGTTGTGTTGTTTCTGTTTTGGGCTCCTTTTCTCATTTTGTGTGTTTGTGATTTTTTAAGAAAACTTGTCTGGTGTTCAGACATCAATTCATACCATCCTGCAAAAATATGTGGGAGTGTCTGATAAAGACGTTCCACCCGTGGACAAGCAAAAGTCACTTTCTGCGATGTACAAACTGATAACTGCCACTGCTTATTCAGTTCTCAATTATTGCTCCAACGATCTCTCTTATTCTATGTGTGACGGATGCATTTTAGATAGACCTGGACATAATTCTCATGTATGTTTGACATGGCCGCTGCTTTTTATGATGAGAATTTAAGATATGTTTGTTGCAATCTGAATACGGGCCCAGTGTTGTATCTGATCACGGTTATTGCGTGTTTTCTGGATTGCTGCGGTATTAACAAGAATCATATTATAGCATTGGCCAACCTGGTGGAAGGTGTATGAACATCCCCAACTCCCTGTGAACAATTGAGAACATTGTTTCAGAAATGCCACTGACCCTATGTGACACTTGTTGAAAAATTTCTGCATAATACATTTCAGAATGGCACATCTGTGAATACTTTTCTTCCCCCCCTTTTGTAAATAAATTTTAAAAACTTTCTGCAATAAATGTACATTGTATACATTTTATGTATAAAAATAAAAATGTATTTAAAAGCCATTGAGTTTGTGCAAAAAGAAACGGTCTCATCATTGTTGCTGGGAAAAAATTGAATTTTTGATACTAAAAAATGTTCAATATTAAAAAGATCACATTGCATTTAGGGAGGTCGCTTTTGATCAGTAAGAGAGAGATTGACGCTGATATGCTGATAGATGTATGGTTTTACCAATAACACTGAAAATAATGCCTCTGCACCGAGAAAACTTAAGATAGGACCAGAGCTATTTAAACATCAGTCCTAATACCAACATCATGTTTTCATGGGTTCCTTACTTTAAAAAGCAACACCGTGCACGCTCTTCCCCACATAATCCTGAACAGCTCTTTAAAAATTCTTAAAAAGCCAGAGCAAGTCTTTTTTCTGTAGTGGTCCTGTTCTTATGCCCTGCTGAAGGCAGGGGCCGTCTCTTTTCTCATCCAATATTACCAACACACAGAAAATCCTTCTCCTGGTTTGGTTTTAATAATGTTTAATCATGCCAATTTTTGGCTAATGGCTTTTTTTGTAAAAAACTTTGAGCAACAAAGAAACAAAGTATAAAAATACATCGAATAAATGGACACCGCCGGTTATTACATATAAGCTTTTTTTCTTTATTTTCACTTTACAGTGAAACACTTCCCTGTAAGTATGACCTATTGAACAGGATAGGAGTGATGGTGTAAAGGTTGTGGATCACAATTTTGGGAGGATAGGTTTCTTCAGCATTTGCTTGGGTGGACTAAAATTAGTCGGGGCAGCCAGGGCGAGAAACAGCAGGAGTCTATTTGATTTTATATAGGAAAGCGGGGTGTAATATTGTATAAAGTTGGCTACAAATCAAAGGTGCCAAGGGTGAGCATTATGGGAAATGGTGGGAATGAGAGAGGCCGGAATCAGGTTGGGGTACAATAAACATATTACAAAGTAATGCACAAGCAACAGCATTATAGCCTGCTGCTGGATCATGCTAGGGAAAGGGAGGGGGGGTATGTTCCGTGTCTATACACATAGGTAATCCCATCTTTCTTTTACCCCATGTCCTTTCGGACAGTACTTCCTCTATATTTCTATGACCATATCTATTACAGATGCTTAATTTGTCAGCTTCTTGTTTGTAAGAAACCTACTGATTAGGGGAAAGTAGGCTGTAAAACCATATCTGTGTAGAATCGGTGGTACGGGGCCGACGTATTCATCGGCAGTCATCAAAGAGTCACTATGCTGAGTGATCTGACAGCTGAGACAAGGCGGTTGGTGGATGACTACTTGCAGCACTACCTGAGTGGTTCAGCGCTGTCTCACAGCCACATAGCCAAGACCCTGTGGAGAGTGGCTGACAAGCTGGAGAGCCTTGAGAAGATGTTGTTTCATTCGATTTGCTGCACAGCAATCTTGCTGAAGCCTGGTAGGGCAGCCGCCCACTTGAGCCGTGTGGCGGCACAGATGGAATCTGATGGCGGGCTTAACTGGGGCCAAGTAGTGGCGCTGGTTGTGTTCACCGGCACCTTGGCAACAGCGCTGGCTGAGCGGGGGGCTCACGAGGAGATCAGCAGCATGACAGAGGCATTAGTCATCTATCTGTCTGTGGAGAAGCGTGAGTGGCTGGAGGCACACAGTGGCTGGAATGGGTTCTACCGCTACTTCAACAAACACGGTTCTGATTCAATCAGTCGGTACCAAAAGCAACACTATCATAGCAACTGCTGGATTTGTCCTAGCAGGATTAACTTTCCTCTTGGCTGTGCGATAAAAGTACATCATGAACTTGAAACTATGAACAAGCTCAATGAAACTATCAACAAGTTCTATATTTTTACAATTTTAAAAATGTTGTTTAAACTGGTGTCTAGGCCAGAATGTTTAAAATGAAGCACAACCCACCTTGGCAACGTCAAAAAAACCAAACAAATGGGAACAAAGATTGTTTGGATCCTAGGTTTGTATGTTTTGTTAGTTCCATTCTAGAGAACTGAGACGTTATGCTAAGTACGTTACATGACCATTCGATGCAACCCATGTAATGATGTGTGTTTGGATTTTTGTGGAGGGAATTCTAATCTTATTTCAGTCAAGCACTCCACGTGTTTCATACCAGATTTAAAAAAATGGTTCTTTACACCGTCATATCTAACAGAAAAGTATATTATTAAAGCGAGAATATACAAAGCGTAGCTTTTTAAAATTAGCAACAATTTGCATCCCAACCCGCGTGTCTTCAGTTCCCCATGAATGAGGCACCTTCCACTTGGGTGTTGAATAGACGGGGGAGGGGGATTGTCCGGAAATCCTGCTGGGGCAGCGTAAGAAATACATGGCATACATCTTTGTCGTGTTGTGATTCACAAGGATTAGACACGTATGTATGTAAAGAATGTGTAGCAGAAATAATCTGTTTCCTTCCCACAGATGGCATTTGCCGTTTGATCAATATCACACCAATACATCCTCTTTATCAATGTGAGAAAACGAAAACAAGTGTACTATTTCCCCCACCCTACTGAAAAAATACAGTTCTTACTATCTATTTCAGGATACGTGTCTTATATACAAACAGACGTATGTGTTTTCTCATCTACAGATGGTTGGGACATTCTCGATTCTAATCTGCATGTTTTTCCTTCTTTGCAAACTCTTCTTCCCCCATGAGACTCTGGTGTTTGCGCTCCTTTATTCCTCCTTCTTTCTCATGATCCTCCTTTTCATTTTGAACGTTATATACAGTCCTGCATTCCTAGCTGCAACTTGGTTCCGCTTTCACAGGGAAGACATCCGCCACCTCCAAATACGGGTGAGTTTTCCCTACCTTGTCAGGGAAAAAGAAAAGTGTCTAAGTCTTTCTATTTCCTTTCTAGACATCTGCATCCCACCCTTTAAAATAAAAAACCTTACACCCAGATATAAATCTCGCACGCAGGGGGGATGCTGACGTTTCACGTCCGTTCTCACCCAACTGTCCTCCTGATACCAGCTATTTCTTCACAATATGAACAGCAGCTGGAAATATCCCTCTGATGCGCCAACTGCACCGCTTTTGAAAATACCCTCCAATCCAAATCACAATCTAGCTGCAAGAGATAAAACAGCTTTGTGTTTTCTGCTCCCCCACATCACTGTGATCTTTCTCACGTCCCCAGCTACTTACCATCTCTAGGTGATATTCGGCACACACTGGTTCTTCCAACACCTCTTCTTCTCCCTTGATGGAATCATCCTCCATCGGTGGCTCAGGTGTTTGCGCTTCATAAACCGGGGGTTCCCTTGCCTTTTCCACGGCTTCAAGCTCCATGTCTGCTCCAGAATCTCCAGAGTTATCCTCCATGTCTGCTCCAGAATCACCGGTGGTACCGTGCTCAGCATCTGCTAGGGAATCTTCCTCATCAACCCTTTCATCACCTGAATCTTGAAAGTGAGCTAGACCCCCACAGTATGGGCAGTGACAGGAGTCCGGCCTCCCTGAGTTGACTGCTGCCACATTCTCTACCTAGAAGTTTGAAGAAGCAAAAAAAAAAAAAAAAATAGCATCCTGCCTCATGAGTGTGCCCCCCCCCCCAATTCCACACACCTCATTTTTAGGCTTTACATCCGGATAGAGCGCTTTCAAATACAGTGTTTCCTCCACAATCTCCATATTTTCTTGTGCCTTCCCTCCATGTTCTGACTCCTTGATAGAGACACTATTCTCAGAGAGCTCTGTCTTTTCCCAAGCCTTCTTTGTGGAACTTTCCCTCAAAGGGGATTTGTTATTCTCCACCTCTGCTGAGTTCTTGAGATTAGAACCACACTTTCTTAAAGATTTGAGCAACACCAGGGTTAGTATCCCACACATGACCAAATCCTCTAAATCAGCGACTTCAGTATCTGATCCCTCCACTGCCTGTTTTAAAAAAAGAAAGGGTATAACACTACATGACCTGCCTTTGCATTCCTCCCCGCTTTCCTCTTTTTTCACAACTTTCTTGTGCATCTGTTTCTGCTTCCTGGTTCTTCAAGCTCTACTCTTCCATGTTTTCAGGTATAGATTCTAGAACCTTTTCAGTTTAGGGGTCAGCAGTTTCACTACTACAAAATACAACCGTCCCGTCACGCTCACCCTCAGCGGTGCTGGCTCCTCCTTGACCTGCTGGTTGGCACCCTTTAGAGCAGGTCGTTCTCGTTTCCTGCCGGCTCGGACGCCCAAGCCAGGTCGCTCAGCTCCGCCGATAGCAGCACGTCCTCCTCCAGTTCCTTGACCACTGCGAGGCTGCTCTTTGCCCCTTCCTTAGGGTGGCTGGTCGGTTTTTTGGGGGTCGGGGTGCTGGTCTTCTGCCTCCCTTGTGGGGCCTTGGGGGGTGGGCTGCTGGAAACGAGGTGATTAGGATCACCGCAGCGGAAGCACTTGCGAGGTCCCGCAGGCGACCCCCCCAGGGCTTTTTTCTGTTTGGCCTTCGGGAGGGGGGTTGTTTTCTGTGGCCCCTTCCCAGATTGGTGTTGATGTTGCATCGCCACCTGCTTCATATTGGTCTCGACTTCTCCTGCTAGTTGTATCCACCCTACCAGAGTGGTAGGTCTAGCCTGGGTGAGGGCCCAATTCAGGATGCCGGCATTCAGCCCTCTGGTGAAGTGCTCGATCTTCATCAGCTCATTCCACCCCCTTACTTTGGCCGTGTTGGTTCGGAACTCATCAGCGTACTCGTGGATGGTCCTGGAGCCCTGTTGCATGTCCCCCAAGTTGGCTAGGGCCCGCGTTGTCAGCTTGTATACATTGAAGTTTACTTTATTACCTGGAATGTTTATTTACTGCTAACTAACCCTATAACTTTTGCTGTACTAACCATAGTGTTGTAGAGGAATGTGAAGGATGGCCGGGAGGAGGGAACGGAGGTGCCAAAGGCCTTTTGAAGTGCAAAACATCTAGCCGGTTCCCAGGCGCCTGGCAGAGACAAGCAAGGTCACAGCAGGGGAGGAGAGACAAACTGTGTAGGTGGGAGATATCAGATAGGCGCACTGGTTACTCTCAACAGAGAAGCCCCAGTTTTATTATGGGAAGTGATTTAAAACCCCTATGCTTTGATGTGTATCCATAAATGCTCATGCTTGCACCCCTCTCGTTATTAGTATCAATGAACCTGCGTAGAGAATAGCATTGCTGTAATCAATAAATGGAAACTTTGTTTTGAACAAAGACAAGTCTGTTCCTTCTTGAAACTTCAATGCCCCTTCGCTGACATGCGTCTCCTGAAGCGGGTCCTCGTACTGGGCCAACAGAACCTGAAGGAAAGTTTGTACATAGTCCAGTTCCGGGCTCATGGCTTCATAGAGGCTCATGTACCATCTCTTGGTGGCCCCCTTCAGTTTTGAACCCAGATAGTCCACTCGGCTGAATTCATTGGGGAAGGTGTTCCCCCAGTAGTACATGTAGCTGTTGGCTTGGATGGCAAAGTATTCCACCTCGTCTGGGTCTTTGTCAAAGGTGGCATCCAGCTCCCTGCCTCGCCCTCCGTCTCTTGGGCCTGCTGGTGCTCCCAGTCATGGCGCTTGTCCTGCCGCCGCCGGGGCCTGTATTGGGGCTGGAGGGAGCGAGCCGGTGGAGGCTGATAAGGATTCCGTGGCCCTGGTAGTCCTAGGGCACGGGAGATCTGGGCGGTCATAGCCTGCATCTCATCTTTCAGGCCCTTGATCGCTCCATCCACTTCTTTTCGGACCATAGCCTGAAACATGCGGGCATCGTCCTCGTGCATGTCCTTCGGCAGTGGTTCCTCTTCCCCTTTCTCCTCACCCTCGGGGTTTTCCTCCTGCTCTTGGATGTCGAGGGTGGCTTCTGCTTCGCCCGACTCCAGGGAACCCGGGTTGGTGGATTCCGTCTCGGTTAACTGTACCCTCCTCATGTGGCGGGTCAGGATCGTGTCCCTCCGGGCAGGGGCCTCGTCCATCGTGGTGGTTGAGGTCCGCGGTCGGTACTGCTGGGGCATGATCACCAGTTGGAAGTGTGGAGGGGAAACAGTGGCTCGCCTGGCGTTTAGTACGTGCCAAGGTGCCGCCGGCTCTTCCTCCAAGTAGGGGAGTTCTCCGTCTCCTGGAATCTTTTCAGCCATCAGGTTACAAAGTTGCCAGGGTGGATGAATTCCAAAGGCAGTCTCTTCAAAATGTCAAGTCTGCAGATTCAATAACGAGTCGATGTAGATACAAAGAAACTAGTTTATTGATACTGGATATTTGTGGCCTAAGCCAAGGCTTGAAGTGACTGAAACCATACAGTAAATACATTGCATATAAAGAGTACTTCAAAAGCATTCCTACGGACAGGGAAATTGTGCAGGGGACATTTACACATAGATGTTACTAATACATTCTCATGTTGATTAAGTGTATTGGCCTTGATGTTTTACCAGGCTCCTAGGACTTCCCCGGGCCTGAGCTGAGAAGGTTCAGATAAGACTTTTCACACATCACCATTTCAAAGCAGGGAGAGTTTCTAAGAAAGGGAGGGAGAACAGTAGATAGGCACTAGCAGCATTTGGTTCTACCCAGCATGCTCTTTGGTTGAGCCAGAGTTATATTCAGACTTGACATGGGTGTGTGTGAGCTCCCCCTCTGGTAGTCTTTGAGCAGCGGCTGGACAAGCACTTGTCAGGGATGCTCTAGGCTGATCTTGCATTGAGAAAGGGGTTGAACTAGATGGCCTGTGTGGCCCCTCCCAACACTGTGATTCTGTGAAATGATGTTGAAAATCTGTTATAGTCAGATCTGTGAAAAATGGCAGACCAGTTGAACTTCTTTTGGGTTTGCATGGACTGTCACACTTAAGAACAGAAGATATATAAAAAATATATAAAAATATATATAATTTTTGGCCACTGTGTGACACAGAGTGTTGGACTGGATGGGCCATTGGCCTGATCCAACATGGCTTCTCTTATGTTCTTATACAACTGACCTTCTGCTTGAAGTTCCCACTGCCTGTGGGTTTAATCCTGAGCAGCTCACAGGACAGTGCTGCAATGGTGCCAGAGTCTGGCCAGTCAAGTGGAGTTCAAAGGAAAATTCCAGAGAAACTTGGTGAAACTAGATGTTGGATTATTTGCAAGTTGTCAACACTTCAGTCATGATAGAGTTAAACTGATATTGTGTGTGAACAGGCTATTACCTTGCTTAGCTGTAACCAATTAGAAGTAGAGACAGTTTCTCAGGTTAGAGCAGGTAGTGTTTAGTATAATTAAAGTGATCTTTAGTCTTGCCATTGACTGGTCAATATCTTGGTTTGAAGGTGTGCTTTTGGTCACACACACATTTGTTTGGTGTTTTATGGCAGAATTTCCTGCCTTTGCTCTGAGAGTTGTGAGCAAAGAGGGAGTTGCCATCTTTAGCTTTAACCATGTGACCATTAGGATGTAGAGCTAAAGGCTAGAATGTATTTTCTTATTTTCCTCCATATGTAACCCTCCCTTTTCTAAATAAAGATTATTTTTACTTTAAAGTGTGGCTCTCCTTTGTTTATTTTGCTCTGATTAATTAACACAACGCAAGACCACTCATACACTGCTACAGTTACCAATTACATCCTGTGATTGTTTAATGCCTGCTCAAAAATAGTACCTGGGAAACAGTTTTTTGAGACATATAATAATTTATATACCTGGATAGCCCAGGATAGCCCAGTCTCAGAAGCTAAGCTGGGTTGGCCTTCGTTCGTATTCGGATCTGAACACTGCAAGAGCCACAAGCGGAGGAGGCTGAAATTGGTTCCTTATCCCCAGTTCCTTACTCATTCCTTACAAATAAGGAATGAATAAGGAACTGGGAATAAGGAACCAATAATAATAATAATAATAATAAATTTTATTTCTATCCCGCCCTCCCCACCTCGGCAGGCTCAGGGCGGTTAACAACTTCAGCCTCCTCATAAGTGATAACTTCAGAGAGACGCTTGTGGCCCTCTGTGACCTTGCAGATTCTGAAGAAAAAAGCTGCAGCTTTCACAGACTGCGAATGGGAGGTTTGCATCTTCAGCACTGTTAATGAGAAGTGCGCTGTCTGTATTTGAGTCAGGTAATGCAGCACTGCAGGGCAAAGAGAACTGCTGAATGCTTCCATTTCTGTCTTTAAAGAGAGGAGAAGTAAAGCCGATGTTCTCTTTGAGGAGCTTTTGGGAAAAAGCATCTTTATATGAACAGAACAACTAAGCTGTTGATATGGCTGAAAGGGGAGGCAAAAGAAAAAGGAAGGAGAAACATTTTGAGAATTTCATTACTGAAGGTAGTGCAGGAACAAATGGTGATATGTCTTCTCATATTCACTTAAAACAGGTATTCATTGTCATCCATGGCCATTCTAGTTCAGAGACTGAGACCCCATTTTCCGGTTGTAATTAGGAATACTTATCTCCTTTAGACCCACTGATTCCTTGTTCAAACTCCTTTTTAGATGTAAAAACAGTAAAGCCTCCTACAATTAGTGGATGCTGATGAGAATAACTTCACACTAGAAGCAGATTTCTTAAAAGGGGACATTTTAACAGCAAATCTACACTTGAAAGAAGAGAACAGTATCCACAGGGCTCTTGCTACACTACTCACCTGTAAAAATGCATCCCCCAATGTATACAGAGTCCTTGTGGATGCTGCAACTTCTGGTTCCTTCACTGCCACATGTGAGTCAGCAGTCTCTCGTCTGACTCTCACATTTTACCGCCATAGAGGTTGTCAATGTCCCATCTTTGGAAAAATGGTCTAATGTTACTTAGTTACGAGACGGTCTACCTCTCTGTGCTATCATGATCCTAGGACTGCTTAGGATGGCTAACCACCATTAGATCACTGTCGGAAGCCATGATGCCAGGACAAGTAGATTTTTAGAAATTGTACATCTTACTCTTGGTAAGAGAGTTGATATAGAACGGGTCACTGTCCAGATCTCTTGTTCTGACTTTTTATCTGTAATTGCCTTCTTTTTAAGACATTCAACGTTTTATTATAAACAGTATGTCCTAGATATAACTTCTTCTTTTTCCCATAAGTGTTGTGGTTATGTTGTTAATGATTTGTTGTATTTTGTACATTGCCCAGGATCATACCCTAATACCACCGTGGTACAATACTGTCAATTCACGTCATGTCTTGATACAATTTGCTCTTTGCTATATCTGTATTTATCACATGTTTGTATGATCCTTTTCATATCAATAAAATTGTTAAAATTAAAAAAAAAGAAATAAAAAAAGAAATTGTTTTTATGTTTTATATTTTTATTGTTGTTTTATTTTATTTGGTCATGCAAATGTAACTGTGACCTCTAATTTGTGAGCCGCCCTGAGCCTGCCCCAGCGGGGAGGGCAGGATAGAAATCAAATAAATAAATAAATAAATTACACACAAATAACATCAATATAGATGCAGTCATAGACAACTTTCATCCCAAATCACATCGATTTCTACCTTAATTGTGCATGACAGAATTCATAACAATTTTTGTATAAAATCTTTTATTAGGATTAACCCCAAGAGCTGAGTGCACTGCTGAATTCCTGAATCTCTTGCTTGCCAGCAGTGTGCTGGCTCCAGGTGAAGCAACTGTCCACCTGCAATAAGGAAAGGGCAGCCAGTTCTCTAGCAGTCAGCAGCAGGCTTGAGCAGATTCAAAGTCTAGAGAATCTATGCTTGGTTTTCATCACTATTTGGCCCTTCCCACCCATTTGTCTCACAGAACTATGTAGAGGCACCGGCTCACTTACGACCACCTAATCTCACTGGGCCTTGAATAGGAAATGCATTTTATTTATATTCTGAGTGACTCACTGAGATTTGTAAAATCAAAGAGGTGGAATGGAGAAGTTGTGATACAGACTTGAGGCAGACTGCATGATGCCAGATAGATTTCAAGTTGTGCAAAAGGCTACGAGGTTTCAGCCACCATCCTACCAAGTAGGTGAGGCTGAGAAGACCAGTAAGGACTTGAGCCTGAGTCTATTGGGGGCTGAGCACTGGAGTTACAGACATGCTGACTGGAAGAACGGCCATTGCCAGGTTCTCTGTCCCCACAGCTCTTGCTGCAGGAGGAAATCTCCTTCATGGGCTCCAACCTAATTTAGCCTACAGAGTCTCTCATAGACCACATCTTGTCAAACTAAAATGTGTGTTGTCTGTTACCTGCTAACATGTTCTACATCTTTGTAATAAATATGAAACGCTTTTGTGTGATATGCCACTTGGATTTATTATTTAGAAGCATTAGCTTGGCAGTTCTGTACAGAAACATCATGGACTGCTCTGGACTGCTCTCCACTGTGTTCAACCTCCCTCCAACAAAAATCTTCTGGCTCTGGGCTTGATTGCCTGTTTCAGAGACTGCCAGTAAGTCCAACAAGGGCAACAGGAGGCATGGCCTTTGTCTACACTCACATGAAGGTCATCCACTAAAGCTTGCAGAGCCATCTCTGTCCAGGCCCAGTGCTAGGGGTGCTTGTGCCCCTAGGCCAATTTGTCACCACCCCCACGCATCAGGCCGGACACATGTTAGACTTGATCTTTGCGTCCAGGATTTCGGTGGACGGTATCGCAGTAGAGGCAGTGCCATGGTCGGACCACCTAGCCCTCAAGGCTCGTATGGGTGTGCCTCCTCAACCCTGTACAGGCGGTGAGCCTATTTTGGCTCGCCCGCGGAGTCAGATGGACCCTGAGCGGTTCCAGAGGGCTCTGCGGGACCCCTGGCCTCCTAGCAACTCCCTTGATGACCTGGTAGATACCTGGCATGATAGGTTATCCAGGGTCATCAATGAAATTGCACCCCGGCGTCCTCTGCGCCCTCGAAGTAGGCTGGCTCCCTGGTACACCTCGGAGCTACGCCAACTGAAACAGGGACTCAGACGACTAGAGAGGTGGTGGCGGCATACTCGTGACGAAGCGACGAGAACATCCTATAGAACGTTTATGAAGTCTTATGAGATGGCAGTCAAAGCCGCAAAGAAGGATTACTTTGCGGCTAGGATTGCATCTGCAAATTCGCGCCCAGCACAATTATTTAAGATAATTGAAAATTTGACCACTCTGCCCCAAGGCAGACCAAATATGAGAGAATTGGAAATAGGCTGTGAGGCTTTTGCGAAATTTTTTGCAGATAAAATCTCGTCGCTCCGCCAGGACTTTCCTGCCACATTGAACGCAGTAGATGAACCTGGGGCTCCGTGCCTGTCTTCTGATATTATCTTGGATCACTTCGACGCACTTAGTCTTGGGGAAGTCGACGAAGTCCTCTCAACTGTACGCCCTACAACTTGTGACCTTGACCCATGCCCCTCCTGGCTAATTAAATCTTGCCAGAGGGAGCTTAGATATCCTATACGGGATATCATAAATAGATCCCTCTTGGAAGGGCAATTTCCAACATCTCTGAAAGAGGCCATGGTCCGCCCTCTCCTAAAAAAGAGTACAGCAGATCCAGCCGAATTGGCAAATTATCGGCCATAGGTAGGTGGGTGGGAGTCCAGTAAAGAGGAAGAAGAAGATATTGGATTTATATCCCATCTTCCACTCCTAAGAGTCTCAGAGTGGCTCACAATCTCCTTTACCTTCCTCCCCCACAACTGACACCCTGTGAGGTGGGTGGGGCTGGAGAGGGCTCTCACAGCAGCTGCTCTTTCAAGGACAACCTCTGCCAGAGCTATGGCTGACCCAAGGCCATGCTAGCAGGTGCAAGTGGAGGAGTGGGGAATCAAACCCGGTTCTCCCAGATAAGAGTCCGCACACTTAACCACTACATCAAAGAGGTGTTAGCTGTGCCAGTGTTGGTGCCTTGGCAGGTTCTGCAGCATTGCTTTCCTCTGGACCTGGCATCGTTGGCAGGACTGGAACCAATTTTGAGGCTATTTCTTTTGCATTGGGTGCCATTGTGAGTTCCAGTGCATTTGTCACAGGGTTGCCTCCGGATGAAGTCATGGGCCAGAGATGAGTCAACAACAGGGTTGGGAAATGGAAGGTGGTTAAGAATGTCAGTGTGGCACAGTGCCTTGCCTGGCCGGTGCTGAAGCTTGTAGGAGTAGGCCAACCAGAAAATGGTCCACCACAGCATCTGGGGTGACAGGATCTGTGGTGGCTGGCGGTCTGATGCAAAGAGGCCCAGCAGTGGCTTGTGGTCATAAGACCATAAGAGAAGCCAAGTTGGATCAGGCCAGTGGCCCATCCAGTCCCACACTCTATGTCACACAGTGACCAAAAAACCCAGGTGCCATCAGGAGGTCCACCAGTGGGGCCAGGACACTAGAAGCCCTCCCACTGTGCCCCCCGCCCCAAGCACCAAGAATACAGAGCATCACTACCCCAGATAGAGAGTTCCAACAATATGCTGTGGCTAATAGCCACTGATGAACCTCTGCTCCAGATGTTTCTCCAATCCCCCTCTTGAAGCTGCCCATGCTTGCAGCCACCACCACCTCCTGTGGCAGTGAATTCCATGTGTTAATCACCCTTTGGGTGAAGAAGGACTTCCTTTTTTCCATTCTGTCAAGCACGCTAATTTCTTGACCATTTTTTACTGTGCAGAGAGCACGTCACCAGGCTTGCTCTCCTCCATTATTTACAACCCAAAGGGCACATAGCAAAGCCATCTGGCCCTGTGATGTTTATAGTATAGGCTGGCAGTTGGTACCTCAAGACATCCTCCCCCTGGTTTCACACAGAAACTCTTATCTGTTCACAGAGCAGTGTGAGAATGTTTCTGATGTTTTTCAAGGACCTAGGATGCTTTAGTAGTAAATAGATAGTTACTTAGTAACCTTTAAACCCCTGACTCAAGTATGCATCTGTATTGTAACCTTTGATGATATCCTATATAGCGACTTTGTAACCCTTGGTACTCCATTACTCCCAAGACTTGTATCCTTGGTAGAGCTTCTGAGTTTCCTGAAATAAACATATCTTTCGATTCAAAACAAAAGGACTTCGTTATTGGGAAATATCGGTGCTTGACACTAACCCAACTTCTCAGGAATTTCATTGAGTGTCCCCAAGTTTTTGTACTATGAGAAAGGGAGAAAAGTATTTCTTTCTCTACCTTCTCTATCCCATGCAAAATCTTGTAAAAGCATGGGGGAGCCAGTTTGGTGTAGTGGTTAAGTGTGCGGACTCTTATCTGGGAGAACCAGGTTTGATTCCCCACTCCTCCACTTGCACCTGCCGAAATGGCCTTGGGTTAGCCATAGCTATTGCAGGACTTGTTCTCGAAAGGGCAGCTTGTGTGAGAGCCCTCTAAGCCCCACCCACCTCACAGGGTGTCTGTTGTGGGGGGAGAAGACATAGGAGATTGTAAGCCGCTCTGAGTCTCTGATTCAGGGAGAAAGGTGGGGTATAAATCTGCAATTCTTCTTCTTCTTCTAAAAACCTCTATCATGTCACCCCGCAGTCAATGTTTCTCCAAGCTAAAGAGTCCCAAGTGCTTTAACCTTTCTTCATAGGGAAAGTGTTCCTACCCTTTAATCATTCTAGTTGCCTTTTTCTGGACTTTTTCCAGTGCTTTAATATCTTTTTTGTGGTGTGGTGACCAGAATTGTACATAGTAGTCCAAATGAGGCTGCACCATCGATTTATACAGTGGTAAAGCTGCAGTACTGCAGTCGGAGCCCTCTGCACATGGCCTGAGTTTGATCCCAGTGGAAGCTGGTTTCAGGTAGTCGACTCGAGGTTGACTCAGCCTTCCATCTTTCTGAGGTCCATAAAATGAGTACCCAGCTTGCTGGGGGGAAAGTGTAGATGACTGGGGAAGGCAATGGCAAGCCATAAAAATAGTCTGCCATAAAAACGTTGTGAAAGCAACGTCATCCCAGAGTTGAAAATGACTGGTGCTTGCACAGGGAACTATCTGTACCTTTATTATGGTACTGGCTGATTTGTTTTCAGTTCCCTTCCTTTCCAACAAACTAGGCAGCTGGGGGCACACAGCTGGGGCACAGAGCACATGCTGCACAATCATGTTAGCTGAAATTCAGTGGCCTTCTTCGTTGAGGCCTTCCAGTTTTTAAGGTGGAAGTCCATGAATGATGGTGCCTGAGGTTTTAATACTGTTAATTCTTTTGAAGTTTCAGGGAAGCCTCCAGGGAGCCCCACCCGTCCTGCCGTGCCCAGGGGCCTGCTCCAGGAACTCATTGTCTCTGAAACCTCCCCACACCAACAACAATTTGGGGAGAGTAAAAAAAAAAAAACAGCCAGAGCAAATAGCAACGTGCAGCCTAGAACCAGTGCCGCTGCTGTCTCTTCCCAAGGGGACTGCAGGCATTAAAACAGAAATTACATCCTTTCAAATATTTTATTGGCTGACATTTTAAATGTATTCTCTTCTAAACAGTAGAAGGCCTATCTCCTTGCTGCACTCCCAGATTATCACTTCCTCTTAAGTTATTTATTAGGGAAAAGACTGTCTTTCTCTTTCCTCTTTCTTTTCTACTATCATGAACTGAATTATTTCAATACATTGTTTGGCAGTCTGAATCTAAGTGGCCTGCTCCCTCTGTCCCCACAGTGGCCATTATTATGCCCCTCTTTTGCGCTTGTATTTTCAGGATCATTTATTGCGCAATTCCACGGGCATTTATTGAAACGTTCACAAAAAAGAGATCTATCCTCTGGGACATTAATTCAAACCCTTGCAAAAGATTTATGGGTGCATGAAGACATCTATGCCAAAAGATGCTTCTGCAGCAGATGGAAGAAAGGAAATGTGAGAAATGAGAAAAGGCCCTTTAGAGGAATAATGGGAAGCTATTATATGGTAATAAGTAACTGGGGATACTGGTGTTGTGATAAAATGTCCCATAAATTAGATGGCTTCTCATTGAAGCAGTAAGAACTGCAGCAGTGCATGTTCGATCAGGTGTAAGCACACCCATACTGACTTCAAGGGCATACAAAGTTACAAATAGTGCTCAATCATACTACAAGTATTTAACAGATTCTTCCACAGATTTCCCCTTCTCTTCTACCACTGGCCCCATTCAGCCAACAGAAGCAGCAACACCTTGGCTCTCTTGCCCATTGGAGGTGCCTGTGCTCCTGAATTGCTAAACTGGAGCACAAATAATGTGTTTGTTTTCTCACTGCTGCCTGAAGTTCTAATTCAACCCTGCATGTTCTGAGCATGTCCTGACGGGAAGTGAATGCCATGGACTGTGCAGGGGCTCAAGCGGGGCTTTTAAAAACATTTTAGCAGGAATACACAGCCATTCCGGCTGGCTTGGTGTCAGGGGGTGCAAATGAGCTCCTGCTGGGCTTTTCCTAGGAACAGAGCCCTGGGCACAAGCCACCTGGGCATCCAAAATGATGCCTGTCTGGCCGGGATGACTATGGGGCATATTTAATCCAAGCAGGCTGGACGTGGCTAGGAGCAGCCACACCCAGCACCACCAGCTGCTCGGAGAGCCGAGTGGGGTGGGGGAATCCCACCCTCTTCCACTGCTGAGTCAGCCACCCCATGCTGTCCTCCTCCTCCTCCGGAAGAAGGAACGGTGGCTGGAAGGAAAAGGAAGGGAAATTTCAATATTGTTCATTGTGAAAATCACATAATCACTACTAAAAAGCCATAAACTCTGCATTTTCCTGATCATCATATTTAAATGCTAGTTTATAAAAAGACCTTCTTATCAGACTGGAGGAATTTGTGTTGGTTTCTTTCTTTTCCTCTCTTCTGGGGGTGGGGGATGGGGGAGTGGGGAGGTCTCCACTGGCAGATTTCTGGCAGATCAAGTGCTGCCAAACATGAGAGCAAAATGAAACCAGCATAACTCGAGGCCAGCCTCCCTGCCCAAAACACAAGGGCACATCTTGCTTCTGACAGTCCCAAAGCCACCTGCCTGGCTACAGTGGAAAGCAAAACAGGAGGCTTGAGGGCCCTTGGCCTGATCCTGGAATCAGGTCTTGGGTGCTTCTGAGGATCAAAGCCACTGAGTCACATCTCTGGATTATTAGTGAACTGTAGGCATAGATGCTAAACAGATGATTCGGCGACCTCAGGGGACCACTTAGGTTTGCAGAAAATCTGACTTTTTTTAAAAAAAGTGAGTGTGTGTGTGTGTATGGGGGGGGGGGTAAATATTCCCAAATAAAAAGCTGTCTTTGTGCATATGCAGAGAACGTGCTTCTTACAGAGGCCCAGCAGGTTGGGAGTTGCGCTGCTCCCAGCGTTGGTGGCTCCGCAGGACAGGAGCTGCGCTGGCCTCAGCATTGGCAGCATGGCAGGCCTGGGCCCAGCAGTGACGTGGAGGAGGATCCTGCACTCAGGGGCTGCACTGGCCTCAGCACTGGAGGAGGGTGGGGTAATGGGATCCCCCCATAGCTCCTGGTGATGGAGGACACCCAGCGGCAGCACTGAGCTCAACACAGAGCAGGGTGGGGTGGAGGGCTGTGGGACCCCCCTGCAAGTCTCCCCACCCATTCAGATTCTTCCCCAGGGGACTCGGCAGGATGGAGGAGGGGCTGCCCCCGTGGGTGTCACAGAGGCCCCTGGTTTGCATGTGGCTTCTGCAAGCACTTCGTGATGGCAGTGGTTCTCAGGATCACATCCAGGTATTCTGCTGGACTCTGATGGGCCTACTGAATGCTAAGAGGGGCTTCTCTGGAAGGATATCCAGAAGCTTCCGTTTCATCCAGATTGTCAGCTGCCTTCAGGGACATATTTCCTCACAGCTGGAACAGCTTCGCTGGCTGTTGAGTCATTTCCGCATCTAATCCAAACTGGAGAGACAGTTTGGTGCAGTGGTTAAGTGTGCGGACTCTTATCTGGGAGAACCGGGTTTGATTCTCCACTCCTCCACTTTCACCTGCTAGCATGGCCTTGGGTCAGCCATAGCTTTGGCAGAGGTTGTCCTTGAAAGGGCAGCTGCTGTGAGAGCCCTCTCCAGCCCCACCCACCTCACAGGGTGTCTGTTGTGGGGGAGGAAGGTAAAGGAGATTGTGAGCCGCTCTGAGACTCTTTGGAGTGGAGGGCGGGATATAAATCCAATATCATCATCATCATCATCATCATCATCATCATCATCATCATCTTCTTCTTCTTCTTCTTCTTCTTCTTCTTCTTCTTCTTCTTCTTCTTCTTCTTCTTCTTCTAGTATGTGGAAATCACTAAGCAACTTGGGATGGAGAGGCTTGCGAGACCATCTGAGCCCCAGCTGATGCCTTCCCCAAGCTCAAGGGAACCCCCCCCCCTGTGCTGCTTGTTCTTCTCTCTGAGTCCAAACAGGGACCAGAGCCTTTTTAGCTGCAGCACCCCACAGGGCAGATGCTGCCCTCAACAATTTACCTAAATGCTCAGACTTTGGAATTTCTGTCAACATAATTATCTGACCAGGCCTTCGCCCTGCTTTTTAGATACAGTTTCCAAAAGAAAATCATATCATTGATTTTATGTTTTAATTATTTGCTTTTGAAAAAAAAATGCCTATCTATAACCTCAGCTGGTTGTTACTGGCCTTGTTTCAGTTGTTTGAACAGATTTTTTTCCCTGGCACTGCTATTTTTTATTTTGTTGATAGTGCTTGTTGATGTCAGAATGTGATTTTTACTTGATTTTGACATCCCAGGAACCTTCTGATTGAGGAGTGAGATGTAAAGGTTTAAAATATATGAATGTCATTAAAAAAATACTGAAAGGACTGGAAAATATACAAAGCAGCAAGGAAAGAGGGCAAAGGGCAGGATCCCAAACCAAGCAGATAAAAGCAAACGTTCTCTCTCTCTCTCTCCAGGGTCATAAAGACCCGCAGCAGCCATGTTAATCTCCAGCAGCAAAAATCTCCAGGTTGTTCATCAAGCATCAGCTTCCTGCTTCATCAGCTCAGAGGTGAGGCTTAAAGCAGCAGCATCACATCCATGGGCAGAGTCCACGAAGCGCAGCCTCCCAGCAGGTTGTCTCCTTTGCCAGGCCTCACTTTGGGGCAGGAGGTCACAAAACCTCTACATTTATATTGTGCTCTTTCTTTCTTTCTTAAACTCCCCCCCCCCCCAATACTTGCTTCTGGGCTCTACTGTTGTGAGAATTTTGCTGAACTCTTAAGGTTTGACACACTTTCTAATACTTTTCCCCACCAAAAAATGGGAAAATAACCAAAGCGTATAAAGCAGACAGATGGAAATCTTCATCATGAGAAAGTCATTTAAAAAGTATGATGAGAATAAGGTTTTATGATGACAATTATAATTCAAGAGGCATTTTAAGGTAGATGCCAGGGGCGTGTGGCATATGCAAATGAGTTGTGCTAATGAGCTCTTTTTCTACAGAATGACCCCTGTTCCTTTGCTAATGCTTGTAATGCCCTCTACATATCTTCAGTCTAACACTGGCTGCAACAAAGGGGGAAAGTTGTCACTGCCTTTATAACCGGGGTTTCCTGTGAGTGAAGACAGAATGCAGAGCCTTCCGGGCCCAGAGACCAAGGAGTCCAAATCCTACTTCACACAGCAGCCAAGGAGGAGGTGCTTCCCAGCAACTGACATTTGAAGATTTGTTGCCTCTGACTATGGAGGTTCCCGACAAAGAAGTGATACTTAACAGAAAGAATGAATTAATGGAAATGTTTATGTAATGCTGATGACAGAAATTGATCAAATAAAAGTGAACAAAATAGCAGGTAGCTGGGGAATTCACAGTTATCCAGAAGTCAAAGACAATTGGTGTAATGTTGCTTGAGTCCCTTTCAGAGGAGCCTTGTAAGGGATTAACCAAGACTGAACATATGAACATATGAAGCTGCCTTATACTGAATCAGACCCTCGGTCCATCAAAGTCAGTATTGTCTTCTCAGACTGGCAGCGGCTCTCCAGGGTCTCACGCTGAGGATTTTCATACCTACTTGCCTGGACCCTTTTTGGAGATGCCGGGGATTGAACCTGGGACCTTCTGCTTCCCAAGCAGATGCTCTACCACTGAGCCACCGTCCCTCCCCAAACTGCGGGACTGTGGGCCAAACTGCATATTTTGTTCTTTAGTGAGCCAGGTCTGAATTCCTGGGACTTGGCTCATTTTCCCCACTTCTCCCCAATAGCTGTGGGAAGCAGGGTTTCTAAAACCCGCAAGTCCTGATTTGGTTCAAAACTACCCCTGGGTGGAAGTTCCTCCCTCTCCTCCTGCACTGTTTTTGCAAGCAGAAATGGCCCCATTGGGGAGTTACTTGATCAACATGGGAGCTGCACATGTGCTGATGCTTCACGTGCAGCTCCAAAGTTCTGTAAAGCTGTCCCAGTTTCACTGGGGTTGAGCACCAATGTGGCTCCAACAAGCTGCCAATAAGGCGAAGCTGACCTTTTGCCCATCAACATCCTGGTCAGCAAAATAAATAAATAAAAGGAAGAGCCTCGCATGGGAAGGGGTAGTGGCTTGGTTGACCCAACGTCCCCAATTTGTTCCCTGGCATCTGCAGTTTAGAAGGACCAAGCAGGAGGTGATGTGAAAGACCCTTTTCTGCCTGAGACCCTGCAGATGGACCAATGGTCTGACTCAGTATCATGGCTGTACAAACCTCTGCCCTCTCTCAACGGGAGTCCTGTACTGAAAGCAGAGAGGTCAAAGAGAGCAGGGGAGCATTTGGATCCCCATCTGCCTAAAACTGAGATGCAGCTGCTGGACATGACTCAAAGTGCTGGGTGGCTTCTGTCATAGGAAAGGGGTGTCAGACATTGGAGAGCATTACTGTGTTATTATGCTGAATGTATCCTGTAACGTGTGCCTTGACATGACTAACTCCATTTTGGACTCTTGTTACTAACTGTGAAGCAAAAGACCTAGCATATCAAACAGTCTTAGAAATGTTACTAACCCATGCTGTCAATTCCTCTGCATAACACTAACAAAGCAATAGCTCTTTGAAGATAGCAAGCCTCAAGGAGAGCCAGCAGGGCTCCTCCGTGAGAAAGGGAGCCGCAAGCGATAAGAAGTGGGGAGAGTGTTACTTGTAGCACTAGAGTGTGAGAATGTAGGATTGTTTGGAAATGCTTTGATGTAAGGCCTTAAAACCCATGTATGTTTCAATACTTGCTATCAGTTCCAATAACTGCCTATCCAGAACTTTGAGATATCAAATAAACGCCATACTTTTGCAACAAATGATGGTCCGTTTACTTTGAGCTCCAACATCTGACAAGGGGTTGCCAACTCTCTTCTTCTAGCTAGGCTCCTGTGCATTGGCAACCCTCTTCCTGTGGCAGATGCCACTCAGCAATGGCAGGAAAAGCTGTCCATGTGACTGCTCCCTCATGGTAGGAGCACTTCTAGTGGTCATACAATTGTCTGTTAACAATCTTGCAGCAGTGCAGATGTTGCCATACCTCTGAAAACATATGGACATACATGCAGTGGAGTGGGCCTGCTCAGGTCTGCAGGTTCTGTCCTACTCTGTCCTCAAAGGCTTTCCCCCAACACTTCGAGAGGCTTTCTTTTCTCTCTCGGGTAGTCCACTGCCACCACCTGACCTTTTGTAAGGAATTACCCACTGGGAGGGACAGGGCTCCCAGCTTCCCTTCCAAGATCCAAGGCCTTGCATCTGGGTCTCCCTCTACCTGGTCACAAGGGCTGCCTTGCCATTTACTGCCTTGCATGTCCCTGGAGGAATAGCCATTTCCCAACTGCTTGCCTTCTTCCTGGCACTCCTTTTAAAATGTTGTGTCTGAGACAGTGGAGGTCTGTGTAGTAAAGAGTACCACTACCAAATTCTAATGTATTTGATAAAAAGAAAATGTTCACAACCATACTTTTAGCACAGCACCAGACTGAACAAGGGATTTTTTTAAAAATAGGTGAAATGTAAATCTTCTGTCTCTCTCTCTATACATGCCTTATCTGATGTTAAAATATAGAACAGGCTCCTTTTGCTTAGGAAGTTACGGAACTCTATAGAGTTTTCTTTTCCTGGCAGCTTTCTCCAGTTCTTAGGCCAGCCACATGGTCATTGGCTGCTTCCTCAGTAGAGATTTCTGTCCCTGTCATGGACTAAGTACCCAAAGAAAAAGAGCTTCCTCCTCACACCCTGGGCGTTTTCGCACTGACCTTAATCAGCAGCGACGCCCCTCTTCACCGCGCAGGATTGGCGCAGATTTCGCACTAATTGCCGCGGAGCACCCGGAAGAGCCGGAAAGTCCCGTGGCTTTTGCGGCGCAAATGGAAACTGGTTTTTGGCGGTTTCCGTTTGCGCCGCAAAAGCCGTGGGACTTTCCGGCTCTTCCGGGTGCTCCGCGGCAATTAGTGCGAAATCCGCACCGATCCTGCGCTGTGAAGAGGGGCATCGCTGCTGATTAAGGTCAGTGCGAAAACAGCCCCTGAGTTTTATCACCTCTCTTTCCCCCACCCATTGGCCAGGTCAGAGAAGTGTTTTCACGAGCTTCTTCCTAGAAATTTTTCCTGGAGCCTTTCTAGTGTAAAGTCTTTCAAATCTGTGTTCCCTGCTTGGAGAAGTGGGAGAAATTAACCACACACCACTCTCCTGCTAGATCTATTAGCATGTCTTAAGAGGTAGCTGAGGTGAGCCTGGAAAGCCATTGACTGACTTCCTCCTCCCTGCCTGTTCTCTGCTGAGGGCGGGGGGGGGGGCTCTTAAAACTTAGAGCAAAGGTTTTGCTTATTTCAAACCTCCAAAGGCAAAAAAAAATGCATTTCTTCACAGTATGTCCAGACAAACATGGGGAATTAGCCTGTATGTTTGTTCAGGGAACAGAAAACAGAGAGGCAGCTGTGAGTAGGAAAAGGACCACAGAGACAAGATTTTAGGTTTATAAAGATATATGGAATTTATTGAGGGATCTGAGAATGAGAGGAAAATTTATCCTACTGGAAACACTAGAGCAAGGCACAGGCAAATAGCATTTTCCTTTAACCCAGATTAAACAATGCCACCACAACAAGAAATCAACCAGAGCAACTCCAATGTGGAGTAAGAGTTACTTTGAAGCTAGATGTGTAAATGTGAGGAAATGGGGGATAGGATAGGACAGAAAAGTGGAATCTGCTATGACAGAGGTGTCCAGCTTTCCAGGTGTGGGGTCCTAACTAGAAACGAACAGCAAAATACCAATGCTCTGGTATGGTGGCTCAGTGGTAGAGCATCTGCTTGGGAAGCAGAAGGTCCCAGGTTCAATCCCTGGCATCTCCAAAAAAGGGTCCAGGCAAATAGGTGTGAAAAACCTCAGCTTGACACTCTGGAGAGCCGCTGCCAGTCTGAGAACAATACTGACTTTGATGGACCAAAGGTCTGATTCAGTATAAGGCAGCTTCATATGTTCTGTGTAGTGCAGAAAGGATGATACAAGTGGGAAAGAGATTAAGATGGGAAGCAAATATATGTATCTTTTCTAGTCTGTGTAAAAATCAATGTGGAAGGAGGGCTCTGTTGCATTGGGAGCTTGTGGTACAATCCAAGGTGTTGCTAATATCAGGCTCAAAATGATAGGCTCTAAAGCCAAGTTAGTTATCGTATTTTGGACAGTTAAGGTGACATCTGCACTGGCTTCCAATTTGCTTCTGGGCTCAATTCAAGGTGCTGGTGTTGGCTCCATTTAAAGGCCTGGTATTGACTCTCTGTACCCAAGACCAACATACCTTAAGGATCGCCTTTCCCCAAAGGAACCTGCGCACTCAGGGGCTCTGCTTTGGCTGTCCCCACCATCTGGGGCTAGCCAGGTGGCAACCCGAGAAAGAGTCGTGGCACTCAAAGGTTGTGTCCGGACTCTGCTGGGAGATCCACCTGCCTCCATCGACCCCTGTTTTCGGCCATCAGGTGTTGTTTTGTTTGGCAGACCTGCCACCCCCACCCCCCTGCCAATAATGGCTATTGGCCCTCCTCTGGTATTGATTGTTTTGTGTTTTTATTCAATTATTTTATAATTTAAAATGTTTTTAACTGTTTGGATGTTTTAGTGTGTTTTTTATGTTCACTGCCTTAGGGCCCCTGATCAGACGGAAAGTGTTATGTATGCAGACTAATGTCAAGTGTGTGTTCCTGCCTGGCTCACTGGAGCCGTAAGGACTGAGTTTGGGGACTCAGGAACAATGGGCAGCAGGATCCAAATACCTGTTGCCCTGCTCCAATCATGGGCCCCTTGCTGATTTGAATGACCCAATGGCGTGCTAGCATGGGAAACTTGAAGTGTGTATAAAATAGCCTGTTGGCCCAGTTCTCTAGTCTTAGAGTGCAGCCCTATACTATGCTGTGCTGAAATAAAGAGCTATGATCACTACCACTTCACCTTTTCCTTGCATTGAGCCCCCTATATTATAGAAAGACTGCATACAAATGTTGGAAATAAATAAACAAACATGAATTCTCTTCAGAAAACAAAGGATTGCGGTCTTCCGGGATTGGAAAATGGCGAGCTGAGCTGCTTTCCTTAACAGGGGCAGGCTGGCACTTCTGTCCGGGGTAGTAAAAGGCAAACTAATGCCTTCTGCCTGCTTTTCTCAGCTAGAGAATTGTCCAAGATATGCACAAATACTTTGAGGAGACTTACCTTGGCTGAAAGGGAGTTCCGGAGGGGGCTCTTTTGAGGCTTTGAAGGATTTCTGGAGAGAACATATGAACATATGAAGCTGCCTTATACTGAATCAGACCCTCGGTCCATCAAAGTCAGTATCGTCTTCTCAGACTGGCAGCAGCTCTCCAGGGTCTCAAGCTGAGGTTTTTCACACCATTTTGCCTGGACCCTTTTTTGGAGATGCCGGGGATTGAACCTGGGACCTTCTGCCTACCAAGCAGATGCTCTACCACTGAGCCACCGTCCCTTGTTGCATATTCATCATCTACAGAAGTTTCCAGAGTCATTTATTTGACTTAAGCTTGACAGGATCCAAGTCTTCTTTTACAACTTTAAACATCTAATCTATAAAAGACTGGTGTCCATTTGGATAAACTACAAATAAAAGGTATTGATCGCTATCTTTTTACTCCGGAACTAATTAAAGCTAAACAAAACAAAATATAAAGGTGGGAATTGGATATAATGTAAGCCTGAAAGGAAGAGAAGAAAAGGGGCTAAATTTGAACTTTGTAAACTTAAAAGACAGTGCTAAAAGGAGAAAGGAATTTATTGTTTTGTCTATCTGTGGTTGAGGAAGTAGCCCCATCGTCATAGATCTGCAGCACTCACAGTCAACACAGGAAGTATGTCAGACATTGCAAGATTTCTCTACCAGTGAAACGAGACTTGGTGGCAGGAAAAGCAGGAAGTATCAGAGGAAGAAGAAAGAAGCAAGAGAAGTTAACAGCCTACTCTAGGATTATAATATCAGAGAGAAACACTGGCGGACATTGTTGGGAGGACAAAATTTTAACAACATTTTTAAAGTGACTGGGACATTAAAAATTGGTGAAATTAATTGAATTGGTAATTTTAAAATAAGGACTATTGGACAGTGGTGAAGAAGATTTGAATTGGGTAAAGGGAAAAGAAGGAAAAATTTTAAAGTGAAGCAAAAGTTGTGTCCACCATTTTGGGGGAAATAAAAACTTTAAACAATATCTGACCCTGGGAGGCTCAGAGGATGGCGAAATTGGGTTCATTGGAAAGGGCAAGCTTCACTCTATTAAACCTGATGGTCCAAATTTAATTTGGTGAGTTAAAAATTTTTGATCTTTTTTACATGTCAGACCCGAAGCAAATTCGTACTAGGTCTGCTTCAATGGAGAAAATGCAAGCCCAATTAGGCGCAATGGAAGCCAGGATAATGAAGGGGGTGAAAGAAATGATCTGCCTCTAAAAAAGAAATAAGAAAGGATATTGAGGACTCAAAAAAAGAATTAAAAAAAGAGATAGAGAATCTCAGAAATGAGACTGTAGTAATAACAAAAAAAGGACAGGAGGTGGAAGAGAGAGTGAAAACACATGATTCCACCTTGTTGAAACTACAAGAAAAGGTGATAATACATGACTGCAAGTTGATTGAGACACAGATTTGTCTGAGAGGTGTACCAGAAGATGAAGAATCTGACTTGAAAGAATACATAATAAAAATAATTGCAGAATTTTTGGAGGAAGATCCTGAAGGGAATAGAAATATGTATGATTATATGTATAGAGTGAATTCAATCTATGCAAAAAAGAACAATCTGCCAAGAGATGTGGTCATAAGATTTATGACAAAAGAAATGGTGGGAAAAATAATGAACAAAAATTTTGAAAAGACATTGATAGTGGGAGGTAGTAGGATAAGATTTATGAAAGAGTTGCCAAGACAAGTGTTAACTGATAGGAATGCATATAAAAAACTGACAGAAAAATTATGTGACAACGGAATGAGATACAGGTGGATAATACCTGAAGGTTTGAGCTTTGAACTTCAAGGGAAAAGATCATGGCAGAACGGCTTAAATAATATGTAACGTACTCGAAGCGGAGACGAGAGTAGGGCAACATGGTTTATTAGGAGCACGTTGCAAGAGAGGGAACACGCGGGCCGGGTCCCGCTTATATACAATCCCCGGTACAGCCTACAGGGTTGGTCAGGCCAATCCTGACCCGTTGAACTTCCCGCCGCAGCTGTTGATGGGCGGGGAGATTCGCGCCCTGCGCTCGGTCGCATATTATTTACTGATACACTACACCCCTCCCCCCCTGGTTAATGAACATAGTCTTGCAGATATGCGGGAGGTCGGCGCTCTCTGGTGGACCGTCTGGGGAGGTCCTGTGGGGGAGGCGCCGCCACCGCATCTGATGCTGCGGGGGACCCTGGTGCGGACGGTGGTGGCCGGACTGGTTCTTCGGCACCTTCGGGCTCTGGCGGTTCCGGTGCTACCTGGGCCGGCGTTAGGGGTGATGGGGCCGCGTCCTCCGGTCGGTCCCCGCTGGGCTCTTCTCCGGCTCTTGCCTCTTCTGTGTCCGCCAGTGCCTCTGGTAGCGTGCGGCGCCTTAATTGGTCTATGTGCCGCCGTAGTACCTGGCCCCCCTCAGTTGATATGTCGTAGTGGCGGGACCCGGTGACTCGTAGCACTCGGCCCGCCACCCAATTGGGCCCCCTTGCGTAGTTCCGGGCGTAAACCGGGTCACCCACGAAGAAACCCCTGACTGTGTCCCGGACCTCGGGGCTCTCGCGGGTGTCTGACGCCCGGTCAGGGTGTAGTCTGTCCAGCCGGGTTATGAGCTTTCGCCCCATGAGGAGCTTGGCCGGGCTAACCCCTGTGACCGGGTTGGGGGTGATCCTATTGTCGAATAGGAATGCCGCTAATCGGTGGTCCCAGTCTCCCTGTACAATACGGCCCAGGGCTTCCTTGGTGGTGCGGACCATCCGCTCTGCCTGACCGTTGGTGGCTGGGTGGAAGGGGGCCGACCTTATGTGCCTAATAAGGTATCGCTGGAGGAACGCCTGGAAGTCTGCGGATGTGAAAGCGGTCCCATTGTCCGAGACTATGGTGTCCGGGATACCATGTGTGCTTAAGACCCTGCGTAATGCTCGGATTGCGGCTGCGGACGTGGTGGACCCTACGGGGATGACCTCAAGCCATTTGGTGTAGGCGTCCACAATTATCATGAAGATCTGCCCCTGGAATGGCCCCGCGAAGTCGAGGTGGAGTCTCGACCATGGTTTCCTGGTGGACTCCCACCTAGTGGCGGGGGCGCTGGGAGGCTCGGGCCGCGACTCCTGGCACGTCTGGCACCTGCGGACCCAACTCTCTATTTCCCCGTCCATTCCCGGCCACCAGACGTAGCTTCTGGCCAGGGCCTTCATGCGAACTATGCCGGGGTGGGTCTCATGGAGGGATTCTAGAACCCGCCTTTGCAGCGGGGGCGGAATCACCACCCTACTCCCCCATAGTAGGCACCCCTTGTGTGCCGCTAGTTCCTCCCTCCTGACCTTATAGGGTTTGAAATCTTCCCCCATGTTCCCCTCTGGCCACCCCCTCACCACCCAGTCGAGCACCCGTGCAAGTGTCTTATGTTTCTGGGTGGCCTTGGCGACCTCCGCTGCGTGAAGGGGCGGCTCTGGGAGGCTTTCCATCAGCATGACCTGGTGTGCGGGGGCGGGGTCTGGACCCATTTCCGGAAGCGGCAAGCGGCTGAGCGCGTCAGCGTGACCCATAGCCTTGCCGGCCCGGTGTACCAGTGTGTAAGTGTAGGAGTTGAGGAATTGATTCCACCTCAACACGCGCTGTGACAGGATTTGGGAGGTTTGTCGATCTGGGGCCAGCAGGCCTAAGAGGGGCTTGTGGTCCGTGGCTATGGTGAACCTCCGCCCGTACAGATACTCATGGAACTTGCGGACCCCCGCCACGATCGCCAGAGCCTCCTTGTCTATTTGCGCGTAATTGCGCTCTGCCAGTGTCAGTGTGCGGGAGTAGTACGCTACCGGCACCTCCCTCCCGTCCGGGAGTTGGTGCCCCAGGACTGCTCCCACCCCATACGGCGACGCATCGCAAGCCAAGATGACGGGGAGGCCCTCGTCAAAATGGTGGAGCACCGCGTTGGACACCAGAACGTCCTTGACCGCCTGAAACGCGGCGGCTTGTCGTTTGCCCCAAACCCAAGGGGCTTTTTTATCCAGTAGGCGGTGAAGGGGCTCTGCTAGGGCTGCCTTGTGGGGGAGAAATGAGTGATAAAAGTTAAGGACCCCCAAGAAGCTTTGTAGCTCCGCTTTGCAGGTGGGGGCCGGAGCTTGCACGATGGCCCGTGTCTTTTCTTCCGTGGGGTGGATTCCCGCTGCGTCCACGGCGAACCCCAGGAACTCCACCCGCGGAACCCCCAGCAGGCACTTCTCCCTCTTGACCTTGAGCCCCGCAGCCTGGAACCGGCGGAGCACCTCTCTTAGGCGGTTGCCGAATTCTTCGGGGTCCGGGGCGGCGACTAGCACGTCATCAAAAAATGGCTGGACTCCCGGGATCCCTTTCAGGAGAGCGTCCATTATACTCTGGAAGATCCCGGGAGCGACGCTAACCCCGAATTGGAGCCTCCTCACCCTGAAGGCCCCCCTGTGTGTCACTATCGTTTGGGCTTCCGCCGTCTTAGCATCTACCGGGAGCTGTTGGTAGGCCTGTGCCAGGTCCAGCTTCCCGAAGATCTTGGACCCCGCTAGGGCAGCCAGAACGTGGCTTACCACCGGCACTGGGTAGGGGTTATCCTGCAGTGCCTTGTTTATCGTGCATTTATAGTCTGCACAGATCCGCACCTCCCCGTTTGGCTTGATGGGGGTTACGATGGGGGTCTCCCAGGTGGCATAGTCCACAGGCTCCAGGACTCCCTGGGCTGTGAGGCGGTCTAGTTCGGCCTCTATTTTTGGCTTTAAAGCGAACGGGACCCTCCTCGCCTTGAGCCGAATCGGCCGGACCGTGGGGTCTAGCGGTAGGGAGATGGCCGGCCCTTTGTAGCTCCCTAGAGACCCATCGAACACGTCAGGGAACTCTTGGCATATCTCCCCGAACCCCCTGGGTGTTAGGGTTTGCCCCACCCCTTCCACCCGGATTCCCAAGGGTTTGAACCACGCCAGTCCCAGCAGGGTGGCGAGCTGGCGCTTTACCACCAGGATGTCCAGCGGGCCGTAGAAGGACCCCCGCTCGACTTGCACCCGCGCCCACCCCGCGATTTGCACCGGATTCTTCTGAAAGTCCCGGAGTATGAAGTTCGCCGGCCGTAGTTGCAGCCGCTGCCGGGGGCACAGTTCCCTCAGGGTCTCCTCCGCTATGTGGGAAATGGAGGAACCTGAGTCCACCTCCATTTGGCAGGGGTTCCCTTCGATGAGGACTGCCACTTTAATTTTATCGGGGGTGGCGAGGGGCAAGTTCAGTACCTGAAGGGACGTGGAGTCCGTGGAATGGAACTCCGCCGACTCGTGATGCGTGGTCGGCCTCCGGCGGTTAGGCTTGGCTCGGCAAGCCCTCGCAATGTGGCCCGTTTTTCCGCAGCTCCGGCAGTCCCAGTTCCGGTATCGGCAGTCCCGCCTGTCGTGGGGGTCGCCGCAGCTGGCGCACTTGGTGGCCGGAACCCTCTCCGTCGCTGGGGGTCGTTCGGCTGCTCGGGGCGTTGGGCGGCTCTGCTGGGTGGCCCGGCTGGGCGGCGCAGCTGGTGGGCTTCTTCCTCCTCTGGGCAGTCGTGGTCCAGCTCCTCGTGGTGGGCGGCTTCTGTCCGGGCCTTGGGGAAGGTCCTGGAGGTCCTCTCGAACGCCACCGCCTCGCTGAAGGCGCTCTGGAGGGTGAGCTCTTCCTTGGCGAAGAGGTTCTGCTGGAGCCTCTCGTCGCGGAGGCCCCACGTGAATCGGTCGGCCAGGGTGTCTTCCAACTGTGGGAAGCTGCAGTTCCCGGCGATCTTGCGGAGAGCCGCCAGGTAATCGGCGGCCGATTCCCCCACGGCCTGGTCTCTTCTGTGGAACAGGAACCGACGGGCCACCTGCGAAGGCTGTGGCGAGAAATGGCCGGTGAGGAGCCTGATGATCTCCTCGTAGGACTTCTCCGTGAGGCGGGCGGGAGCCGAGAGACCCTTGGCGATCTCGAACGTGGCTGGCCCGCAGATGCTCAGGAGAACGTCCCTCTTTGAGCCTGCGTCGGTGACCTTGTTGGCCCTTAGGTAGAACTCGACCCGCTCCGCGTAGGACTCCCAGGCCTCGGGGTTGGCGGGGTCGAATGTCTCGATGTAGCCGGTGGTTCCGTTCTGTGTGGCCATGGCGGCGGCGGTCAGGCCTCGTGGTTGCCCTAGATCTCCGTGGTAGCCGCTGAGGCTAAGATCCCACCTTCGTCGCCAGTGTAACGTACTCGAAGCGGAGACGAGAGTAGGGCAACATGGTTTATTAGGAGCACGTTGCAAGAGAGGGAACACGCGGGCCGGGTCCCGCTTATATACAATCCCCGGTACAGCCTACAGGGTTGGTCAGGCCAATCCTGACCCGTTGAACTTCCCGCCACAGCTGTTGATGGGCGGGGAGATTCGCGCCCTGCGCTCGGTCGCATATTATTTACTGATACACTACATAATATTTAATAAATTTTATAAAGGAAGATCAGGCAGGTTTTCTTCCCAAAAGGCAAAAAAGAGACAATATTAGAACTGTTGTAAATATTGTAGAATACTATAAAAGACATCCAGAGAAAGAAGTTGCATTATTTTTTGTGGATGCAGAGAAAGCTTTTGATAATCTGAACTGGGACTTTATGTTTGCAGTAATGGAAAAAATAAAGTTGGGGGAAAACTTTATAAGAATGATAAAGGCAATATATACTGAACAACGTGCAAGGTCATGTATAAATGCAGATCTCACAGATGAAATGAAAATTAGCAAAGGTACAAGACAAGGTTGTCCACTTTCGCCATTGTTGTTTATAATGACTCTTGAAATTTTATTGATGCAAATACAAGATATGAAGAAATAGAAGGAATGAGAATTAAAGGTTTTACCTATAAATATAAAGCATTTGCAGATGACATAATGTTTGTAAATGAAAATCCTACACAAGTAACTCCTTTGTTATCAAAGATTTCAGGTTTTCACGGCTGGTAACATCATTAGGGTTTGTAGACTCTTTCGGGCTCAAGTGCCGTGTTCTACTGGAGAAAGTTTTCCTTCCAGACGTTTCGTTCTCAGCTGCGGAGAACATCCTCAGTGGCATTGCAGCCGGAGCTCTGACCTTCTTGGCTGCTGTGCATTGAGTGGGGCCAGGGCTGCTGGAGAGCTGCTATTTATAGGCTGGAGGGGCTGTGATGATAAGGAAACTGGCTGTTGAATGTGACCATTGTTCTGTGTTAATTGCTGGGAGGGTTGGAAGGGGTGTGAAGATAAGGAAGATAGTTGTTGACTGTGCTGATTGTTCTCTGTAATGTGCTGTTTGTTTTGTGACAACCCTCCCAGCAATTAACACAGAACAATGGTCACATTCAACAGCCAGTTTCCTTATCACTACCCTTCCAGGAAGCCCCACCAAACAATGGGCACATCCACAAATCAATTGCCCTTTCATCACAGCCCCTCCAGCCTATAAATAGCAGCTCTCCAGCAGCCCTGGCCCCACTCAATGCACAGCAGCCAAGAAGGTCAGAGCGCCTGCTCCGGCTGCAACGCCACTGAGGATGTTCTCCGCAGCTGAGAATGAAACATCTGGAAGGAAAACTTTCTCCAGTAGAACACGGCACTTGAGCCCGAAAGATTCTACAAACCCTAACTCCTTTGTTGTTAGCTAAAATACAACATTTTGGAGAATTGGCAGGACTTTATGTTAATAAGGAAAAATCAAAACTATTATGTAAAAATATGCAAGTAAATAAACAAAAGGAATTGCAGAGGCTAACGGGTTGTGAGGTGACCTCTAAAGTAAAATATCTGGGTGTGGAAATAACAATGAAGAACATTGATTTGTTTAAAAATAATTATGAAAAATTATGGCATAAAATGGATGAAGATATGATAAAATGGAACAAGCTTAATTTGTCATTGCTTGGGAGAATAGCTGCAATTAAGATGAACATTTTGCCAAGAATACTGTATTTATTTCAAACTACCCCAATTGTGAAAGACAGCAAACAATTTAATAAATGGCAAAGAAAGATTTCAGAATTTGTATGGCTGGAAAGAAACCAAGAATTAAAATGAAAGTTTTAACAGACGTTAAAGAAAGAGGATTCCAATTACCAGCTTTAAGACTATATCATGAAAGCAGTTTGCTTGGTGTGGATAAAAGACTGGGTGATGTTATTAAATAAAAAACTTTTTAATGTTGGAAGGTCATGGAAATAAATTCGGCTGGCACACTTATATGTACTATGGAAAGAAAAAGATGGATGGTTTTTTCTCTCACCATTCTACAAGAAGTAATTTTTTTTAAAATATCTGGATGAAGTATAAGAAATATGGTGATGAGAGAAAACCACTATGGATAGTGCCAGCAGAAGTAATAAAAATAACAGCTGAGCTAGGAGAGGGAAAATGGATGTCATACAATCAATTCTTAAAAATACAAAGTGGTAAAATAGAGTTGAAAACTGCTGAGGAGCTGAATTACAAGTATGATTGGCTTCAAATGCAACAAATAAAGAGTTTGGTGGAAAGTGATATCAAAACTGAAGGAATAAGACGAGAACAAATGGAAATGGAAAAAGTTCTGCTTGGAGATAATGAAAAATTAATTTCAAAAATTTAAAAGTTACTTTTAAAATGGTCTATGGAAGATGAAGTAGTGAAATATCAAATGATTAAGTTGCTGCTCTGGGGGGTGGGTGTCCCTTTCAGCTTCAGCAAGAGGCCTGCATGACTTTCTCATGTCACTTGCCAGTGCTTCCTTCCTGCAGGCAAACACAGGACCCAGAGGAAGGCCCCTACCCCACCCCCTCTCAGGGAGCTGGGAACAGAGAGGGAGAAGTTGTGGGAGAAACCGGATGACACAGTCCTGGTCCCATGGCTGGGAAGTCCCAACAGTTCCTGGACTGAGTCCAGAGAATGAAATAGTCATAATGGAGCCCTTTTGAAAGATAAAGTTGGCAAGGCTGTTTGTGGCATGAAAGGAACCACTTAGCGAAAGGGAAGCTGCAGTGAATTCAAAGGACGTGTTAGTCAAGTGGGGCTGAGAGCAAAGGGGGGCCAAGGAGGTCTCATTGCTGCACAGCTGGAAAGATGTGCACAGGAATTCTCTTCAGAGTTGGCTCTTCTTGCTTTTCAACTTTCCCCCAGTTTCTTTCATGTGAGCTTCTCACCTCAGGGTCAATATCTGTGGGTGCTGCTTTTCTGGCTGTGGAAGTTTTGGCACCATTCACACTGCGGGGGGGGGGGGGAGACTCTCAAGGAGTTAAGCCCTGGAGGAGGAGGGGGAGATTGGATTTATACCCCACTCTTCACCTGGAGTCTCAGAGTGTCTTATGATCTCTCCATAACAGACACTCTGTGAGGGAGGTGGGGCTGAGAGAGCTCTGAGATAATGGCCCTTGAGAGAACAGCTCTGCGAGAACTGTGACTGACCCAAGGTCACACCAGCAGCTGCATGTGGAGGAGTGGGGATCAATCCCGGTTCTCCCAGATAAGAGTCCACGCTCTTAACCACCTCCCCAAATGCCAGTGAGATGGGAGAAAGTTTCTTAGCATCCAACGTATTTGCATATCTAAGTTTTCTCCCCTCCCCAGTCAGAGCAGAATGGCACCCTCAGGACCTGCCCCTCCTCAGAGATGGGTGTTTCTTTCCCCTTTTTCAGGTCTTTCTTGCAGAATTTTCAATCCAGAAAGGGGAGCGTGAGCAGGCCAGTGCACAGACCCACTGCTTGTTCCCTGCATTTCTTACTTCTTTCCTCAGATCCACCAAGGAGGACGCTGGCTCTGGCTGCCCCCTCTACATGGGGCCATTCCTTGGGATTGGGGGGGAGAGGGGAGAGAACTCAGCCAGCAGGGATGTGACGCTGCCACAGAGCCTGCCTGTCTGGAGATCAGTTGTGATTCCAGGAGAACTCCTGGTCCCACCTGGAGGGTGGGAACCCTAGCACTCTCCAAGCATGCAGGGCAACTGTGGCAAAGTCTCTTTGCTCAACGGGGGATAGTGAGGGGCCTGCAATCTCTCCGGGTCCACTGCACAAGGGCTTCCCTTCCACGCAACCCCAAGAGGAACCAGTGGCACCCAGCATAAGTCCGCAAGCTCCAGTACCTCCAGCCAAGCCTCATTGGTCTCAATGAGCAGCAACCACCGGAATACCCATGGGATTATGTGCGCCGAACTAAGGGGGGAGGAGTGTTGTGTCTTGCATTTGGGGGGCATACCTAGCGCTCTCAGGTGAGCTAGGGAAACTGTGAGTCACCTGAGATGGATCTCCCTCACCGCCTATGAAGATCTATGGTGGGAACTTTAAAAGGTCTTGATTGGACTGGACTGGGAAGTGGGCTGTTCTGGGAAATGTCTATAATCGGGGACTCGGCCCCGGCATGTTGTCTTTGTGATGTACTCGCTAATAAAGCCTGTTGCCTGCTGGGTGTCTCAGAACCCAGCACATTACAGCTGGCATTCAAAAACTCCTGAGGTGCTGGTTTCCAGTGAGGAAAGTGACCTTTTCAGCCAGGGCTCTGGCAACGTCAGAGTGAGGCTGTCTGCTGCAGTGCTTCTCCTTCAGCCTCAGGTCCCGGGCTGTGGTGGGCCTGACTCTGCCCTGGCTTCAGCCTGCATCGGAGGGAGCCTCTCCCTTGCCTGGCAGGTCTTCCCGTGGCATCCAAGGGCAGGCTGAGGAGGGGTCAGCAGGCAGACCCGTGACATCCTGTTCCCTGTTGCACTTCATTTAATGAGCCGCCAGGCTGGAATGCCACAAGGCCCTTCATTCATGAAAGGGAGGGGGTGTCTTTTAAAGGGCTGAAAAAGGCAGGCAGAGCTGAGCTCCCTCCCCCCTCCTCCTTGTGTCCAGGGGGGGTTCCCCTTCCCTTGGGAGAAAGTGAGGTCTCTACCTCCTCTTGAGTGCAGTAGGGGTAGGCTTGCCAACCCTCCCGCCCTGGCGGGGGACCCCCGAGTTTTGAGCCTCAACCCCCGCTCTCAAAAAATCTGGGGGTGGGGGGGTAGAGAGCTGGGGGGCGCCTGGGCCGGGCCTTCCCACCAGCCAACAGAACAGACCCGGGAACGGAGAGGAGGAGGCGGCAGCTAGTGGCCTGTCCGCGCCGCCACCAACCGGCCCTCGCCGGCGGTCCCGGGCAGCCTTCCCTCCCCTCCCTTTTTCTCGGGGCTGCTGGCCTTCGACCAGCGGCTGCTGGGGCCGGCCGCCGGCGAGGGGCTTCGGACGGCGCGGGCAGCTGCTGGCCGCGGCCTCGGGACTGCCGGCGGTGCTGCTGGCACTGGGCCTGGCTGCGGGGCCCTGCTTTCCACCACGCCGCCCCACCGCTGCCGCCCCGACCCGGCCCTGCTGCCCCCTGCCCTGCGCAACGCCTCCTCTCCCCTCCCTTTCCCTCGGGGCTGCAGCGGCGCAATATGCGCACACCCGCACACTGACACGCTCTGCTCCGGTTTCCACGGGGAGCGTCCACGAAGGCCGGCAGCAAGTGGCCACCCTCCCAAGGGCCCGGCTGGGCTCAGCAGCACCACCTCCCTCCGCCCCTGCCCGGTCCCTTTGCAGGCTGCGGAAGTGAGAGCAGCGGCGGGCCCTCGAGGGGAGCAGCCGAGGAGAAGCGGCGTCTCCAGGCCAGCGAGCAGCCCGCCCGCCTCCCTTTGCAGCTGCCATTGCCATTTGCGGGGAGAGAGGAGAAGCCCCTCGCTTCAGAGGCAGCAGCCTTACCCAGCCGAAGGCCTTCCCCGCCTCGCCAGGCCTGCTCGCCGCTCTGTCCCCTGGAGGAGCCCCGGAAGGTTTCTTCCCTCCCGGAGAAGGAGGCGGCCAGGCTGGGAAATGGCAGCCTCCTCAGGGGCAGCTATCACCTTTTATTCCAGGTATCACCTTTTATTCCACTCCAAGGAGCCTGGCTGGGTTTTTCTGGGCGCCTGGAATTGGCGGGGAAATAAGGTTGCCAATCCCAAGGGGGGGGGGCAGGTGATCCCCCGGTTTGGAGGCCCTTCCCCCCCTTCAGTGTCGTCAGAAAGTGGGGGGAGGGGAGGGAAATGTCTGCTGGGCACTCTATTTATCCCCATAGAAAATCATGGAGATTTGATCCGCATATCTGGGGCTCTGGGGGGGCTGTTTTTTGGGGTAGAGGCACCAAATTTTCAGTATAGGATCTAGTGCCTCTCCCCAAAATACCCCCCAAGTTTCAAAATGATTGGACCAGGGGGTCCAATTCTATGAGCCCCAAAAGCAGGTGCCCCTATCCTTCATTATTTCCTATGCTAGAAAGAGATTGAAAAGGTGTGCCGTTCCTTTAAATGTGATGGTCAGAACTCCCTTTTGTGATTGTCAGAACAATTTTGCTTGTCACAGCCTTGATCTTGGCTCCACCCCTAATGTCTCCTGGCTCCACCCCCAAAGTCTCCTGGCTCCTCCCCCAAAGTCCCCAGATATTTCTTGAATTGGACTTGGCAACCCTAAGTAGGGGGGATGGAGGCCTGGGGGGGGGGCGGTCAGGCACAGTCTAAGCACAACCTCCAGGGGGGCTGCTGCTGGGGGAAGTGCCAGTGATGAGATGTGTTTGCTTCAGCCACCTACGTGGGGGCCTATGAGAGGTTTCATTAAAACAGTTACAGAGTTCAAGCTACTTGGGACCAACATTCCCTCTAAGCTGCAGAGTCTTATAAGCAAAAATTCTATTTTGTGAGCTACTGGTATGAAAGTTGTGAGCTGCTGCATCAATTATTGTGCTCTGGGGCCCTTTTTCCTGAGCTAAAACAAAAAGTATGAGTGGGTGACTAAAAATCTGTGAGCTAGCTCACACTAACTCAGCTTAGAGGGGATACTGCTTGGGATGGTCATTTTGCATGAGAGCAGTTTGCTTTTTTAATAACTTAAATTTTATTAAATTTTTATACAAGTTAACAAACAACACTTATAAAACTTTACCCAACAAAGGTAAGGAAACAACATTTTTTTTAAAAAAAGAAAAATCTCTCTCTCTCTCTCTCGGCTTGGCTTCGCGAATGAAGATTTAAGAAGGGTGCAGTAGTCCGCGTCTGCTGCAGGCTCGCTGGTGGCTGACAAGACCAATGCGGGACAGGCAGGTCTGGCCACAGCGGCTGCAGGGAAAAGTCTGATTTAGATGCTTTGTGATCTGAGGCTATAAATAGTGTTCTTTCTGAAATATCCTTACAGTACATTATTGCAAGGTTGTCATATTGCTACTGCATTAATATAGTATAAAATCCAAATATTTAACAGGCATTTCACACTCCTTAGATGTTGATCTGTTAATATAGTCTAAAAAAGCAGTTTTCTTTTTTTGGGGGGGGGGGAGCCGGGGTTGCTCCTGTGGTAGAACAAGGCCTGGCAACCCGCAGAGATGCATCCCGCAGAAACTGGAATGAGATGAAGCCTTTTCTAGCTCCTTAAAAACACCAAATGGTAACACACACAGAGACACATGTGTATAGTGTGTGTGTGTGTGAGAGAGAGAGAGAGAGAGCAACCAAAGCCCCCGTCCAAGGAAGAAATGTCCTCTGCACCTGCCGTCCTGCATCACTTTGAAGGGGATGAGTTATAACCGAAGGCCCCCTGACTGCCTCCGTCCCCCCACCCCCTGCCTCGATCTTCCTTCCTCTCCCTGCTGCAGGCAGAAGGAGCCCAACCAGGTTAACTCCCAGCAGCTGCACCCCAGATGCTTGTTCTGGGATTCACATTGGTGTGACAATAAGCTGCTTTGCCCCTTCCTTTGGGTCACACACCTGGTGCCAAAGCCCAGAGCAAGGCCTTGGTTTGTGGTCAAAGCTCCGTCCCGGAAGATGAATGGTTGGCCTGGCCCGCTGCAGAGCCTGACTTCTTTTCCTACAGATAGATCCCAGTAGGCAGCCGTGTTGGTCTGAAGCAATATAACAAAGCAGTAGACAAGTTGCACCTTTAAGACCAACTAAGTTTTATTCAGAATGTATGCTCTAAGCAGACTTCATCAGACGAAACTGGAATGGCAAGCCATCTTTAAATATAGAGAAAGTGGGCAGGGAGTTGGTGTGTAGAGTCATGGGAATGTTTTTAACAGATTAAAAGAATCACAAATTGGGGTCTGTGTTTGTTTGTTAGTATTGTTAATTGGGCTGTAACAACAGTGGAGGGTGATAAAAAGCAGACATGTCATAGGTGTGAAGTGCCATTAAGTCTGGGTGTCATTCTGGCATGTTAGTTGTAGGTTTAAATGGAGGCCATTAGTATCTCAAGAGGTCATAACATCATTATGGCTTGCCATTAGAAAAAAAAATACATTAAAATATAGTAGAAGATGGGTTAGTATATGTAATAAGATAAATAGCCAATATCCCTATTTGACTATGTCAATACAAACCCCCAAAATATTCTGATACACTGTTCTGCAGAGAAACACGTTCTAGTTTGCCATTAGAAAAAAAGGGTACATTGAAATATAGTGGGAGACAGGCCTGTAGCCAGAAAATTCCAGTTGGGGGGACCCAAGGGAAACATTTTTGGATGGAGGGCCCCCCCTCTGGCGGCCCCTGCTCTCTCTGCTGCCACTTTTCTCGCTGTGGCTCTGATGGCCCCCC
Organism: Heteronotia binoei; assembly: GCF_032191835.1. Lineage (NCBI taxonomy): Eukaryota > Metazoa > Chordata > Lepidosauria > Squamata > Gekkonidae > Heteronotia > Heteronotia binoei. The sequence goes on from NC_083233.1 coordinate 2,018,426, forward strand.
TCCGTGAGGCATCTCCCTCTATTTAGCAAGAGGAAACTACAATCCCCAGAAGCCCCTTGGATGGACCAGAGAATGCCACCCGTCTCTGCCTAGTCCCTTTTGTGTGGGTGCTCTGGCAAATAAATGCAGGGAGAGGTGGGAGCTCCTGCTGTAGGAATTGGGTCAGGAGGTGGGCTGGAAGACAGGCCTGTTGCTACAAGGGGGCCTGTGGGGCACAGCCCCCCAACTTCTGGGCGAGGCCCCCTGACTGGAGGCCCCAACCAGCCCCCGGGTCCTCTGCCATGGTTCTGGGGGCTGCCACTGGCCCTGGGAGCATTTGGCAGGCGAGGGCAGAAGCAGTTCCAGCCACCCGCTGGAGTTAAAGGGCCCCCGATCAGCTGTTTTGTGGGCTCTTTAACTAGCACAGGGGCTGCGGCTGCTTCTGCCTCCAGCCCTGTGCACTATTTTCATGGTGGGGAAGTAAGGGAGGGTGGTGGCGGGAAAGCAGCAGGGAGAGGAGAGGGGGGAAGGAAGCTCTTCCTTGCCTACCCCTTGCCACCACCCTCCCTTACCCACCATTAAAATAGCACTGCCGGGCTGGAGGCAGAAGCAGCCCCAGCCCCCGTGCTAGTTAAAGGGCCCGCGAAACAGCTGATCATCAGGCCCTTTAACTGGTGGAGAGGTGGGGGGGGGCTGCTTCTGCCTGGATTTCCAGCTTCTCCTGGCCTCTTTCGCAGTTTCTCTCCCTCCCTTCCAAACCCTGATTGCCACCTTCTCCCTGCCTCCTTCCCCTTCCTTCCAGTCCCAGCCCCGATCCAGCTTCTCCTGGTCTCTTCCCCTCCTTCCCAGCCCTGATTGCCGCCTTCTCGCCTCCTTCCCCTCTCTCTCAGCCCTGATACTTGCCCTTTCTCCTGCCTGTCACTCTCATCGCTACCCTCCCTTCCTTGGGGGGGAGGGGGGAGGAGAGGGTGTCAGAGAGTGAGAACAACTAGAGGGAAGGTTGTGTGGGGCGCTGGGGGGCATCAGTGCCCCCCCCCAAATGTAAGTGCCCCCCAATCTTCCAAATCCTGGCTATGGGCCTGCTGGGAGCCCTTCTTGAGCCCAGCAACTGCTCTAGGCTTTCCAGGGTGGGGCAGCAGAGCTGCAATTCCTAGAAGAGGATTGTTTTACACTTCCTCCTTCCCTCCCAGCCACCCACACCCACTGGGAGAAACTGTAAAGAGCAAGCTCCGGGGGCTCTTGCAACAAGCCCCCCCCCCCCATAATGATCAGCTGGAAAAGCTGCACTGAAACTGGCAGTTCCTACGCCAGCTTTTGGACAGGATCAGCAAGTTCAGTGCTGGAATGGCCAGCGCTGAACTTGCTGATCACGCCCAAAAGCCGGGGTAGATATTGCCAGCTTCAGAGCGGCTTTTCCTGCCGATCATGATCCCGGGGGGGGGGGGGGGCTTGCAAGAGCCCCTGGAGCTTGCTCTTTACAGTTTCTCCTGGTGGGTGAGTGGGTGGCTGGGAGGGAGAGGAAGATGCCATGCGGAGGGGGGCCACCAGAGCCGTGGCGAGAAAAGTGGCATCAGAGAGAGTGGGGGTTGGGGAAAGGAGGGGCCATAAGGGTCTGAGGGGGGGGCATGCCCCCCATCTCTCCCCACCCCCCTGGGACTACGGGCCTGGTGGGAGTTGGGTTAGTATATGCAATGAGATAAACAACCCATATCCTTGGTTAGTAAGTTTTCAGTCAGGCAGCAGAGATACCCTTGAAAGCGCTGTACATCTGGCAGAATCTCTCAGAGGAAGAATGACACACCTGAAAATTGAACCTGAATTGAACCCATCTCAGAATCTGTCAATTGAACCCATCTCAGAATCTGTCAATGAATCTTCTAAAATTATGGCTGCACGTCTCTGAATCTCTCTGTTCAGCTGTTTGTTCTTTTCCCTAAGTCACCTTCCCTCTCAGACCCCCATTAGCATGCAGTTGCTTAAGACTATACTTACTTACACTTAAGATTACACTCACTTACTTTGTTGCCTGCGTTGTTGCCCACTCACTTGATTTGTGGAGATCCTCTGGAGCTTTATCCCCACATCCCCTGCTGGGGGTCGGGGGTGGGGTGGAACTAGCAACCCTACTGGGAAGAGCAGTCATGGAGGAGCTAGAAAAGATCAATGCAGATAAATTCAATGCTGCCAGGAGCCAACAGTGATGTAATAGTGCCAGAGTGATTGTACCAATAGTACTGATTGCATTGAATTTTTCTGACAAAGTGAGAACTGAACCATTCCTGTAGGACAGTGTACCTGACCATGGCAGCATACCATCAAGACTGAGGCCTCTGATTAATATCTTTGCCTTTGCCTTTTAATCGTCTTTAAAATTCATCTTGGTCCATTTGTAACAAATGGTTCCTGGTAGGTAAGGTGCTCCAGCCCCCTAATCCCAGTTGCCTTCTTTTGTACTTTTTCTAGACCTGCTACATCTTTTTTGAGAGATCATGAAATACAGTGAGACAATCTTGCACACAATATTCCAAATGAGTCCACAACCATTATTCTTGATGCCTCTTGATTTGGAATACTGCCTGCTCCGGGTTACCAATGAGTTCAAATGCAGGTTTCTCGTCTCTTCTGTATTCACAAGCAACACATGCAAACCACAAGTAGCAGACTTGCTGAGTCTTCTATAGCAGGGGTGGCCAATGGTAGCTCTCCAGATTTTTTTTGCCTACAACTCTCATCAGCCCCAGCCATTCACCATGCTGGCTGGGGCTGATGGGAGTGTGACAGAATTGGAAGGGTTAATAGAAAAGCTAAGGACTCAGGGAGTCTGAGTCATGTGATCTGAGGGTGGGGGCCAGAGTGCTCGGAACTCTCAGGATGAGTGAGTGACAGATAACGGCTGGAGAGTCAACGGTCAGCAACTGTCAGAGGGAGACAGATGAAGTGGGCAGTATATGGTCAGCAGGAGAGCTGAAGAGAGAGCTGATACAGAGAGCTGTGAAGAGACTTCTGGTGAAGTGAAGCTCGCTGTTAGCTCTGTGGAGACAGCCAGGTGGCTGAGAGTGACAATCGAGTGTCACAGTGAAAGACCTGAGTGGTCACAGAAATATTTACACTACACTTAAGAACTAACAAGGTTGCTGAAGGAGAGATGTGGGTCTGAGGGAGTCAGGAGGGCTGGGAGCAGACACACCAGTCGACTCAAGAGACCAGACACATAAAGCCCAAGAGGCCAACCTAATTAGAGTTTGGAGAGTGAAGAATATAAGAACTGTGGACCTTGAGATACCTCAGTGAACCTCTGTATTGTAAAGCCTGAACTGTTTAGCAACTGTTATTCATCCAAGATACAAAATAGCCTATGTAAATACATCCCTTGCCCCCAGCTGAAGACTGTGTGTAGATAAAAATCTGTGGTTAACTGTTAAGTTCTCTGGTGCCTGAGTATTTGGAATCAGCAGCAATTCAGCAGTGGTCCCCTACATACATAGTTATCCATCTATCTGAAAATAAAAGAGAACCCTGAAGAGACTAGAAATCCTTATTATACCCACCCCCTTTACTCAGTAGTCTTGAGATAAAACCAGAAGGAAGAAATAAAGTTGGCAGGAGGAGTTGGGGTCGCCATAAGTTGCCTTAAGTAGTGCAGGGCGGTCATAGGGAGTTGTAGGCAAGAACATCTGGAGAGCTACCATTGGCCACCCCTGTTCTATAGAGATCACTGAACTGCAGGTGGCTGAATCCCCAGATGGTTGGAAGGAACCAGAACAGCCTGTAGGTTCACTCTGCCCCTCCAGCACACAGACACAGACCCACACCACACACAGCTAGCCTTCTGTGGGAAAAGAGTTGAAAGGGGGCATGGCTCAGAGGCAGAGCATCTGCTTGGCAGTTCAGTCCCTGGCAGAAGGATCTAGACAAGCTGGAATGGGTCCAGAAGAGGGCGACAAAGATGGTGAGGGGTCTGGAGACCAAGTCCTCTGAGGAAAGGTTGAAGGAACTGGGCATGTTTAGCCTGGAGAAGAGGCGACTTAAAGGTGATATGATCACCAACTTCAAGTACTTGAAGGGCTGTCATATAGAGGATAGTGTGGAATTGTTTTCTGTGGCCCAGAAGGTAGGAGCAGAACCAACAGGTTGAAATTAAATCAAAAGAGTTTCCAGTTCAACATTAGGAAGAACTTCCTGACCGTTAGAGCGGTTCCTCAGTGGAACAGGCTTCCTTGGGAGATGGTGGGCTCTCCTTCCTTGGAGGTTTTTAAACAGAGGCTAGAGGGCCATCTGACAGCAATGAGGATCCTGTGAATTTAGGGGGAGGTGTTTGTGAACTAGATGATCCAGGGGTCCATCCCAACTCTTCAAGTACTTGAAGGGCTGTCATATAGAGGATGGTGTGGAATTGTTTAGGACCAGAACCAGTGGGTTGAAATTAAATCAAAAGAGTTTCTGACTCTACATTAGGAAGAAATTCCTGACTGTTAGAGCGATTCCTCAGTGGAACAGGCTTTCTCGGGAGGTGGTGGGCTTTCCTTCCTTGGAGGTTTTTAAACAGAGGCTAGATGGCTATCTGACAGCAATAAAGATCCTGTGAATTTAGGGGGGAGGTGTTTGTGAGTTTCCTGCATTGTGCAGGGAGTTGGACTAGATGACCCTAGAGGTCCCTTCCAACTCTATGATTCTATGATCTCCATATGAAAAGTAGGTTGAAGCTGAATCCAGCGAAGACAGAGGTCCTTTGACTGAGTCGGGGCAGTCTGGGAAGGGAAATACCCCTACCAGCATTTGATGGTGCGCCATTGAAAACAACGCACAAGGTCAAGAGTTTGGGGTTGCTGCTGGAGCCTGCCCTGTCAATGGAGGCCCAGATACCAGCCACTGCTAAATCCGTTTTTTTTTTCCATCTTAGGCGGGTGAAGCAGTTGGTCCCCTTCCTGGACCGCGATGACTTGGCAACAGTGATCCATGTAATGGTCACCTTGAGGCTGGACTACTGTAATGCCCTCTACATGGGGCTGCCCCTGTGCCAAACCCAGAAACTACAGCTAGTGCAGAATGCAGTGGCCAGGCTGTTGCTGGGGCATCCTAGATGGGAGCATATACAGCTGGGGCTGCGGGAACTGCACTGGCTGCCAATAGTGTATCGGACTAGATGACCTTAGAGGTCCCTTCCAACTCTATGATTCTATGGATTCGTTACAAGGTGCTGGTTACCACCTATAAAGCCCTATATGGCCAAGGACCTGCCTAGCTTAGGGACCGTCTCTCCCCATATATTCCCCAGAGGGTGTCAAGTTGGCAGATTCAATAACGAGTCATTGTTGATACAAAGAAACTACTTTATTGATACTGATACTTGAGGCTAGAACCCCGTTTACCATCTCAGTCTGTCCGTCCGTCTGGGGTGGATAGGCAGAGCTCAAGCCTTGCTCAATCCCCACCAATTTACAGAACTCCCGCCAGAAGGTGGCAACGAACTGCGGCCCGCGGTCACTAATGACCTTGTCCGGGAATGAGTGGATTCTAACCACGTGGTTAAAGAACAGCGCGGCCAATTTCTTTGCGGTGGGCAATTGCGCACAGGGAATAAAGTGAGCCTGTTTGGAGAACGTATCTACCACCACCAGGATCACTGTCTTCCCATGGGAGGGGGGCAACTCCACAATGAAATCCATAGACACCACTGACCAGGGGCGTTTCAGTCCTGGGGTTTTCCCACCCCCTCTTTTGGCCATGATGCAGGAAGAAGCCACGTACTCGGACATGTCCTTTTTTAGGGATGGCCACCAAAACTGCCTACTAATTAGATGCAGGGTTTTTAGGTAGCCAAAGTGCCTCGCCAGCTTATTGGAGCACCTCTGCTCTTAAGCTTTTCGGGACGTACAGTTTTTCCCCTTTGTACCACAACCCGTCTCTCCCCTTCTGCACTCCTTCAGGCCATTCCTCTCCTTCCCCCTTTGTGTCCGCGGCCAGTTTTTCCTTGCTCAGCCCCTCCAACTCCCTCTTCTTCTGCGATCGGGTGGTGACCATGGCCGCTACTTGGGAGGGCGGAACTAAGGAGTCTACTATTTTCTCCCTCTGGCTCTCATGCTGCGGGAGATGCAAGAGGGCATCCGCTAAGAAGTTTTTTGCCCCCAGTATGTACCTCAAGGTGAAATTGAATTTGGAGAAGAATCTGGCCCACCGGATTTGCTTTTCACTCAGTTTTCATTTCCCCGTGAGGGCTTCGAGGTTTTTGTGGTCAGTCCAGATTTCAAACAGCACTTTCGCCCCCTCCAACCAGGACCGCCATGTCTTTGTCCCACACTGACTAATTCCTCTGCTATCTTGAGAACTTCTGGGAGATGTAGGCGCAGGGCCTCAACTCCCCCCCTCGTCTTTCTGCATGAGGATGGCGCGACGGCCACGTTGGAGGCGTCGCATTGCACAATGAAGGCCCGCTGCTCATCGGGGTGGCTCAGGACTGGTTCGCTTGTGAACAGGCACTTTAATTTGTCGAAGGCCGCTTGGAACTTCGGGATCCAATTTAATTGGGCTCCCGGCCGCTTGTCGTCAGGCCCCTTCCCTTTTGTCTTTAGGATCTCTGTTAAAGGGAGGGCGATTTGGGCGAACCCTTCTATGAAGGTCCTATAGAAATTTGCGAACCCGAGGAATGATTGGAGCTGTCTACGTGTCCTCGGGGGAGCCCATTCTAAGACTGCCTGCACTTTGGCTGGGTCCATCGCCAACCCCTTTTCTGACACGTGGAACCCCAAGTAGTCTAGCTCAGTCTGGTGGAATTCGCACTTAGACAGTTTGGCATAGAGTTGATGCTCTAGCAAGGTGCTGAGCACCTCCCTCACAAGTTTCACATGGGACTGTTCATCCTGCGAGTAAATAATGATGTCATCCAGGTAAACCACCCCCCCCTTGTACAAAAACTTTCTGAGTACATCATTAATAAAGTTCATGAACACCCCCGGGGCCCCCTGCAGTCCGAAGGGCATGACCAGATACTCGAACTGTCCCATGGGCGTATTGAACGCTGTCTTCCATTTGTCCCCCTCCTTGATGCGCACTCGGAAGTACGCGTCCCTCAGGTCCAATTTGGTAAAGATCTTGCCCCCCGATACCGTGTGCAACAAGTCCCGGATGAGGGGGATGGGGTAGGCGTTGGAGGTGGAAATCGCATTTATCCCATGAAAGTCTGTGCAAAGTCTAAGCGAGCCATCCTTCTTCTTCCGGGTTTTCCCCGGAATTAGCTCTATGGCACAGTCCATGTCCCTGTGGGGGGTAGCTGGTTGGCTCCCTGCTCACTAAACACCCCCATCAGATCCCGATAGGCTTTTGGGATGGTGTGAACCTCCTCTACGGACATGCATGCCCGTTCCTTGGCTACTGGAGCTCGTGGGCCCCAGGCCGGATCCCACAGGTGCCTTGCACAGAGGGGGTCTACAAACCTGATGGTCTGCGCTCCCCACCTAATGTGGGGCTTGTGCTTCTCTAGCCAGCCCACACCCAGGACCACTGGATAGGAGCACGATGGGGCAATAACAAAAGACTCCTGGTCCCAGTGCTCCTCGATCCCCATCGGGAAGGGCTGGGTCTCTAGTTTACAGGGTTCCCCTCGCATCACTGACCCATCCATTTGTTCAAACTGTATGGGGGCAGGGTAGTGGTGCGCTCTCAAGCCCCAGCTGTCAAGACGTGGAACTTCAAGCAGAATTGGACCATGTTGCTTTAACAATTAATCCATTTATTGAGAACCACATGCAGTATAGAGGCAGATTGAGTTTGATACTGGTCCAAGGTTGGTGCCAGTCTTTTCTAGGTTTCTACAAGCGGGAAACAATACAGTCTTGTTCACACCTCCAGAGACAGCCAGCTCTTCCCAGGGTGTTATCTCTTTCCCAGAGGAAGAGTCCTTGAGGATCTACACTTCAAAGCTCCAGCTGGCTTTTCGTATAGGGGTGAGATTTCACTCCTGCGGTTACAATGTGCTAGGGAAAGGCATTGGCTACAATTCTCAGGGTTAGTAAAGCAGAGTTCATATTAAGGTACATCATGGCATTAGTCATGTCAAGCATTTCATTCTACATTTCAGTTTCAGCAAGTTACACGTCTGACATACTGCCCCCCCTAAGCTCTCGCTCGGGGTTTGTCTGGGTGCAGTAGGTAAAACTTCTTTAACAGTTGAGGGGCTCGTAGGTCTCCTGCTTTTACCCACTCATCGCAGCTGGGGGGAAAATACTTCCATCAGACTAGATCAGGGGTCCTCAACCTACGGCCCGCGGGCCAGATGCGGCCCGCTGAGGACGTTTATGCGGCCCGCTGGGTTATGGCAAAATCAGACTGGAAGTGACGTTCGACCTAAACTTGCGTTAGCAACGCACACTTCCGGCACTGGGCTGAGGTGGCGGAGACAGAGTGTGAGGTGATACCGAGGTGAGGTGAGTTCCCAGGCCAGGGTGTGTGGTGTGGGGAAGGGAGAGAGATGCAGAAGACGGAGAACTGACGGCCCGCGGCCTTGTACAGTAACGGCAGTCCGGCCCTCCAACAGTCTGAGGGACAGTGAACTGGCCCCCTATTTAAAAAGGTTGAGGACCCCTGGACTAGATAGTACAGGATCCCTCGCTGGACCCTGGAGTCCAGGATTTCTTGCACCTCATGGTGGCTCTGCCCCTCCACTTGAATAGGACGTGGCTCTGGAGGGCAGGGGTGCCAAAATGTGGGCCCAGGGTCCTTCCGAAGAAGACTGCAATGAAAAACAGGTTGGATCTTACTAAACATTTTAGGTAGGTCCAGCTCCACAGTAACCTCATTGATGACCTGTTTTATTTTGAATGGTCCCAAAAATTTGTAGGCTAGTTTGCGACATGTCTGGGGCAGGGGAAGGTTCTTTGTAGATAGGAACACCGACTCGCCTACTTTCAACTCCCACTGGGGGGAGTGCTTTTTGTCAAAATAATGTTTGTAAGTCTTTTGGCCTCCTCTAAGTTTTCCTGAATCAGTTTTCACCCCTTTTGAATTCCCTCCCACCATTGCTGGCATGTGTTTGATGCGGGCAAGTCTTCATGGGCCAGCAAGGCGGGGAATGGCTTCCCTTCGTATCCATAGACAATTTGAAAAGGGGAGGCCTTAGTAGAGCTGTGGATGCTATTATTGTACCCATACTCAGCAAAAGCTAGTAGCTCTACCCAGTTGGTCTGTTGGTAATTGACAAAGCACCGCAGGTACTGTTCTAGCAGCCCATTAACCCTCTCCGTCTGTCCGTCTGTTTGAGGGTGATAGGCGGAGCTCAGCCCCTGCTCCATGCCGGTTATTTTGCAAAACTCCTGCCAGAAGTTGGCAATGAACTGCGGCCCCCTGTCGCTAATTACCTTCTTGGGGAATGAGTGGAGCCGAACCATGTGGTGGAAGAAGAGGTGTGTTAGTTTCTTTGCGGTGGGAAGTTGGGGGCACGGGATGAAGTGGGTTTGCTTAGAGAAAGTGTCTACTACTACCAGGATTACCGTTTTACCCTGGGAGGGGGGCAGCTCCACGATGAAGTCTAGGGAGACTATGGCCCAGGGGCGCGTTGCCGTTGGAATGGGCTGGAGTAACCCTGGAGGTTCCCCCCCCCCTCTTTTTTGCCATGATGCAAACTGGACAGGAGCCAACATACTCTGAGATGTCCCTTTTCATTTGCGGCCACCAGAATTGTCTATTCACGAGGTGCAGGGTTTTTACATAACCGAAGTGCCCGGCCAGCCGACTGCAATGACACTATTGTAATATTTCAGACCGGAGGCTCTGTGGCACATAGATTTTCCCTTGATAATACCAGTACCCCTTTTCTCCCTTCTCGACCCCGTCGGGGAGGTTCCCTGCTTCTTTTTCTACTTCGGTTTTCAGTCTTTCCCCTCCCCATGATTCTTTTCCCCCGAACGGGTCGTTACCCCTCCTGCAATGGCTGAGGGGGGAATGAGGGAGTCTATCACCTCCTCCCTCTGGTTCTCGTGCTGCGGCAGCCGCGAGAGCATGTCCGCCAGAAAGTTCTTCGACCCAGGGATATGTCTCAGCACAAAGTCAAATTTGGCGAAAAACCCCACCCATCTAATTTGCTTTGCGGTTAACTTCCTTCTCCCAGTTAGGGCTTCTAAGTTCTTATGGTCAGTCCAGATCTCAAAGGGAACCCTAGCCCCCTCTAGCCACGACCGCCACACTTTCAGGGCATAGGTGATGGCGAACGCCTCCTTATCCCACACTGACCAGTTCCGTTGCTTGTTGGAGAATTTTTTGGATATGTATGCACAGGGTTTTAACCTCCCATCCTCGTCTTTCTGCATTAATATTGCTCCTACGGCCATGTCGGAGGCGTCGCATTGCACCACGAAGGGCCTTAGCTCGTCGGGGTGGGCCAGCACCGGTTCGCTAGTAAAAAGCCTTTTCAGCTTCTCAAAAGCGGACTGGCATTCCTGTGTCCAGTGCAGGCCCGCCCCGGGTCGCTTCGCCTCTGCCCCCCTCCCTTTCGTTTTTAGCAGCTCGGTTAAGGGCAAGATCACCTGGGCGAACCCTTTTATGAATCCCCGGTAAAACTTTGTGAATCCGATGAAAGATTGCAGCTGCCGTCGGGTTCGTGGGGCCTCCCAGTCTAGCACGGCTTGGACTTTGGCGGGGTCCATAGCCAGCCCCTCCCCCGATACCCAAAACCCCAGGTAATCGAGCTCCGTTTGATGGAACTTGCACTTGGACAACTTGGCGTACAGTTTGTGCTGGTACAAAGTGGTCAGTACTTTCCGGACCAGGGGCACATGGGACTTTAGGTCTTTGGAATAAATAATGATGTCATCCAGGTACACCACCACCCCCTTGTACAGAAATTCCCGTAACACTTCATTAATGAAATTCATAAAGACTCCCGGTGCCCCTTGCAAGCCAAATGGCATCACTAAGAACTCAAACTGTCCCATCGGGGTGTTGAACGCTGTCTTCCACTCATCCCCCTCCTTGATCCTAACGTGAAAATAAGCGTCCCGAAGGTCGAGTTTGGTGAAAATTTTCCCCTCGGACACAGTGCTAAGGAGGTCTTTTGGAAGAAGAAGAATTTATAATTTTATTGAACAAGAAAAGAAAAATAAACATAAACAAGTAGGCAAATGAACATTACAGAGTTACAAGCATACCAGCAAAACAGGGGAAGGGGAAAAAAAACCCGCACAATGTAACAAAACAAAACAAGAAAAAACACAAAAGTACAACCATAATACAAACCCACTCACACTAAGGGATGGAGAGGATCAGGTAAATTTCTATTACTCCGTGTCAAAACCTATACTTTTCACCCAGCTATAAACGGGATCCCATTCCTCTTGACATTTTTGCACGTTACCATCTCTTAATCTTGTGGATAATAAATCTGATTCGGCAGCCTCTAACAATTTGGCAATAAATTCCTCTCTACTGGGTATCTTGTTAATCTTCCAATACCTGGCATATAATATTTGGGCTACTGTAACTATATACAGCAGTAATTTCAACTTTGTTTTAGGGATGGTTTGTCTACAAATGTTTAAGAGGTATAATTCAGGAACATGGCAAATTGATATCTTCAAAATTTTTTGCGACCATATATTAACTTGGGCCCAAAATTTTTTGGCATGCTCGCACTGCCACCAAACATGGAACAAAGATCCTTTCGCTTCTCGACATTTCCAACACTTGTTCGAATATTTAGGATATATTCTGGCCAATCTGTCCAGGGTAAGGTACCATCTGTATACCATTTTATAAAGGTTCTCTTTGAAGTCTGCGGGTCTTATTAATTTCAAGTTCTGTTTCCATAGTTTTTCCCACTCGGCCAAGTCTATATTGAATCCAAAGTCTTTTAACCAGCGTATCCAAGATTCTTTTACGATTTCGTCTTGCATCTTAACTTGAAGCAGCCAGTCATAAGCCTTGGAAATAAGCTTTTGCTTAGTCCCCATAAGTAAATCTAATTCATTTGGTTTATTTGTAAATCCTTTTTCTTTGTCCTTTTGAAATCTTGATTTGAGCTGACATTGCACCCACCAATCCAATTTAACAATTTCTTCTTCTATCAAGGCGTTTTGATTATCTAGTAAACTACCATAATTCTGTTGAATTTCCCAAGAGTACAGGTTTGGGTGTGTCAGGGCCTCTATTGGAGATAACCACATTGGGGTGTGAGAATAGTATACTTTAATTTCCAGCCAAGTTCTGTGTAAGGATCTTCTTATTTCATGTCTAAGAAACTGACTGGCTTTAGTAGGGGTACGATACCACATGTAGCTATGCCAGCCTTCCCCCAGGCCCGCACCTTCCAGGACTAACAATCTCTTGTTCTCCAGGATACACCAATCCCTTAACCACGCTATACAGCAGGCCTTATAGTATAGATTCCATTCAGGAAGTGTCAGTCCGCCTCTTAATTTGCTATCATGCAACACTTTCGATTTTATTCTGGCTTTCTTGCCCTGCCAAATAAAGGTCTTGGTCATCCCATTTATTTGTTGAAAAAACATTTTGGGGAGAATGATTGGGATCGTTTGGAAGAGGAATAAAATTCTCGGGAGGATGTTCATTTTAATTGTAGCAATTCTGCCTAAAAGTGATATCTGGAGGTCTTTCCATCTAATTAAGTCTTTTCAAATCTCCTTCAATATTTTATCATAATTGTCTCTGTACAAAGTCTTTAAGTCGTTGGTCACTAAGGAGGTCTTTTACGAGGGGGTGGGGTATGCCTTGGACATTGAAATCCCGTTAATCCCCTAAAATCGGTGCAAAGTCTAAGGCTCCCGTCCTTCTTCTTCCTAAATAGGACGGGGGCTGCGTGCGGCGCTGTGGCGGATCTAATGAATCCCCGCTTTAGGTTCTTGTCGATGAACTTCCTAAGTTCTTCCTTCTCTGCCCACCCCATGGAGTACAATTTTGCTCGAGGGAGCTTCTGCCCCAGGATCAGCTCAATAGCGCAGTCGGTGGGTCTGTGGGGCCGCAGTTCATTTGCTTCCTCCTCACTGAACGCCTGCTTCAGGTCCCGATATTCCCTGGGAATCGATCTAATTTCTTCCACCGTAATGCAGACTTTTTCGTTCCGCGGCAGCGGGTTGGGACCCCACTCCTCCCTCCACTTGTGGTGGGTGCACCTCCAGTCCGTAAAGTCTATGGTGTGGGGGCCCCACTGGATATTAGGCTGGTGCCTAGCCAGCCATCCCACTCCGACGACCACATCAAACGATGAGGAGGGGGCTATCACAAAAATCTCGATCCCCCAGTGTTCTTTTGTCCCCACCGGCACTGCCTGAGTCTCTTCCGTGCACAGCTCTCCCTTCATTACTGTCCTGTCCATCTGTTCAAACTGGATGGGTTGAGGGAGGGGGGTTCTAGCCAGCCCAAGGACCTCCACCAAGCGTGGGGTAATTATCTCCCAGGTACACCCCGAATCTATTAGGGCCCGGGTATGCATGAACCTCTTCAAGTTGGGGTTCAGGAGGGTTACTTGTATAAACATCAGTTCTCCCGTTATGCTCACCGTAATTGGTGCCGGTGGCGTCTTGGCACCCATCAGTGCAGGTCGCTGTCATTTCCTGCCGGCTCGACATCCCACGATTCTTCGCTGGAATCCTCGATGGTCATAATATCCTCGTCAATCGCCACCAATGTGGCGACGTTGCCCCAATTGGGCTCTTTAGGCCTCCCTGCTCCTTTTTTCGGGGCGCTGGCTGGTGCCTTCGCCGCTGGAGGGGTGGCCTGTAGCTTTTCCGGGCAGTTCGCGGCCACGTGCCCGGCGTCTCCACATCAGAAGCATCTTCTCCCCGCACCCGGAGTGGAGCTCGCCACGGGGGTTGGGGTCTTCTTTGCTTCTGGCTGGGGGGGGGGGTCTTAAGGGTGCAGACCCCCTTTCCGCTGATCTGCTGCTGGCGGCGCATTATTACATGCTGCAGGTTCGTCTCAACTTTGCCCGCTAGCTGGATCCATCCCACCAGTGTGTCGGGCCGGCCTTGGGTGTAGCAGCGGTCGAGGACGCTCGCATTGAGGCCGTTCACGAATGCCTCGTACTTCATGCGTTCGCTCCAACCCCTCACTTTCGAGCAGAGTGACTGGAACTCCGCTGCATATTCCCGGATCGACCTCGGCCCTTGCTCGATCTTGCGTAGTTGGGCCAGGGCTTTTGTCTCCTGCAGCGGGTCCCCGAACTGGCGGAGCATGGCCTGCAGGAATTCGTACACCGAGCCTAACGCCGGGCCCCTCACGGCATAGAGGCTGACGAACCACTTCCTGGCAGCCCCCTTCAGCTTGGAGGCCAGGTAGTCTACTCTGCTGGCCTCAGTGGGGAAGGTCACCCCCCAATGGGTCATAAAGCTGTTGCACTGGATCGTGAAGTATTCCACCTCAACTGGGTCCCCATCAAAGGTGATCTGGAATTCCCTTCCCCTCATGTCGTCCCACAGAGCTGGCGCAGGCGGTGGCGGAGGTCCCCCGGGTCGGAGCAGCACTGGTGGCAGGGCGGGCACCGGCCGCACTGGTTGTGCCGGCGTGTCCGGCGGCCCCGCCGGCAGCTCCACCGGTTCCTCCCCCCCTCCTGGGGGTGTCTCTGGTTCATCTCTGGGTTCCTCGCCTGGCTCCCCCCCGGGCGGACCTCTGGGTTCTTCTCTGTGGATGGCGCCGACCTGCCTCCGTATCGCGTCCAGTTGCTCCTGGATCTCTCAGGTGATCTGGAGGTGGCTGGCTTGAACTTCGTTCTGAATTTCTCTGGCCCAGAGAAGCATCTCGCTACGTAAGAGTTGCAGATCCTCTCCTCAGCGCGGGCTCTTCCTCGTCCCCGCTCCTCCCCGCGACGGCATCTCCTCCTTCTGTCCCGGTCAACAGCGCTGTGTAGTGCCCCGCCGCTTCGTCCATCAACGCCGTTGATGTTCACGGCTTCCACTGCTTCGGGGTGTAGAGTAGGGTTGAGAAGTGAGTCAGTGACCTCACCTTCCTCCGCACCACCGTTACTCCCTTCGGGATGATCGGCTCTTCAATTGGTTCGATGGGCTCTCTGTTATCTGGCGTCTTGGCGGCCATCCAGCCAAGTTTCCAGTTCGGATAAGTTCCCGGGATGATCAAACTCAAAATGTCAAGACATGGAACTTCAAGCAGAGTCGGACCATGTTGCTTTAACAATTAATCCATTTATTGAGAACACACATGCAGTATAGAGGCAGATTGAGTTTGATACTGGTCCAAGGTTGGTGCCAGTCTTTTCTAGGTTTCTACAAGCGGGAAACAATACAGTCTTGTTCACACCTCCAGAGACAGCCAGCTCTTCCCGGGGTGTTATCTCTTTCCCAGAGGAAGAGTCCTTGAGAATCTACACTTCAAAGCTGCAGCTGGCTTTTCGTATAGGGGTGAGATTTCACTCCTGCGGTTACAATGTGCTAGGGAAAGGCATTGGCTACAATTCTCAGGGTTAGTAAAGCAGAGTTCATATTAAGGTACATCATGGCATTAGTCATGTCAAGCATTTCATTCTACATTTCAGTTTCAGCAAGTTACATGTCTGACACCAGTGCATCAACTATTTTGGGGGATATCAGTTCTCGATTGCATCCCGAGTCTATTAAGTCCCAGACTTGCATGAACCTTTTCAGGTTAGGGTTCAGCAGTTTCACTGTTACAAAATACAAACATCCCGTTACTCTCACCCTCACTGGTGCCTCTTCCGGCTTGACCTGCTGGCTGGCACCCTTCAAAGCAGGTCAGTCTCATTTCCCGCCAGCTCAGATGCCCAGGCCAGATCTCCCAGTTCCGCCGACAGCAGCACCTCCTCGTCTGGCTCCTTGGCCACGGCGATGCTGGTTTTCACTGCTTCCTTAGGGCAGCTGGGCGGCTTCTTAGGCGTCGGAGCGTTGGTCTTCGTCCCCCCTTGTGGGACCTTGAGAAGAGGGGGGTTCGGGCAGCTGGAGGCCAGGTGGTTCAGGTCGCCGCACCTGGAGCATTTGCTGGCCCCGCGGCTGCTCCTCCTCCCCCGGTGGGCTTTTTCTGCTCGGATTTTTTGGGGGGCAGGTTTCTGTTGGTTCTTCCCCAACTGGTGCTGGCGCTGCATCGCCACCCGCTTCATGTTAGTCTCGACCTCCCCTGCCAGTTGTATCCATCCCACTAGGGTGGTGGGCCTGGCTTGGGTGAGGGTCCGATCCAGGATACTGGCATTCAGGTCCCGGGTGAAGTGCTCGATCTTCATCAGCTCGCTCCATCCCCGGACCTTCGCCACATTCGCCTGGAACTCAGCAGCATACTCCCAGATAGATTGGGACCCTTGCTGCATGTCTCTGAGAGCCGCCAGTGCTCACGTCTCTTGGAGGGGGTCTTCGTATTGAGCCATCAGAGCCTGGAGGAAGGTTTGCACTTAGTCCAGTTCGGGGCTCATGGCCTCGTATAGACTCATGTACCACCTCTTCGCAGCCTCTCTCAGCTTCGAGCCCAAATAATCCACTCTGCTGAACTCGTCGGGGAAGGTATTTCCCCAATAGTACATATAGCTGTTCGCTTGGATGGCGAAGTAGTTCACCTCTTCCGGATCCCCGTCAAAAGTGGCTTCCAGCTCTCTCCCTCACCCCCCCGTCTCTTGGGGTGGCAGGGCCCACTGGTTTTGGCACCAGTCCTTTTGCGTGGGGAGCTGCCGGCAGCGGGGCAGTAGGAGCCCGGGGCTGTGGGGCCGGAAGGGGTCTCCAGGGTCCGCCCAATCCCAAGGCGCGGGAGAGTTGAGCGGTTATCGCTTGCATCTTGTCCTTCAGCCCCTTGATCGCCCCATCGACCTCTTTGTGAACCATTGCTCGGAACATGCGAGCATCCTCCTCGGGCATGTCTTTAGGCAGTGGTTCTTCTGCTTCCCCCCTGGCACACTCAGGGTCATCCTCTGGTACCTGGACGACAATGATGCTGTCCACCTCACCCGGCTCGAGGGTGCTCGGGTTGATGGGCTCTGGTTCAGCCATTTGCACCCTCCTCATGTGGCGGGTCATGATGGCATCTCAGCGGATCGGTGCCTCATCCATGGTGGTGGTCGAGGTCCGCTGGTGGTATTGCCGGGGGGTGATCACCAGCTAGAACTGCGGAGGGGAGGCAGCCGCTCTCCTGGTGTCCAAGACGTGCCATGGCGCCTCCTGCTTCCCTTCCTCATAGGGAAGCTCCCCATCTCCCGGAATCTTTTCGGCCATCTGGTTACAAAGTTGCCAGGACGGTTGAGCTTCAGATCGGGAGTCTTTTCAAAATGTCAAGTTGGCAGATTCAATAACGAGTCGTTGTTGATACAAAGAAACTACTTTATTGATACTGATACTTGAGGCTAGGCCAGCATTGAAAAGACTAAAGAATAAACTGTAGATATATTGCATATAAGGGACACTTCAAAGGGATTCCCAAGGGGGGAGGATTATGCAGGGAACATTCACACATTGCTGTTACCAATTAGTTCTCAGGCTTGCATGGCCTTGATCGTAGTGGGCTCCTGACTCCCCTCCGAGAGCCAGGCCTGAAAAGGCACAGATAAGACTTTCACATCTTTCCATTTCAAAGCAAGGACACTCACTACAGGAAGGAAGGGGTAGGAATGACATGAGCTAGCAGCATTTGAATATACTTTGGTTCTACCCAGAATGCTCTTTGATTGAGCCAGAGTTACAGACAGACTTGACAGAGGGTACTGCGATCTGGTTCTCAAAATCTATTGGTAATCCCTGAGCCAAGGGAGGCCAAACTGAAAGTCACCAGAAAAAGGGCCTTCTCGATTGTAGCCCCCTACTGGTGGAACCAATTGCCAGAGGAGGTGCGGGCCTTGCGGAGTCTTGCCCAGTTCTGCAGGGCCTGCAAGACCACTCTTTTCCAGCTGGCCTATACTTAAGAAGGAATCTACTGTAGAAGGTATACCGTCGCCATGGAAAAACTATAAGATGCGTAACATCAAGACTTTAGCACCAAACCAACTTAGATGGTTTTAGTGTATGACTTATAATATATGATTTATAATATGCATTGTTTTATTGTTGAAGTGTTTTTATGTTGTGAGCCGCCCTGAGCCTGCTTTGGCAGGGAGGGCAGGATATAATTTAAATATTATTACTATTATTATTATTATAAAAAGGGCCAGGCAGGATGTGGGTGAAAGACCTCGGAGAGCCGCTGCCAGTCTGAGTAGACAATACGGATGTTGATGGTCTCATTCAGGACAAGGCAGTTTCATGTGTTCAACTCTTCCTCATACACATTAATTATGCTGCCTTCTACCTCTCTCTCTGGTAGCCTGGAGCATACATTGGATGCTTTAATTTTGTCTTTATAACACCCCATGTGCCTGAGTATCAGTGACTGACCCTGGGTCACTCTGGGAGTTGGGACTGCAGTTCAAGTTTGGCTCTGTACTAAGCCAGGCTTCACAAACCAGTCAATCCCATTCCAGCATTAGCTGTGTGTGGAAGTGCAATAAGGTATACACATACTGCTAGACATTGCACCATCCACACTACAGCAATTGTGCTTTCATATCACAGCAACAGGAGGGAAAATGCACCACATCAACCTGAAGTGTAACCAGCAAAGCCCAAGAGAACTGTCATTACTGATGTCACCTAAAACACTGGTATATCTGGAAGAACTGCTGACAATTGGCCATATTATTGAGTTGACCAGTTAAACTGCCATGGCTCCCTCAAAGAATCCTGGGAATTGTTCATCCATGAGATACTGAGACTGCCTCATGAGAGATATCTGGCCTCCTTCAAAGAAATGCAGCACCCATCATAGTCGGAATACCCGTGACCCGGGTTTATGTAGAAACAAACATCTCTCTGGCAATAAAGAGGAGTCTTGTGGCACCATTTTGGGTTCTGCTCTACAGAAGTTTATTCCGCAATAAGACTTTGCTAGACTTTCAGGTCCCAGTTTTTTTCCCCTCCTTCTCTGCTCTCCAAACCCATGTCCCAAGGCTCATCTCACTATCCATGGAAGGGCCTGAAGCAACAGGACAGTGGCTTTTCCAAGATCAGTCAGAGAATTCTTGATGGGAGTCAGATATGAGCCTCTTCACTCATCGAATTAGCTGGTACCCAGCAGCCTCTAAGGAGCAGCTTCAGATCATTTCACAGGGATAAGAGGGGGTCACTGCAGCCTCTCTCGAGCACCACAGAGCAATGGCATGTCTCAGAAAGGTCCCTGAGAAATGTGACATGGTTAGTTCTGCCTGGCCTCTGCCTGCTGACTGGTGCAGAACACGGCAACTTGCTGTCCTTGCTCACAGAAATGGGCTCTCTGTAAGCGCAGGGAATGAAGTTACTTCTCTTGTGGGGATTAAAGATCTTCCTTGATCTAAAGCAAGTTTTCCCAGCCAGCATCTCCCCTTCAGCAGCGACAGAACAAGAGGAATCCTTTGCATTCCTCTGGCTGCTTAGCAAGGCTCCTGCCCTCCTATTCCCTGTCAGGGACTAATCTTTCCTAATATTTAACAGCCCCAGTAGGCAGCAGGATTGATCCTCTGGCCTCTCTACCTGTCATTCCATCCCTTCTCACCAAAGGACTCCTTTGAGTCTTTGCCAAAAAGAGGTGCCAAGGCGATGGCTCAGTGTATGCTGGCAGTTCAAGAGGCAACCCAGTCTCCTCCACTGCCCCACTTGTCCTGCCTTCCTCCCGAGCGGCTCTGCACAGGTGTGTGGGACCCCCTGGCTGATGGTAAAGGGAAGAGGAGGGGGGACAACAGGCGGGCTGAACACATTTGAATGCTGGTGCAGCAAAACACTTCTAGCTCCCAGTGCCCAGCAAGGCCAGATTCAAGAGAGAGAAGTTCCACCTCCCCCTTTCCTGTGAAATGACGGAGAAAGAGAATGGAAGGATCTGGGGTGAGAAGCCCCCCCCCATATGACACCCAGCTCTACTTCTCCTAAAGAGCTGAGGAGGGTCCAGGAAAATCCCAGCAGGCCAGGGAGGAGGAGGAATGTGGGGGCCACTAGCACAGAGCAAAGGCAGGAGCCACCGTGCGCAAGCCAGGGAAGAAGAGGAGCTGCATGGGCACAGCACTTCCTAGCTCTTCACCCTTGGCAGCTCTGCCACACCCAGGCCAGTGAAGAGGGATGTGGGCAAGTGGTGCCTACCTTTGTGCTGGTGAGGAGAAGCGTGAGCAGAGCAGCCCCTGCCTTTGTGGATGAGCCCGTCTTTGGGAACTCCATCATGCCTGAAATGGCAAAGAGCAGAGCAGGCCCAGAAGCACCTGCCTTGCCTCCCCCCCACCCCGTGTCAGCTGAGGCACAGGGCAGCTGGAGATAGGGCTGCCTACCTCCCGTTCCAAGTGGGGGTTTCCCCGGTTTGGATGGCTTCTTCCTGCCCTAAGCCAGCTGTCCGGCGGGGGAAGCCACACCCCCAGTGGCCCCATGGGCACAAACTGCACCTACCCCGAGCCGCAAATTTGCAGCTTGAGAAGCAAGTGCACTCAGTGTGGGCTCTCTGAGAGAGAGCGGGAGCTGCTTGTTCCTGCCTTTCCAAGCCTTGATTGGCACCTGAGCCCGGCGCTACCTCCTGCCTTTCCACACCTCGATCAGGACTTGGAAGGGCAGTAGTGCCGGGCACCTGCTCTGTCAGAGAGGGCGGGAGCCACTTGCTCCTGCCTTTCCAAGCCTCAATCGGGGCTTGGAAGGGCAGCTGAGCCCAGTGCCGGCTCTGTGAGAGACAAGGAGAGCCGCTATCTTCTGCCTTTCCAAGCCTCAATCAGGGTTTGGCAGGGTAGCCGAGCCGGGCGACCGCTCTCAGAGAGGCAGAAACTGCTTGCTTCTGCCTTTCCAAGCCTTAATCGGGGCTTGGAAGGTCTGCAGCACCAACGCTTGTTTCCCTCCCAACCATTTAAAGGGAAGGTTCCTTTAAATGTTTGGGGAAACAGTGTGAGTGTGCAGCGTTGCGTTCTCAGCGTGATGACATCATTCTACATGACATCATTGTGTTGAGGGTACCCACGCCCCCTCCCAGAATGCCCCCCCCCCAATTCCCCCACTGGGGAATAGTTGAGACTTGGCAACCTTAGCTGGAGAGGAGAAGCAGGGCAGGGCCTGCCTGCCTACCACCCCCCCACCGGCTTTTGTGGGTGCGGCCAGCAAGGAAGAGCATGGGGGGGGCTTCTTCCCCTCCAAGAAGTAAGTGGGGGCATGGTAGCAGGAGATGGGAGGCCCTTCCCAAGGGCTCGTGGGCCTTCCCAGTCTGCTCTTCTTGGGTGGGTCTGTGGAAGTCTTGAAATGATGCCTGGAGACGGTGAGTTTTAAAATGGCCAAGAAGCAGCCCCACTTCCTTTTTTTTTTTTTTGTAAAAACAATTTTTATTATTCTACAACATATTATATCACTATTTCACTTACTTCTCTCAAATAAAAGTCAATATGTTGCATCACATTTCCACCTCCCCTCCTCCCTTTCAAGACTTCCCCAGTGTTACTTACAATATAAAAGCAATAAAGGTAATTTAACATTTAAAAAACATTTAAAAAGAAAAAAGAAACTTATACTTCTTTATGGTTATTACGTCATTCGATTAATGATCCAATATTTTACTTAATTAAGTCATATCATCTATTTTATTATAATCTTTTAAGAAAGAACAAAATATTTTCTCATATTCTCATTTTAACTATCATTCTTGTCTCAGTAAATTAAAAATAGCTGATAAACAAGTTATCCATTATCAAATATCACCAAGTGTCCTTTCACTCTCCAATGTTCTTCCACATAGTTCTGAAACTGAGGAGGGGAAAAAAAAGTAATAGTAAAGAAGGAAAATTGAACTGGTTAAACAAGAAAATCTGGAAGATATATGGAGGAAATTTAACCCTGAAGTTCGGGACTATACCTTTTTTTCTGCAAGACACAAAACTTTTTCTAGAATTGACATTTTGTGGGGAACTAAAGATTTAGGTCTTATAACAAGGGAAATAGAGATTTTACCTAAAATTGGTGCTGATCATAACCCAATAATGTGGATTACAAAATTGTCCAAAAAGGTGAGAAAATGGAGATTGAATGAAGATTTGCTACAGAATAAAGAAACAGTGACATACCTAGAAAATGAAACTAAAGTTTTTTTCCAAGTGAATGACAAAGAGGATATTGACTTTCAGATGGTCTGGGATGCCTATAAAGAAGTAATGAGAGGAATGTTGATTACTTTGAATAATAAAGATAAGAGAGTAAAAGAAAAAGTTGTTGGACATTCAAAATGAAATAAAGAAAAAGGAAGGGGAGTTGAGAAAAAGGCCAGGGAAAAAGAAAATTTTAAGGGAAATTATAATATTACAAACTCAATTGAGACATTTGTTAAATAAAGAAGTGAAATGGAGTTTGAAAAGACTTCAGCAGAAATCCTTTGAGGGAGCAAATAAACCGGGAAAGTATCTGGCTTGGCAACTGAAGAAAAAGAGAGAAAATAGAATTATCAACAGAATTGTGGTTAGATGGAAGAGAAGTGGTTACTCAAGAGGGAATAAAAAGAGAATTTTTTAAGTACTATGCCAAATTGTTTAAAGGTGTTAAAATAAAGAAAGAGGAGATGGATGAGTATTTACAAAAGATAAAAATAGAGCCCTTAAATGAAAATATGCGAAAAGGTTTGAATGATCCAATTGAAAAAATAGAAATTGAAGCAGCAATTAATGCAATGAAGAATGGAAAAGCACCTGGGCCAGATGGATATACAGCTAAATATTTTAAAACTTTTAAAGATGAGTTAATACCAAAACTGCAAAAGTTGATGAATACGATAAGAATAAAAGGGAAAGTACCAAACACATGGAAAGAAGCTGTTATTTCGTTGATACCTAAGGAAGATAGAGATGTCATGAACGTAAAAAATTATAGACCAATTTCGCTATTAAATAATGACTATAAAATATTTACAAGAATCTTGGCAGAACAACTTAAGCAATATTTGATAAACTTTATAAAAGAAGATCAAGCAGGATTTCTCCCCAAAAGACAGATAAGAGACAATATTAGGACTGTTGTAAATATTGTAGAATATTATGAAAGACATCCAGAAAAGGAAGTAGCATTATTCTTTGCGGATGCAGAGAAAGCATTTGATAATCTAAACTGGAACTTTATGTTTGCTGTAATGGAGAAAATGGAGTTGGGAGAAGAATTCATGAGAATGATAAAAGCAATATATACTGAACAACATGCAAGGTTATGTATAAATGCAGACCTTACAGAAGATATGATAATTAGTAAAGGTACAAGACAAAGGTGTCTGCTCTCTCCACTGTTGTTTATAATGACACTTGAAATTTTGCTGATGCTAATTCAAGAAGACAAAGAAATAGAAGGATTTACTTATAAATATAGAGGATTTGCAGATGATATAATGTTTATAAATGAAAATCCAACTCAAGTAACACCCTTGCTGTTCACTAAAATACAAGAATATGGAGAATTGGCGGGATTTTACATAAATAAAGAAAAATCAAAAAAATTATGTAAGAATATGCAAGTAAGTAAGCAAAAGGAGTTACAAAAGCTAATGGGTTGTGTAAAATATTTTGGAGTGGAGATAACAATGAAGAATATTGATTTGTTCAAAAATAATTATGAGAACCTATGGTGTAAAATGGATGAAGACATGATAAAATGGATAAAATGGAATAAACTTAATTTGTCATTGCTGGGAAAAATAGCTGCAATTAAAATGAACATTTTACCAAAAATAATGTATTTATTTCAAACTATTCCGATTGTGAAGGACAGTAAACAGTTTAACAGATGGCAGAGGAAGATTTCAGAATTTGTGTGAGCGGCGAAAAAACCAAGGATTAAAATGAAAATTTTAACAGATGCAAACGAGAGAGGAGGATTCCAATTACCAGATTTAAAACCATATCATGAAGCAGTCTGCTTAGTATGGATAAAAGAATGGGTGATGCTACTAAATAGAAAACTTTTGGTGTTGGAAGGTCATGGAAATAAATTTGGCTGGCATGCTTATATGTACTATGGAAAAAAGAAGATGGATGGTTTTTTCTCTCACCATTATATAAGAAATAATTTGTTGAATACGTGGATGATATATAAGAAATATGGTGATGAGAGGAAACTGTTATGGATAGTGCCAGCAGAAGTGATAAAAATAACGGCTGAAGTGGGTGAAGAAAAGTAGTTGTCATATAATCAGCTATTAAAAATACAAGGCGGTAAAATAGAGCTGAAAACTGCGAAAGAGTTGGACAATAAATATGATTGGTTTCAAATGCAACAAATAAAAAAAATGGTGGAAAAAGACATTCAAATGGAAGGAATAAGAAAGGAACAAACAGAAACGGAAATAATTCTGCTTGGAGATAATAAAAAATTAATTTCAAAACTATATAAACTGCTTTTGAAATGGTCTACAGAAGAAGAAGTACTGAAATCTCAAATGATTAAGTGGGCAATTAATGTATATAAAGAAATACAGATGGAAACTTGGGAATATCTTTGGAACATTTTTATAAAGCTTTCAACATGCTTTAAAATGATGTATAGATGGTATATAACTCCTAAAAAGTTGGCAGAGATGAACAATAAGATGCCAGATAGATGTTGGAAGTATAAAAAACATTGTTTTTACCATATGTGGTGGACTTGTGAAAGAGCAAAAAAGTATTGGCAGATGATACAACAAGAAATTTCTAGGCTCTTGGGATATGAAATCAAGAAAGTTGCAGAGACTTTTCTGTTGGGATTATATATGGAAAAATTTCCAAAAGAAGATAGAACTATAATTTGGTACTTGCTCTCAGCTGCTAGGACATTGTATGCGCAGTTGTGGAAGCAAGAAAGAATACCAGAGAAATGGGATTGGATTATAAAAGTTATAACATGGAGTGAAATGGACAAATCAACAAGAATTTTAAGAGACTATGATCTAGAAACTTTTAAGTTGGAGTGGAAGAAGTTTAGAAGCTATATAGAAAAAGAGTGGAAAATAAAAGGACATTGGACAATTTTTAATAATGATTAAGTTTTAAAAGAAAGAAAAATAGAAATTTTTGTTTTATTAGTTAAGGGTACCTTTAAATATTAGAATTTTACGTATATAACACCGGCAGGGGTTAAGTAACGGGGGGAGGAGGGGTTAGAAAAGTAATATATGGGATAGTTAAAAAGAAGTAATTAATAATGCAAGAATTGATTCTTACCATATGTTACTGGAATAAAATTGTTTTAACAATAAAAAGATTTCTGGTGCCTTCTTCACTTTGTATCCCAAAATCTTTGACATTTCTTGCTGGATCATTTGCCAATATTGTACAGCCCTTTCACAAGTCCACCACATATGATAGAAGGACCATGTTTTTTACATTTCCAACATCGATCAGACATCTGATTATTTGTTTTAGATAGGTTTTTTGGTGTCATATACCATCTTTACAACATTTTGTAACAATTTTCTTTTATGTTATTACATGTCGATATTTTCATAGAGTTCTTTCACAAATATTCCCATTGTTCCATCTGAATTTCCTTGTTTATATTAATTGCCCACTTTATCATTTGCGATTTTACCACTTCTTCCTCTGTAGACCATTTCAGTAACAGTTTATATACTCTTGAGATCAATTTTACGTCCTCACCAAACATCATTTTCTCCATTTCTGTTTGTTCTTGTCTTATTCCTTCATTCCTAATATCCTGCTTCAGCAGACTTTTAATTTGTAACCATTGAAACCAATTAAATTTATAATCCAATTTTTCCACTGATTTTAATTCTGCTTTGCCTCCTTGTGTTTTTAACAATTGTTTATATGGTAACCATTTCTCTTCCTCAATATCCGAATATAGCTTTATTACTTCCGTTGGCACAATCCACAGTGGTTTCCTCTCATCTCCATATTTTTGGTATTTCAACCAAGTTTTAAGCAAGCTACTTCTTACATAATGATGTGAGAAAGAACCATCCATTTTACTTTTCCCATAGTACAAATATGCATGCCAACCAAAAACCTTTCCATGGCCTTCTAATGTTAATAATTTTCTGTTTAATAACACTATCCAATCCTTAATCCATACCAAACAAACTGCATCATGATATAGTCTTAAATCCGGTACTTGGAAGCCTCCCCTTTCTTTAGCGTCTGTCAGGATCTTCATCTTAATTCTTGGTTTCTTGCCTGCCCATATAAATTCCGAAAGTTTCCTCTGCTGTTTATGAAATTGTTTATCTTCTTTCTCTATTGGTATAGTTTGAAACAAGAACATTATTCTTGGTAATACATTCATTTATATTGCCAATATTCTACCCAGGATAGACAAATTCAACTTACTCCATTTTTGTAAGTCCACCTCAGTTTTCCGCCAAAGCTTTTCATAGTTGTTTTTAAATAAGTCAATATTCTTTGTTGTAATTTCTACTCCTAAATAATTTACTGTAGAGGCCACTTCACAGTTTGTTAAATTTTGTAATTCCATCTGCTTAGATTTTGACATATTTTTACACAGATTTTTTGTTTTCTCTTTATTTACATAAAAGCCCACCAGATCACCATATTCTTTTATTTTTTGGAGCAGCAACAGTGTAACTTGAGTTGGGTTTTCATTTATAAACATTACATCATCTGCAAACACTCTGTATTTGTAAGAAAAGCCTTTTAATTTCAAACCCTCTATCTCCTTATCTTCTTGAATTTGCATAAGCAGTATTTCCAGCGTCATTATAAATTTCAAAGGGGTTAGAGGGCACCCTTGATATGTTCCTTTACAAATTGCTATTTTCTCTGTCAAATCTGCATTTATACAAAGTCTTGCTTGTTGGTCAGTATATATTGCCTTTACCATTCTAACAAAGTCTTAATCCAATCCCAATTTCTCCATTACTGCAAACATAAAGTCCCAATGAACATTGTCAAAAGCTTTCTCTGCATCAGCGAAAAGCAAAGCTACTTCTTTTTCAGGATGTTTTTCATAATATTCTATTATATCTATTACAGTTCTGATATTTTCTCTTAATTGCCTTCTGGGGAGAAACCCTGCTTGTTTCTCTTTAACAAAACTATTCAAATGCTGCTTCAGGCGTTCTGCTAAAATACTAGCATATATTTTGTAGTCATTATTTAGCAATGAAATTGGTCTATAGTTTTTTACATTAGTCACATCTCTGTCTTCTTTTGGTATCAAAGAGATTATTGCTTCCTTCCAAGTATTAGGTATCTTCCAATCTATTCTTATAATGTTCATCAATTTCTGAAGTTTTGGAAGTAGAGTTTCTTTATAACTTTATAATATCTTGCTGTAAAACCGTCAGGACCCGGAGCCTTCCCTGGCTTCATTGTGTTAATTGCCGCTTCAATTTCTTCCTAACCAATTGGGTCGTTTAAGATCTTTTTCATATTGTCTGTTAGGGGTTTAACATTAATTTCCTGTAAATAGGCATCTATTTTCTCTTTTTCCCCAACATGACTTTTATACAAATTTGCATGATACTTATAAAACTTTCTTTTGATTCTTTCCTGGTCAACAATTTCTTTGTTGCCCAAACTAATTTTATTAACAATTTTATTTTCCCTTTTTCTTTTCATTTGCCAGGCCAAGTATTTTCCAGCTTTATTTGCACTCTCAAAAGATTTTTGTTGAAGCCTTTTTAAGTTCCATTCTACTTCCTTATTTAACAAGTGTCTTAGTTGGTCATGTAGAATTCCAATTTCTTTTAAAATCTTCTTTTCCCCCGGTCTCTTTATAAGCTCTCTCTCCTTCTTTTTGTGAATAAACAATTTTATTAGTAACATATGGTAGTAGAACTATAACTACAACTTATAAAAAGCTTAATATATATTAAGAAAAAGACCATCATTCTACCCCACATCTTACTTTCTCCCACCCCTCCCCCATTTACTTGACCCCCGCCAGTGTTATTTTCTTTAAAAAAACAGATATTAAAGGTACCCTTAACTATCAAGAAAAAAAACGAAACAAAAAAGAAA
This sequence comes from Heteronotia binoei, assembly GCF_032191835.1. NCBI lineage: Eukaryota > Metazoa > Chordata > Lepidosauria > Squamata > Gekkonidae > Heteronotia > Heteronotia binoei. Next base: position 2,046,324 of record NC_083233.1, read on the forward strand.
CATAGGGAAGAAGAACCCCCTTCAAGAATTGTATTGTTATCTTAAAAATCTTAATCCTCAAAAATTGTCCAATGTCCTTTTATTTTCCACTCTTTCTCTACATATCTTCTGAATTTCTTCCACTCTTGGTTGAAAAGTTCTAAATCACAGTCTCTTAATTTTCTTGTTAATTTGTCCATTTCACTCCATGACATAACTTTCATAATCCAGTCCCATTTTTCTGGTATTTTTTCTTGCTTCCACAACTGCGCATACAATGTCCTAGCAGCTGAGAGCAAGTACCATATTAATGTTCTATCTTCTTTTGGAAATTTTTCCATTTGTAATCCCAGCAGAAAAGTCTCTGCCTCTTTATTGAATTCATATCCCAGGATCTTAGATATCTCTTGTTGAATCATTTGCCAAAACATTTTAGCTCTTTCACAAGTCCACCACATATGGTAGAAAGAACCTTCATGCTTTTTACATTTCCAGCACCTATCTGGCATCTTATTGTTCATCTTTGCTAATTTTTTTGGAGTCATATACCATCTATACATCATCTTAAAACAGTTCTCTTTAATACTATGACATGTTGCGAGTTTCATGGAATTTTTCCACAGATATTCCCAAGATTCCATCTTTATTTCTTTATTTACATTAATTGCCCATTTTATCATTTGAGATTTCACTACTTCATCTTCTGTAGCCCATTGTAAAAGTAATTTGTACACTTTTGAAATTAATTTCTCATTATCTCCAAGCAGAACTCTTTCCATTTCTGTTTGTTCTTTCCTTATTCCTTCAGCTTTGATATCATTCTCCATCAAACTTTTTATTTGTTGCATTTGAAACCAATCATATTTATAGTTTAGTTCTTCTGCAGTTTTCAATTCTATTTTCCCGCTTTGTATTTTTAGTAACTGGTTGTATGATAGTTGTTTTTCCTTGACTGTTTTGGCCGTTAACTTTATCACTTCAGCCGGCACTATCCATAAAGGTCTCCTCTCATCACCATATTTCTTGTACTTTATCCACACATTTAATAAGCTACTCCTTATATAATGGTGAGAGAAAAGACCGTCCATCTTCTTTTTTCCATAGTACAAATATGCATGCCAGCCGAATTTTTTTCCATGGCCTTCTAACATTAGAAGTTTTTTATTTAATAACGTTATCCATTCTTTTAACCATACTAAACAAATTGCTTCATGATACAGTTTCAAATCTGGTAATTGGAATCCACCTCTCTCTTTCGCATCTATCAGGACTTTCATTTTAATTCTAGGTTTCCTCCCGGCCCACACGAATTCCGAAATTTTTCTTCGCCATTTATCAAATTGCTTAGCATCTTTCACAATGGGGATGGTTTGAAACAGATACATAATCCTTGGTAAAATATTCATTTTTACTGCAGCTATTCTACCCAACAGTGACAAATTGAGCTTGTTCCACTTTAGCATATCTTCTTCTATTTTACGCCATAGCTTTTCATAATTGTTCTTAAACAAATCAATATTTTTCATTGTTATCTCTACCCCTAGGTATTTTACCTTAGAGGTAACTTCACAACCCGTTAGTCTTTGTAGTTCTTGTTGTCTATTTTTCTGCATATTCTTACATAAGATTTTTGATTTTTCTTTGTTTATATAAAGTCCCGCCAACTCCCCAAACTCTTGTATTCTCATTAACAACAAAGGTGTAACTTGTAAAGGATTTTCATTTATAAACATTATATCATCTGCAAATGCTCTGTATTTATAGGTAAATCCTTTTATTTGTAGTCCTTCTAAATCTTTTTCTTCTTGAATCTGCATTAGTAAAATTTCAAGAGTCATTATAAACAGCAATGGCGAAAGCGGGCAGCCTTGTCTGGTACCTTTACTAATTTTCATTTCATCTGTAAGATCTGCGTTGATGCACAGCCTTGCACTTTGTTCAGAATATATTGCCTTTATCATTCTTATAAAACTTTCTCCAAGCTCCATTTTTTCCATCACTGCAAACATAAAGTCCCAATTTAAATTGTCAAATGCTTTTTCTGCATCCGCAAAGAATAGCGCTACTTCCTTTTCTGGATGTCTTTCATAATATTCTACAATATTTACAACAGTTCTAATATTGTCTCTTATTTGTCTTTTGGGAAGAAAACCGGCTTGGTCCTCTTTTATAAAATTTATCAAATATTGCTTAAGACGTTCTGCCAGAATTCTTGTAAATATTTTATAATCATTGTTCAAAAGTGAAATTGGTCTGTAATTTTTCACATTTGTAACATCTCTTTCTTCTTTAGGTATCAAAGAAATAACAGCTTCTTTCCATGTATTTGGTACCTTCCCTTTGACTCTTATTGCATTCATCAGCTTCTGTAATTTTGGTATTAATTCATCTTTAAACATTTTAAAATACTTGGCTGTATAACCGTCTGGCCCGGGAGCTTTATCATTTTTCATCACGTTGATTGCTGCCTCAATTTCTATTTTTTCAATTGGGTCATTCAAAATTTTTCTCATATTCTCAGTTAATGGCTCAATTTTTATTTTCTGTAGATATTCATCTATCTTTTTTCTCTTTACTTCAGCACCTTTAAACAGCTTGGCATAATACTTAAAAAATTCTCTTTTTATTCCCTCTTGAGTAACTACGTCTCTTTCATCTATCACAATTCTATTAATTATTTTATTTTCCCTCTTTTTTTTCAGCTGCCACGCCAAGTATTTCCCCGTCTTATTTGCTCCTTCAAACGATTTTTGCTGGAGCCTTTTCAAGTTCCATTCTACTTCTTTGTTTAATAAATGTCTTAGTTGAGTTTGCAATATTGAAATTTCCCTTAGAATTTTCTTTTTCCCTGGTCTTTTCCTCAGCTCTCCTTCTTTTTTCTTTATTTCATTTTGAATATCCAGTAGTTGTTTTTCTTTTTCCCTTTTATCTTTATTGTTCAAAGTAATCAGCAACCCTCTCATTACTGCTTTATAAGCATCCCAGACCGTCTGAAAATCGATATCTTCTTTATCATTCACTTGGAAAAATTCTTTAGTTTCTTTTCCTAGGAAAGTCACTGTTTCTTTGTTCTGTAGCAAGTCTTCATTCAATCTCCATCTTCTCAATCTTTTGGACAGTTTTGTAATCCACATTATTGGGTTATGGTCAGTGCCAATTTTAGGCAAAATCTCTATCTTTCTTGTTATGAGGCCTAAATCTCTGGTTCCCCATAGCATGTCAATTCTAGAAAATGTCTTATGTCTTGCAGAAAAAAAAGTATAGTCCCGCACTTCAGGGTTAAACTTTCTCCATATGTCCTCCAAATTTTCCTGTTTTACTAATTCAAAAAAAGACTTTGGCAATTTTCCTTCTTTTCCACTATTTTTTTTCCCTCCGGATCTATCCAATGAGTTCTCAACTGTTCCATTAAAATCTCCCATTAAGAGTATTTGATCGTAGGTCAGCTCATCTAGTTGTTGTGTAATGTCTTTAAAAAAAACATCTTTTGCACCATTAGGTGCATATAGTCCCAATAACAGCGTTTTTTTCCCATTTGATGTTATTTCCACTGCTACAAATCTTCCATCCTTATCTTTAAATACCAATTTTGGCTCCAGGTCTTGTTTAATATAAAAAACTACTCCCCTTTTTTTCTGGTCAGCTAACGAAAAAAATTCCCTTCCCAATTGTTTGTTCCATAAAAATTTATAATCCTTTTGTTTAATGTGGACTTCTTGCAAACAAATTATATTACAATTTTGCTTTTTAATCCAATGAAAGGTTGCCCTTCTTTTTTGTGGTGAATTTAGTCCATTAACATTCCAAGACAATAGTTTGTAATCCATCATGGTGCAAATTCTTTATTTTCTTCAAAAAATCTCCTCAGTTCTCGGGCATTTGTGATCGTGACTCTCTTCCCCTGAAGTTCAAAGCTCACACCCTCGGGGATTATCCATCTATACCTTGTGCCATTGTCTTTCAATTTTTCTGTCAACTTTTTATATGTTCTCCTGTCATTTATCACTTCTTTCGGTAGCTCCTTCATAATTCTCACTCTGCTACCTCTTACTATCAATGATTGTTCAAAGTTTCTCTTCATAATCCTTCCCACCATTTCCTTTGTCATGAATCTTACAACCACATCTCTTGGTAAGTTATTTTTTTTGGAATATAGCGAGTTGACTCTATACATGTGATCATACATGCTTTTAGTCTTATCAGGGTCTTCTTCTAAGAATTCTGCGATTATGTTTGTTATATATCCTTTCAAATCATCATTCTCTTCCTCAGGTACTCCTCTCAAACGTAGCTGATTTTCCATTAATTTGCAGTCGTGAATCGTCACTTTTTCTTGTACTTTCAGCAAGGTGGTATCATGTATTTTAACTTTCTCCTCCACCTCCTGTACTTTCTTATTTTCCCAATTTGGGAAAATAGCTCTCTCTCCTTCTTAATCTCCTTCTGTATGTCTGTCATTTGTTTCTCTTTAGCTTTTCTGTCTTTATTATTCAATGTGATTAAAATACCTCTCATCACTGCTTTATAAGAATCCCACACCATTTGATATTGAATGTCCTCATTTTCATTTACTTGGAAAAAAGGCTTTAGTCTCTTTTTGCAGAGATTCTACTACCCCATCTTTCTACACTAAATCTTCATTTATTCGCCATCTTAAAGTCTTTTTGGCAGGTTTTGCAGACCACATTATTGGATTATGATCTGTTCTTATTTTTGGAAGAATCTCTATTTTTTTTGTTGTAAGGCCCAATTTTTTTGTACTCCATAACGTATCAATCCTTGAGAAAGAGTTATGTCAAGCTGAGAGGAAGGTAAGGTCTCTAACTGTAGGATTTTTCTCCCTCCAAATGTCTACAAGATTTTCTTGCTTGGCTAATTCAAAAAAAGACTTTGGTAGTTTACCTTCATTATTCTTCTTCCCAGATCTGTCCAAAATATTTTTAACTGTACCATTAAAGTCTCCCATTAACATGATTTGCTCATATGTCTCTTGATCAAGTTGCTGCATAATGTCCTTAAAAAAGAATCTTTTGCTCCATTAGGAGCATACAGTCCCAATAGCAAAGTCTTCTTGTGGTTCATCATCACTTGCACTGCAATATATCTACCATCATTGTCCTTAAAAATCAATTTTGGTTCCAATTCCTGCTTTACATAAAAAAACACGCCTCTTTTTTTCTCCTTAGCCAATGAAAAAAATTCCATACCAAATTGCTTATTCCACAAATATTTGTAATCCAATCATTTAATATGTACTTCTTGTAGACAAATTATGTTACATTTTTGCTTCGCAATCCAATGAAAAGTTACCTTTCTTTTTTGAGGTGAATGAAGTCCATTTACATTCCAAGATAATAATTTGTAATCCATCATGGTTTTCTATTTTAATCTGAACATCCAAATTCTTTATTCTCCACCAAAAACTTCTCCATCTCCTGAGTGCTTGTAATGGTAATCCTCTTCCCCTTGTATTCAAAAACCAATCCTTCTGGGAGAATCCATCTATATCTCATTTGACTCTCTCTCAATTGCTTAGTCAGTTTTTTGTATAATCTTCTGTCACTTAAGACTTTCCTTGGTAATTCTTTCATAATTCTAACATCACTGCCTTCCACAATCAGCTTGCCTTCATACTGTTTACTTAGAATCCTTCCCACCAAGCCTCTTGTTACACATCTCACTACCACATCTCTTGGTAGTTTATTTTTCCTTGCATATTCTGAATTGACCCTGTAAATATAGTCATAAAAGTAATTAGTCTCCTCAGGATCATCTCCAACATATTCAGCAATAATCCTTATTATGTATTTCCTTAAATCACCATCCTTTTCAGGCACACCTCTCAAACGTATCTGATTTTCCATTGATTTGCAGTCCTGCAGTCCTGCTTTGTCCTGCTATTTTTTAATAGTGGAATCCACTGTATTAATTCTTTCATCATGGTCTTTCACTTTCTCTTCCATCTCTTGGATTTTTTTGGATATTGATTTAAAGACTTTACTGAGAACTTCTATATCTTTTTTTAATTCCTTCTTACAATCACTTATAGAATCGTTAATCAGTTTAGACAATCTAGCTTCCATGGCATCCATCTGTTCTTTTTTATCAGCCTTTTTGCCCTCTACTAGTGTCTTGGATCTTGTCTATAATGGTTTTTGGGCTGACATTACTGCCTTCCCATTATAAATATAGGCTTTACAATTGAAGTCACCAAGTTCTTTTTAAATGGTCTAGTCTTATAGATTAGGGCATGACCTTTCAGAAAAGCCCAAAATCGCCATCCTCCTATGCTCCTGGGCCCAGATATTAATTTTTAATGTTATAATTTCCCAAAATGGTGCTCGATGTTTCTCTATGGTTTAGTCCTAGAGGGGCCTAAAAACTGTAGTTTTCCCTTCCCTTGATGGCCTCTTCTGCCCACACTTGCCACAAAGTCTTGTTATCTATGGTTGTGAAGTCTCACGATGTTCCCAGACGTCATTTCCTGTAATGACTTGTTGATCTGCAGTTCTTCCACTCTCGGGGGTAGTGACCACAAAAATTCCAAACAATATCAGCTTTTGCCTTTTTTAAGCCTTATATCTGTTTAACTCAGTCCAAGATTTCCCCTTTCTCCTTCTTCTTTATTATTACAAGTTGTTTATGTGTCCAGACCTTCGTTTGTCTTCCAAATATTTCCCAATTTAGTCTCAGAGCAACAGATAACAATCTCTTTACCTTTGAAGTCCCAACATCAAACACACTGGTCTGTTTCTCATCCACAATTAATTAGCCCTTAAGTAGCTTGGCACACATTGAATTTATGTCGATTTAATGACCCCAGATACCCTCTATAGACGTTGGAAGTGGTTCTTCTCCGGAAACTCTTCAAAGCCAAAAAGAACCCCCCCCCCCCCGGGATTTCTCGTTAGTCAAAGTACCTCTCCTCAGAACTTTAAGCATATCTTGGCCATCATCTTGCCTAGATGATGTAGACAGCAGGTATTAAAACACCTTCTCTGTCTAACCCTAACCCACTGGAAAGCTCGTCAATTCTCCATGAAATTCAAACTGGAAGTCCTCCACTTCCTCTTTTGACCTGAGTGAGAGGGCAAGTGACACTTCAGCAGATCTTGGCAGCTAAGCAGGATCAGTGCTTGGATGGGAGCAGGTGGTGGCCTATGGCTTTTCACCCCTTCGGCTTTCCACTTGTCTTGATGGTCGTCGTAAGTCAGCTGTGGCTTGACAGGGCTCACCCACGGCCATATTGACTGAAGGGTGAGACTCAGGGGAGACCAAAGGCTGCTCAGCACACAGCTCTCTGGAGCCTCGAGCAAGTTGGGGGTGGGGGCATTCACACTACACTGAATAATGCATTTTGCAAGTGGATTTTTGCTATTCTTACATAGAAGAAATCTAGTTGCAAAATGCATTACGTAGTGTAGTGTGAATGCACCCAGAGTCTCTCTGTCTAAAGCTACCTAAGAGGGCTGCTAGGATGATACAGTGGATGAGAGGAGAACCACTCTGGTCCAGACTCATTGGTGGAATGATGGGATACAAGCATGACTGAAGAATTAACAGGTTTCTGCCACTGATCCAGATTGCTCTGCCCTCTGCCTGGGCTCTGGAGGGATTGTGCTGGCTTCTCTTCCTTTATCACCAGGAACAGCCACATGGCTCTGCCTAGGGTGACCATAATGTCTGAAGGCCAGCCAGGGACACCTTGAGGGGGAAGGGGGGAGGTGTCAAAGCCCGGGTTGCAGATAAGGAACGACGGCTGCCAACGTCCGGCAGCTGGCCAGAACTCTGTCAGCCGGCTGGGGAGGAGCGCAGGGGTGGTCGTTAAAACAGTCCAATTATTTCAACACCGTAAATCAGTCCGGCCGAAGGAGGAGACAGAAAGCTTGGTCACAGGAATGCAGGGGGTCGGAAGCCAGAGAAAACAACGCCAATTACCTAGGTCAGTCCACAAAGCAAAGTCAGAGTCCAGAAGTTCAAGTCCAAGGTTCAGGCCGGGTCAGGAGTTACACGGGTTCTCGCAGCAAGCAAGAGGGTGCAGAGCGTAGTCACGTCCCAGGAGGGTCATTCGTTGCCAGCACAGTTTGCCTTGAGGTCAGGGTTACAGATATACTGTGCTGGCTTGTTAACTTCTTAGTACTCCGGCTGAGATCTCTCCTCCCACGCATGCGTGCATCTCTCCGTCTGTTTCTGAACTCCTGTCGCCTCCTCTCACGTAGCCGGCTTACAGGAGGTGGTGATTCAGGAGGGGATGCACTAGGGCTTGGTGTGGCCTGATCAGTTTCAGGTGGCTCCTGCTCTGAGTTAGCAAGGGCGGGGGCTGAGCTAGGGCCTGGTGTGGCCTGATCAGTTTCAGGTGGCTCTTGCTCTGAGTTAGCAAGGGCTGGGTCTGGGGCAGGCACGACAGGAGGTAGGGGTGTGCGCGTGAAGCACGCGCGCCGCCGGTAACAGGAAGTGACGTCACTTCTGGTGACGTCACTTCCGGTGATGCCATGCCACCGCCGGAAACAGGAAGTGACACCACTTCCTGTGACATCATTTCCCCGCGTCACCTGCCGGAAACGGGAAGTGACACCACTTCCTGTGACATCACTTCCCCCAAATGACATCATTTCCCCCAAATGCCACTGCCGGAAACAGGAAGTGACTTCACAGCACTTCCTGTGACGTCCCCAAAAATCCCCCAAATATCACCGCTGGAAACAATTTTGTTCTCATATCCTGTATATACTTCATCAGTATATGGGATAAGGCACTTTCTCAACTGTGCTGCATAATACAGCCTATTTATTTTGTCCTGTTTGCTCTGTTGGCTCTATCTGCGCCACCTTCATCACTTTCAGGGTGTGGATCCCCCAGTGGGGTGGTCTCCCGACTCCCTCCGCAGGCTGTTTCTGATAGCCCTGCGCCCCCTCTTTCATTTGATATGTGTCCCGTGCGGGTGCCACCCTCCCGCCGGGAGATGCCGCAAAATGAGCCCCCTTGAGGCTTATGGCGGCAGGGCTTGGGGGAAGCGAGCTAGACTGCTGTTCTTTTGAGGGGTTATAGAGTGTTTCGAGCCCGTCCCTGTGGCATCGGTCCCATCATTGTGGGACCCAGGGGGCCGGCGCAGCGGCCCGCCGAAGCAGCCTGTCACTAATAACACAGGTCGAGATGCAGGACAGAAACCCGGAAGTGACCGACAGGCTGCTTCAGCGGGCCGCTGCGCCGGCCCCCTGGGCCCTACAACGATGGGACCGATGCCACAGGGACGGGCTCGAAACACTCTATAACTCCTCAAAAGAACAGCAGTCTAGCTCGCTTCCCCCGAGCCCTGCCGCCATTAGCCTCAAGGGGGCTCATTTTGCAGCATCTCCCGGCGGGAGGGTGGCACCCGCACGGGACACATATCAAATGAAAGAGGGGGCGCAGGGCTATCAGAAACAGCCGGCGGAGGGAGTCGGGAGACCACCCCACTGGGGGATCCACACACCGAAAGTGATGAAGGTGGCGCAGATAGAGCCAACAGAGCAAACAGGACAAAATAAATAGGCTGCATTATGCAGCACAGTTGAGAAAGTGCCTTATCCCATATACTGATGAAGTAAATACAGGATCTGAGAACAAAATTGCACCAGAATACACAAACACAAAGCTCCCTTACACTGAATCAGTGCTTGGGTCCACCAAAGTCAGTATTGTCCACTCCAGTCACAAACACAAAGCTCCCTTACACTGAATCAGTGCTTGGGTCCACCAAAGTCAGTATTGTCACATAAGAACATAAGAGAAGCCCTGTTGGATCAGGCCAATGGCCCATCCAGTCCAACACTCTGCATCACATAAGAACATAAGAGAAGCCCTGTTGGATCAGGCCAGTGGCCCATCCAGTCCAACACTCTGCGTCACATAAGAACATAAAAGAAGCCCTGATGGATCAGGCCAGTGGCCCATCCAGTCCAACACTCTGCGTCACATAAGAACATAAGAGAAGCCCTCTTGGAGGGAGGGAAGGAAGGAAGGAAGGCAGGGAGGGAGGGAGGGAGGAAGGAAGGAAGGAAGGAAGGAAGGAAGGAAGGAAGGAAGGAAGGAAGGAAGGAAGGAAGGAGGGAGGGAGGGAAGGGAGGGAAGGGAGGGAAGGGAAGGAAGGAAGGAAGAAAGGAAGGAAGGAAGAAAGGAAGGGAGGAGGGAGGGACGGAAGGAAGGAAGGGAGGAGGGAGGGAAGGGAAGAAGGAAGGAAGGAAGGGAAGGAAGGAAGAAAGGAAGGAAGAAAGGAAGGGAGGGGGAGGGAAGGAAGACCGCCCCTCCCACCAGCCCCCCCCCGCTTTCGGCCCCCACCCTCCCTGCTTACCTCCTTCCAGGGGGGGGTGACGGTCTCTCCTCCCGGCGGCTGGTGCTGCTGGCGAGGCTGGCGGCAGCTGCGGAGGCCGGGGAGGGCCTCCGCTGGTCTCTGGAGGACCTCCAGCGACCAGCGCCGGCCTCTCCGCGGCCTCCGCGGGTCGGCGCTGGTCGCTGGAGGCCCTCCAGAGTCTCAGGAAGGCCTTCCGGGACCAGCACCGGCTGCTGCGCGGCCTCTCCGCGGCCTCCGCTGGTCGCTGGAGGCCCTCCAGAGTCTCTGGAGGGCCTCCAGCGACCAGCGGAGGCCGCGGAGAGGCCTTCGCTGGACGACGCTGGTCCCGGAAGGCCCTCCAGAGTCTCTGGAAGGCCTTCCGGGACCAGCGCCGGCTGCTCCGCGGCCTCTGCTGGTCGCTGGAGACCCTTCAGAGTCTCTGGAGGGCCTCCAGCGACCAGCGGAGGCCACGGAGAGGCCTTCGCTGGTTGGCGCTGGTCCCGGAAGTCCCTCCAGAGTCTCTGAAAGGCCTTCTGGGACCAGCACCGGCTGCTCCGCGGCCTCTCCGCGGCCTCCGCTGGTCGCTGGAGGCCCTCCAGAGTCTCTGGAGGGCCTCCAGCGACCAGCGGAGGCCGCGGAGAGGCCTTCGGTGGTCGGCGCTGGTCCCGGAAGGCCCTCCAGAGTCTCTGGAAGGCCTTCCGGGACCAGCGCCGGCTGCTCCGCGGCCTCTCCGTGCCCTCCGCTGGTCGCTGGAGGCCCTCCAGAGTCTCTGGAGGGCCTCCAGCGACCAGCGGAGGCCGCGGAGAGGTCTTCGCTGGTCGGCGCTGGTGCCGGAAGGCCCTCCAGAGTCTCTGGAAGGCCTTCCGGGACCAGCGCCGGCTGCTCCGCGGCCTCTCCGCGGCCTCCGCTGGTCGCTGGAGGCCCTCCAGAGTCTCTGAAGGGCCTCCAGCGACCAGCGGAGGCCGCGGAGAGGCCTTCGCTGGTCGGCGCTGGTCCCGGAAGGCCCTCCAGAGTCTCTGGAAGGCCTTCCGGGACCAGCGCTGGCTGCTCCGCGGCCTCTCCGCGGCCTCCGCTGGTCGCTGGAGGCCCTCCAGAGTCTCTGGAGGGCTTCCAGCGACCAGCGGAGGCCGCGGAGAGGCCTCCGCCACCGCTGCCGGGCCCCGCGCGCGGGTGGGGAAGGCGGCGAATGAGGGAGGGAGCATCCCTGCGCGTGTGCAGGGGCCCTGCGCACGCGCAGGGACGCTCCCTCCCTCACTCGCCGCCTTCCCCGCCGGCGCCCGCGGCCCACCGCCTCCGGGGCTGGCTAAACCGGGACCTCTAAATGGTCCCGGTATAGCCAGCCCGGGAGGCGGGAATAGGGGGCCAGAACCGGGACATTCCCGGGCGCCCGGGACGGTCTGCCCACCCTAGCTCTGCCAGCTCATCCTGCCCCCATTCAGCCTTGCTGCTACTGAAATTTAAAGGCACACACACCTTCCAAGCTCCTTCTAAGCCAGGGTTGTCAAACTTATTTTTTGAGGGTGGATCTGACATAAATGTGACAGAGGGACGGTGGAGGGACGGGGGAGGGACGGTGGCTCAGTGGTAGAGCATCTGCTTGGGAAGCAGAAGGTCCCAGGTTCAATCCCTGGTATCTCCAAAAAAGGGTCCAGGCAAATAGGTGTGAAAAACCTCAGCTGGAGACCCTGGAGAGCCTCTGTCAGTCTGAGAAGACAATACTGACTTTGATGGACCAAGGGTCTGATTCAGTATAAGGCAGCTTCATATGTTCATATGTTCATCCAGCCCTCAAAAAATTGCATTTATGACACACTTGCTGGCCCAAGTGTGTCATAAAATGCAATGCCAGGTAGCAGAGATATAACTTTATAAAGGACACAGACAAACACAATTAAAGATTTTTTTAAAAAACCTTAAAATAAAACATGCTTAAAACATTAGCACTCATTGGTCTTAAAGATGCTTTCTATGTATTTCTCCTGTGTGATCCAGGTGACTGGGCAAAGGAAGTTCCGGTTCTTTCCTTCCTTACCTCCCCAGGGGACCAGGAAGGGGGAGGAGCCTCAGCCAATAGACGGAAAAGAGGCTTGGCTCAGTAGCTCTGCTGTGCAATTGGGAGAGCCTAGCAAAACAAGCTGTGATGCAGCTGGCTGGTAGTGGGGAGGGGCCTGCAAAACTGGGGAATCCTCCTCTGGGACCCAGGGACTGGCAAGCCTATTGGTTTGGGAGTGGGAAGGAGAGAAGGAAGCAAGGGAAGTTGAGATCTGGTGCTTCCAGGAGAAAGGAAAATGAAAGAGTGTGGGGAGGGGTATGCAGGAGAAAGTGAGGTGCCCCCAAAAGACCTCATTGTCAAGCATGCTACTTCTGTGTACTAGATCAATACATTTATTTGTGCTCAATTCCTTTGTCTCTGTCCTGGAAGCTCTTCTTTCCCATAGTTGCATTTCAAAGCTTGCTTTCCCCCCTCCCCCTCCGCTTTTCTCACCTTTCCTTTTCTTTTCTCACCTCTGGGTAGAAAACATAGGAATGCAAGTAACTTTGATGATAGAAAGAAAGGAGGCGCCTACCCCGAATTGTTCCCATTCATAGTGCTTATCAAAAGAAGCAGGAATGTCTGGGAACCAGGGAAGTTGTAACCGCATGATAGCAATGGGTAGTATTTTTGAATATCTGTAGTAATTCACACATGTATGTTATGACTTGAAGCTATCTTTTCTATTGCCTTTGAAGTAGCCCTTAAAACACTATGCTGTGTGACACTCTGTATAACTCTCAAGGTATCCTACCTTGAGCCAACAACGGATTATCAATAAAACGAGTCTTTGTATCAAACAACTGCTTGTTTATTCGAAATACCGATGCTTGACACTCATGGGTTCAGAAGCACACAAGTGCACCTGGTTAGGGGGCAAGCCCTACACAACATGGCCATAGTTTTCCTGGGAGTAGAGGCTGCCAGGGGAAGGAAAGGAGAGAATGGGGGGGGGGAGGGCAGATAAAAGCGAGTTGGTGGATGTGTGGAAAGGAAAGAAGGAAGCAGGGGAATGGTAGAGGCCATGGGGGGGGGGGCTTTCAGGGAAAGGAAAGAGCAAATAGAGGGGCTGGGGAAATCAGATACCTTTCCTTATTCTATTGAGCAGGGAAGGGCCTGTGATATGCTGCTTCTGGCATCATGAAAGTGAGACAGGCGTTGAATGAGAAAGAGACAATGTTGCATCAGTACAGCCTTGTAATCCATACTTAGCTTCCTTCCCTTGGGCCACGGGTGGCAGAGCATCCCACTGAATGTAGAGCTACCCAGCAGCAGAGCTACTCTAAGGAACAGCAGCAGTATGCAGGGGAGTCCTTCTGAGACCACAACTAATTCCTCACTAGCCTTTCTCTCAGTCTCATGCTCCTTTTCCCCACGGCTCTTCTGCCCGATTTTGCACATGCTGCTGCAAGGGCTGTGGCTAAGCTGATCTTCAACACAAGACAGCCACAAAACGGCAGCAGGCCTGACTCATCCAGGCCCTTCTGGCTGCCTTGCTTGAAAGCCGGGTGTGAGACATCTTCATCTGCCTCGGCATGCCTTCACCCCACCCCCCGGCACCCCCTCCCTGTTCCCTTTCTGCCTTTGTTTCCTTCTGCCGCTCTCTAACTGCATGGCAACTTTAGAACTCTGCGGGGCACTCTCAAAAGACAGATGATCCTGCCAGAGCCCAGCTGTCTGAAGCCATGGAAAATGTGCTCCATATAATCCTTCCAAAGGGGGCATGTGTTTAGCATTGACCGAGCTGCACAGGCTGCTGCCTCTGGGGCCTCTGCCCCACACACAGGCCACTTCAGGAAGGGCTGCACTCAGCAGCTGCGGTGTGACCCCAGCCAGCCTGCGTCTCTTCATGCTCTCCACTGCAACGAGCAGAGAATGTGAAAGGACAAGTGAGAGGGGATTAACACCTCTTTGTGCTGAAGGCAACGGCCAGACTTGCATCTCCCTTCTTGTGTTTTGACATCACATTCCGACTGGGGCCACAGAGTGGCCAAAGCCAGACCACTTATAATGCTGGAGATTGAGAGGTGAACACAAGGCAAATGTTACAAAATGTTTTCCGCTTGCTCCTCATGTACCCCCTGAATCTTGGAAACTGCAGTTCATGATATGGATTATGCATTCATTTATTTCCTTTGAACCGTTTTATGCTGCCTTTCTGTCTGCCCAGCCTTGCATCCCCAGGCAGTGCTCAATCAGAACAATGTTTACAATACTGAATAAAAGACAGGAAATATTTAAAATAAGTAAATCCAACATACAAGTCCATAGGCATGCTAACAGGAAAGAGGGCTAATATAACAGTTAGGGAACTCCAAAGTCTCCACCCATCCATGGGCAGAAGGCAACAATAGAGGGAGACGGATGCATCTCCCTGGGGCCATGACTGAGAAGGCCCTTCCTGCCTAGCCTCAAGTGGCAGAGGCTCCTGTGTTGGAAGATGCCAGGAATGTCAAGTTGCCAGCTTTGGGGAGATTTTGGGATGGAGCCTGGGGAGGCCAGGGTTGGGGGGAGGGAGGGACCTCTGCAGGGTCTGGTGCCACAGAAATCTCCCTCCAAAGCAGCCATTTTTCTCCAGGGGAACTGACCTTGGTAGTCTGGAGATCAACTGTAATAGCAGGAGATCTCCAGGTGCCTCCTGGAGGCTGGCAACTTGACTGTTCAGATGGGAGTAGGTGTTGCTTGGAAGCAAACTAATGCATCATCCAGGACATTTGTTGCAGATGGCTACCTTCAAGAGGAAGTCCTTCTTGCCCCTTCCTTCACTCTGCTCTTCACCTTTCCTTTGCTGCTTCCTTCCCTTCCCTGGTTTATTCCCTTCCTCCCTTCCTTTGTCCCCTATTTCGCCTTTTCTCTCCCTTTAATTATACTTTCTGTTAAATTCTGGGTCTGATGCTTGAGGAGGCTCGTTGCATAGTGATCAAAGCTCTTTATTAGTGATTCAGCCTGCTTATTAAATGACTGCACAACTGCCCAAGCACTCAGAACATGTGGCAATATATACAGTTGGGGCAGGAGAACCCCAGACCCCAAGAAGCAGAAACCCTCCTGTGATTGCACCCTTTTTGGATCCTTCATTAGAACATGCATCCTCATTGGAAGGCGATTGGCGAGTTTGAATTGTGCAGCCAATCGGGATGCAGATCTTTGGATCCTCTCAGTCTATGGTGTTGCTCCTTAAGCAGCGGCCCTCCCCCAGAGCATTCTCATTGGCCCCCTCTCCGCCTTGCGCAAGCGTCGACGGCCGCCTCTAGTTGCTGCCCACCCGGAGCCCGCGCCTGGAGCAGTGAGTCACCCATGGAGTCGGAGGAGAGGGGGATGGCGCTGGGACGTGGCTGAGTCAAGGCCTGATGCATGGTGGTTGGCTGGCGGGCGGCTCCTCCCGGGTCCTGGCGGGCCTGTGAAGGGAAGGGGGCTTTGCGGCGTCTACCGACCGGGGCACATCCGCCCGCTCTGCCCCAGGCGTGGGCTCCGGGCGGGCAGCAACTAGAGGCGGCCGTCGATGCTTGCGCAAGGCGGAGAGGGCGCAGCTCCTTCCAAAACACGGGCGGGGAGGGAGAGAGGCTTCCTGCCTTCCCACGCTTTTGCGCAGCCAGCAGGGCGCACTTGGCCCTAGGGTGCAACCCACCCTAGTGACGCCTCTGGGGCGCACTTGGCCCCAGGGTGCAACCCACCCTAGTGACGCCTCTGTCTTTAAGCTCAGGACACAACACCCAACATGTCCAGGCAGGCCTTCCCATACACAACACTTCCTGTTCTCCATTCCATAAGGTCACTTCAACCCCCTCCCCCCGAATCCCTTCTAGGGTTGCCAAATCTAATTAAAGAAATATCTGGGGACTTTGGGGATGGAGCCAGGAGACTTTGGGGGTGGAGCCAGGAGCAAGGGTGTGACAAGCACAGTTGAACATGGAAGGGAGTTCTGGCCATCACATTTAAAGGGACCGCCCTCCTTTTAAATGCCTTCCTTCCATAGGAAATCATGAAGGATAGGGGCACCTTCTTTTGGGGCTCATAGAATTGGACCCCCTGGTCCAATCCTTTTGAAACTTGGGGGGTATTTTGGGGAGAGGCATTGGATGCTGTACTAAAAATCTGGTGCCTCTACCTCAAAAAACAGCTGCCCCAGATACCCACAAATCAATTTTCCATTATTTCCTATGGGAATAAGTCTCCCATAGGGAATAATGGAGTTCCCAGCAGACATTTCCCTCCCCTCCTCCACTTTCTGATGACCCTGAAGCAGGGGGGGCTCCAAACCGGGGGATCCCCTGCCTCCACCTGGGGATTGGCAACCCTACCTTCTTTTCCCCCAGCCCATCCATGACCCCACCTCCCTCCACCCCCTGGGGCCTCCCCTCTGCCAGACCTGGGATGGCTCCTTGGGGGAAGGGAGGCACCACTCTGGCCATGGGGGGGGCGTGCAGGATGGGCAGGCCCAGCATCAAAGCAGGGCTGACTCAGGCAGCTGCCAGCCAATGAGAGCTGCCGAGGGAGGGGCACTCCCAGTGCAGCTTCTGCCAAGGAGGGAGGGGGGTCTCCTTCCCCGACTTTGCTGAGGAGGGAGTGGGGGGGGGTCTCCCTTCACTGTGGGCTCCCTGCCCAAAGCAGGGACTCCTTTGTGGCCTGGAGCACCTGCACCCTCCCTTGCTGGCTTGGGCCAGTCCTTGATTCCCCTCATCTGCGGCACACAACTGAGCAGCTTGGGGAAGGGCTTTAGTTTTGCCAGGGTATGTGTGTGTGGGGGGGGATTTGATTCTTCAAAGCTGCTTGGAAACAGGAGGTAGGCAGCAGCAGCGACTTCTGTAGTTTTCCTTTCACAAGTGGACTCGTGACCATTTCACAGTGTGTGATGGTGCCTGTGCAGTAGCTGGTTTTGGCCTTTGAAAATGCTTTTATTTATTTATTTTTTATTTATTTGGGATTTGTATCCCGCCCTTCCCACAAGTGGCTCAGGGCGGCTTCCAACAACTAATCAACATAAATTTAACAGTTTTAAATATAAAACAATTAAATAATTAACATTTAACATTAAAACCAGTAACATTCACTTCATAAAACAATACAGCTTAAAACCAATAACATGTCATTTTATATAAACAGATGGCTGGCCAGTTACGTCAAGTTTTATCCCAGCTAGGTGTAGGCTAGCCGGAAGAGGGTCGTCTTACAGGCCCTGCGGAATTGAGCCAAATCCCGCAGGGCCCTCACCTCTTCCGGCAGCTGATTCCACCAAGTGGGGGCCATAACGGAGAAAGCCCTTTCTCGGGTGACTTTCAAGCGGGCTTCTTTTGGCCCGGGGATAGAGAGGAGATTTTGTGTTCCTGACCTCAGTGCTCTCTGGGGAACATGTGGGGAGAGACGGTCCTTCAGGTAGGCAGGTCCCAGGCCATATAGGGCTTTAAAGGTAATAACCAGCACCTTGTACCGGACTCGGTACATCACTGGAAGCCAGTGCAGAGTCCGAAGACCCGGCCGAATGTGTCCCCACTTTGGGAGACCCAATAACAGCCGGGCCGCGGCATTCTACACCAGCTGCAGTTTCCGAGTCCGGGACAGGGGCAGCCCCATGTAGAGGGCATTGCAGTAGTCCAACCTCGAGGTGACCGTAGCATGGATCACTGTTGCTAGGTCGTCACGCTCCAGGAAGGGGGCCAGCTGCCTTGCCCGCCTAAGATGAAAAAATGCGGACTTGGCAGCGGCTGCTATCTGAGCCTCCATCTTTAAGGAAGGCTCCAACAGCACCCCCAAGCTCCTGACTCTGTCCGCTGCCATCAGCGGCGCACCGTCAAAAGCTGGCAGGGGGATCCCCCCTCCCGGGCCGCGGCGACCCAAGCAAAGGACCTCTGTCTTCGTTGGATTTAGCTTCAGCCCACTCAGTCTGAGCCACTCAGCCACGGCCCGTAATGCCCGGTCAAGATTTTCCGGGGCGCAGACCGGCCGGCCGTCCATTAGTAGATAGAGCTGGGTGTCATCAGCATACTGGTGACACCCCAGCCCATACCTTCGGGCAATCTGGGCAAGAGGCCGCATGTAGATATTGAATAACATCGGGGAGAGAACCGCCCCCTGGGGCTTGGGTGTCTGTGTGTGTGCGTGCGTGGCGGGGAGGGGAGGGGAGGGGAGAGGGGAGCTGTTCACCACAAGCCCACAGTGGACCAAGGTGTCATGGCATTTTAAAATCACAGTAAAATGGTGCTGCTGAATTGCCGCTGGCCATGACTTTGTCTTCTCCTTTAGCTGAGGGAGTCAAACTCTGTAGAGGGGAGCCTCCCCAGCTTCTCTTGACCACCAGGTGAAGCAAAAAAGCCCCCCACCCTCTCCCTGCATGCCAGGTGGGCTGTAGCTGCCCAGGAAGAGTCTGCCTGCACTTGATTGGTAGGGTGGCCAGCTTCCTTTGGGGAAATTCCTGGAGATTTTAGGGATGGGGTCTGGGGAAGGGGAAGGAGGGGCATTAATCAAGCATAATGTCATAGACTCCACCCTCCCAAGCAGCCATTTTCCCTCTGTAGTCTGGAGATCACTTGCAATTCTGGGAGATTTCCAGGTTTCACCTGGAGATTGGCAACCCTGTTGCATTCCAGGTGAAGTGCCTGTAGCTGTCCTTAAGTCTACTAAACCAGAGCAGGGCATTGGGCCTTTTTTTTTTGGAGGGGGGGGTGAGTTCAATGGAAATGCAGATGTGAATCAAAGAGGTCATCCATCCCCCCCAAAAATACTTCAGTGATCTCTGTGATCACAGCCTCATTTCATGCTCAGAGGCAGAAACAGACACTTTTCACTGTGTGTGAGCATGGGGGGAGGGGGGTTTCCCATTTGGCACACAGCAGTCCAGGAAAGTGGAAATGGGACAAATAATATGGGAGGGGGGATCATCATGCATTTACAAGACTCTATTTATAATGTGTAAATAAAGGAAGGGGATATTTGGTTTTAAACAAAAACATGGACTATCGCTTATACTTCTTGGTAAAATCATGATCCCTTGTGGAGACTTTGTACTACATAATCTCTCATTCACTCAGCCCAACATCCCCAAAATACAGTTGTGGCTTTGCTGGCATTGCTGACAATTCCAGTTTCAATTGCATCAGCTGAAAGGAGCTTCAACAAGCTGAAGTTAATTAAGAAGTATCTCAGGTCACAAATGTCCCAAGATCGATTGAATGCTTTAGCAGTTCTGTCAACTAAATCACATGGAGCAGGATATGTAGATTCTGATATAGTTCTGCTGTAAAAACAAGGCAGAAAGTGCTTTGATTATATGCACCTAGGTCAGGTTAGATTTATTCAATTTATATCCCAACCTCCCCAACGAAGCAGGCTCAGGGCGGCTCACAGTTTACAATGAAACAGCAATAAAACATCAAATTAAACATTAACTTAAAACCATTAAGTTAGAACAATTCAGGTGCTAATTTCAATACAATTTAAAGATGGCATTCAGTGGTCTTAGACATCCACTTCAGTTCTAATATCCTCGACAATGGCTGTCATTTCAGTTGAATGTTAGCTGGAATAGCCTAGTCTTGCAGGCCTTATGGAACAGGCCTCCTCTGGGAGTTGGTTCCACCAGTAAGGGGTGGCGATTGAGAAGACTCCTTCCCGTGTTGTTTTAAGACTTGCCTTCCTTGGCCCAGGGATCACAAGCAAATTTTGGGTTCTTGAAAATTTCCAAGCCTTCCCATCTCTATGTGTGCTGCTGCCCAGACACTCAGAAGATTTAGTTTTTAGTTAGGTGGTTCAGTTAGTTAGCTTTTATTTGCAAATACCATATGCAATTCATGTGAAAAGGAATGGAAAAATAAATGTATTTGTTATACCATCCTTACTTCTAAGTTATGTTGTTCAATACAAGGTGATAAACAGTAATCAAGCAAGCACATTTTTGTATTTCTCTTTACCAGAGTAAGTGAATTGGAATAGAAAAGGGAGTGGTTAAAGAAGAAAAGATAGACCCGAAGGGGAGGAGCCAATTAGAATGGGTGTGTCATATAGGCTTGCCAATCCCCAGGTTCCAGCCAGGGTTCTCCCATTTTCCCAGACTTCTTCCCACAGCCAGTCAGCTGGCCCCGCCCCCACAGCCCCCATGTGCCTTTCCCCCTCCGGAGGCTTCAGTCTCTACTTGAGAAAGCCTTCCTCTTTGGATGGCGTGTCTGCGCCTTTAAGGCTGAAGGGGATTGGGGGTGAGGAGGCAGAACAACATGGCTGTGAAAGGAGCCCAGGCCCTCTGTTAGTTGCACAATCCTTGCAGAGGTTGTTTGCATAGTGTGAAGGTAAACTTGAACCTTTGGTTGCCCTGCGATACTGTGAAAAACTTGAAAGTTCAGCAACTCGTGAGTAAAGGTGCCAATCCCCAGATGGGGGCAGGGGAGCCCCGGTTTGGAGGCCAACCAGAGTTTCAGGGTCATCAGAAATGGTGGTGGGGGGCGGGGAAAGGGAGGAAAATGTCTGCTGAACCATAGGGTACAATGGAGAATTAATACTGGGGTATCTGGGGCTCTGGAGAGGCGGTCTTTTGAGGTAGGAAGGATATAAAAGGCCCAGCTAAAGAGGGTGGTGAGTCTGTTGGCATTAGAGGAAGGGAACACTTAGCTAGTCATGTCAGGGCTATTTTCTTTGCATCACCTTTACTATTTTTACCTTTCACTGTTGCAGCAATAATTAAAACTCACTTGTTTATTCTTGTGCACTTACAATAAAATTATTGTTGTTACACTGCCTGGGTCCTTGCATCTCTTTGGATGTGGATAGAGGTACTTGCTAATTGGAAGAGACAGTGGTTGGGTGGGGCTCTGGGCCCTCCCAGACTCACCTGTTCCAGAGCGGTGGCAGCCAGTAGAAGACCCTCCCTGGTCCCCTGCTGGTGACGGAGTGTGGCTAGAGGAGAAAGCGGTTGTACCAAAGGCTGCCTGGTTGCAGTTTTTTGCCCAGGGCCCACAGAAACCTATAACCAGCCCTGGAAATGGGGCTCAGCTGAGGCCTACCCTCTCAAAAGTCGGCTGTGTGTGGTCAAGACATGGAGAACAGAGGTTGGATTCAGCACAACATTTCTGCTGGCACAAACAGAAACAAGCAAACAAAAAGAATGCATTAGCTGCTTGAAGTAAGTTAACACTTAGAGGCTGCGGTCACACACACTAAATAATCCACTTCCAACCTGCTTTCAATACATTTTCCAAGTGGATTTTGCCAGTTCACACAGTAAAATTAGGCTTCCCAACCCCGGCAGGGCGGGGGACCCCTGGATTAGCAGCCTTTTCACCCGCTCTCCAAAAATGTGGAAGCGGGGGTGGGGGGATGGGGGAGGGGAAACGGCGTGGCCTCCCTTTGCGAGGTGCATGCTGGGACTCGTAGTCCTTGTGTCCTCTCTGGCTGCTACAGGCGTCTCCTCGGGGAGTCTGGCTGGCGGAGGGGGGGGGCAGCTCCGCCTCCAGAGGACTATGTGCGTTTCTACCTCCGGAGGCTTCAGTCGCTGATTGAAAGGCTTCCTTTTGGGATGGGGTGTCTGTGTTACTTTGAAGAAGTTGGCAGCAACTTGTGAGTAGAGAGGCCAATCCCCCTTCAGTGTTGCCAGAAATGGGAGAGGGGGGGGGGAAGTCTGCTGAGTACTTCATTATTCTCTATGTGGAGATCGATTCTCATAGGGTATAATGGGGAATTGATCTGGAGGTTTCGGGGGCTCTGGGGGCGCTGTTTTTTGAGGTAGAGGCACCAAATTTTCAGTATAGTATCTAGTGACTCTCCTCAAAGTATCCCCCAAGTTTCAAAACAATTGGACCATGGAGTCCAATTCTATGAGCCCCAAAAGAAGGTGCCCTTATCCTTCATTATTTCCTATGGAAGGAAGACATTTTAAAAGGTGTGCGGTCCATTTAAATGTGATGGCCAGAACTCCCTTGGAGTTCAATTATGCTTGTCACACCCTTGTTCCTGGCTCTGCCCTGATGTCTCCTGGCTCCACCCCCAAAGTCTTCTGGCTCCACCCCCAAAGTCCCCAGATATTTCTTGAATTGGACTTGGCAACCCTAAGTAAAATCCAGTTGGAAAGTGCACTGAAAATGGATTGAAAGTGCATTTTTTCGTCTGTATGATTGCAGCCAGAGTGTGCCTAAATAAGTTCCATGGAGCTCAGTTGACCTTGCTGACTTGGTTAAGAACCTAGGAGTCACATTGGATATAGCCTAACTGCTAGAGAAGAAAGGTAATGTAGATGCCTTAACTCAGCCAATCTGCCCACCTGAGTATACTACAGTAATATTGAGATTAGGCTGCAGCAATGCATTCTACATGGGCCTACCCTTGAAGTCAACTCAGAAACTTTAGTTGATACAGACTACTGTGGCTCAGTCACTATTGGGAGCTATGTAGCCATTCTGCACTCGCTCCATTTGCTTCCCACCAGTTATTGCATTCAGTTCAAGGTACTAACAAACACATAGAAGGTACTCTGTGGCCTCCGACATCCATACGGATGAAATCAGTTCTCCTCATATAGTCTGCCACAGCAGCTTCATTGGTCTGAAAAAGGCCTTCTGGAGCTGCAAGTGGGCAACATCTACAATATTCCCTGTTGTGGCCCCAACCTTGTGGAATGGCCCACCTGAGAAGACCAAGAAGGCTCCCTCTCTTCTTTCCACAAACCATATAAAACAGAATTGTTCCGAAGGGCATTTCTATAAAGGTAATAGGACTACATGGCATTCCGGAAGATGCTTTAGCTGGTGTTTCAGCTGTGTCTTTTCCTAGTTCAGTCAAATAATCTAGCCACAGTGATCCATGCCTTAGTTGCATCTACACTGGACTATTGAGGTGCTCTCTACTTGGGGCTACCCTTGAAGAGTGTTTGGAAGTGGCAGCTACTGCAGAATTCTGTGGCTAAACTGCTGGTTTGGGCAGGCTAGCAGGAGCAAGGGACCCTGATACTACAGGAATTATATTGACTTTTGATCCATTCCCAAACACAATTCAGGGTGTAGAGAAACACCATTTTAGGCCTGTGCTTGCCTGGGAGTTGGCTAGAGGAGTCTATAAAACTCTAGGCAAGGCTTTGGCCTAGTCTATTCCTCCTTCCTCCTCCCCTCCGGTCTGGAAGCAGCACTTCTGAGGAGGCCTCCTTGAGAGACAGGAAGGCTTTCAGGTTGGTCTCCCAGAAGGCTGCAGGAGGGAAAACCAGTTCCTGGGCAGGAACTGGGTTTTATATTAGAGGTTTTTGGAGGGAAACGGGAAGTTGTCAGGGGAAGCTGACCGTCAGTGGAGTTTGATTTGAGTCTTGTTGACTGGTTAGTCGGTTCTGGGTGGTCTGGCCAGGGCCAGTTATATATTAGGGAGAGAAGGAGCGTTTATCCCTACTTTCATTTATTACTTCTGTTCACCCTGTATTTAAAAATGCCTGTATGTAGTTATACATTTTAAATAAATATTTTGTCTGTTCAAAAAGGTAGTCCCTCTGTCCCACATAGGTTCCCCAACTGCCTTAGACCACACTACTGCAAGAGGGGAGTCCAGGGAAGGGGAAAGGCATGCAGTTGGCAAGGGTGCCAATCCTCCAGGGGTCTCCCAAAGAAGGACTTTGGTCTCTGTCACAACCAGGTGCTGGGCTGGCAGAGGGCCTTGAGGCCAGGCCTCCGAACTGGCAAGGGGGACTGGGAGTCCTGTTCCTCTCAGTCAGGAACCCCTAAATTGAGCAGGTGGTGGCAGCATGCCCTAGTGGCGGGAAGAAGATAAGCTCCCTTCAGGAGTTGGCAACTCAAAAGGGAGTTGATGGGACCGGGTCTGAAGGCAGAATCAGGCTGGTTCCGTCACACAGGGTGTTGGTGTTGACCTTTAAAGCCCTTTATGGCATGGAATTAGGGTAGCTGAAGGACTGTCTTCTCCCAGATGTTCCTGCCTGGGAATTCAGATCACAGGGAGACAGGGCCTGCCAATCCAAGGCTGGATTCAGTCAGACAATTTGAGCCAACATAAGCTCGTCCCCCCAGGCGGATCAGAAAGTTAAGGTCAGATATGCACAGCTGCTGCTGGTCCTGCCCTCGCACTCACCCTGTTCTCTGAAGTCTCTGAGATGCTTCAAATAACTACCAGCTGAGAAGTGGTAGCAAAGTCTTCTGCCACACTCCTGTGTTTCCTGGTGTCCGACAGCAGGAGCATGCAAGCAAGGTGGATTGGCGCTGTCACGAATCCATCAATCTGCTCTAGGTGCTCACTGGTATTCTTTTTTTTTTTTTAAATCACTGCTATGGGATGGATGAGCACATATGTGCATGGCCACTAAAAATGTAAGGGGAAACCCCCGCAAAGGGGATGGCGCATGAGTGACTCACACAGGAGTGTTTGATTGGGATTTGCTCTATTTTGAAGTAGCAGGATTTGTGATGCCTCCTCTATCCAACCAAAGAAGCTCATTTGGTTGGGTACATGAGAGAGGCCTTTTCAGTGAAAGCCCCACGATTACAGAACATCCTTCCAGGGGTGGTGTGCCTGGCCTCTTCACTTTTGATCTTTACAAGTAGGGTTACCAATATCCAGGTGGTGGCTGAAGATCTCCTGAGATTAGAACTGATCTCCAGGCTACAGAGATCAATTCCTCTGGAGAAAATGGCTGCTTTGGAGGGTGGACTCTCTGGCGTTACACCCCACTGAAGCCCCTCCCTTTCCCAAACTCCACCCTCCTCAGGCTCCACCCCCCAAACCCCCAGGTAGTTCCCAGCCTGTATCCAGCAACCCTATTTGGGAGGCAGCTGCAGATGGTTTTATTGAGGGCTGCATTTGATTAAGTGACTAGTGGTCCTAAACTGTGGTTTTACATTTTGGGTTGTCTTTTTTAAATTTTATTTTGTGGGGTTTACCTATATTGTAAACCACCTTGAGCCCCATAAAGAAGGAAGACGGCTAATAAAAGTTATTTAAAAATGGCCTTTAAGGGACTTCTGTTCACTTTTCCTGGCTCAGACTCTCACAGCTCCCCTCCCTCTGGGATTGCTGGGCTTCTGTGCAAAAGACCTTTTCAAAAATTACCCATGGAAAATAAAATCAATTCTAATGAGAAACATCAGGGGATCTGGGTGCCCTTTTTGCAGGGCAGGTATAAAATATCCATTGAAAAGGTCCAATAAAAATTTCTCTGATTGTACCTGATTCTCTGATTTGGATCCTGCTGCCAATTGTTCCCAAGTCCCCAAGCTCTGGTCGTCTGGCTCCAATGAGCCATGTGGGAACACCCAATTCAGTTCTCACTTGAGTCCACATATACCGTATTTTTCACACTATAAGACGCACTTCCCCCCCCCAAAAAAAAGTGTGGGGGGGGAAGTGTGTGCATCTTATGGAGCGAAGGTACCGGTACCTACCTTCCTGGGGGGGGGGGGAGATCCGCTGCCTCCGCGTCTGATCCCGGTGCTTCCCCCGCACCTGCCTGCCTGGCTCCAGCTTTGATGCTTACAGCAAGCGCCAGGATCACTCCCTCTGCCCTCTGATCCCGGTGCTTGCTGTAAGCATCAGAGCTGAAGCCAGGCAGAAAGGCACGGAGGAAGCACGCTGCCCTCTCCACAGCCAGCGCTCACAAAGCGCTGGGTTTGCGGAGGGGGCGGGTGCTTCCTCTGTGCCTTTCTGCCTGGCTTCAGCTCTGATGCTTACAGCAAGCACCGGGATCGGAGGGCAGAGGGAGCGATCCTGGCGCTTGCTGTAAGCGTCAGAGCTGAAGCCAGGCAGAAAGGCACGGAGGAAGCACCGGGATCGGAGGCAGCGGATCACCCCCCCAGGAGGAAGGTGCGTCCTATCGTCCGGAGCACCTTATGGTGCGAAAAATAGTACAACATCCCTCCCCTCCTAGTTCACAAGCCCTGACACTCATAGTCTCTTAAGTACGCTGGCTTGCGGTGCTCCCGTGTTGATCGCCTGGGTGCGGGAGAGGGCGGCGGTGGCTTCTGGTGTGGCGAATGGAGGGGTCGGTGATGCTGGACTGTCTGTTGGTGGTTTGGGGTTTCTGGTTGGCTCATGTTCTGGTGGAACGGCAGGGGTCGGAATCACTGTGCTGCCGGCTCGGGGGCTGTCTGAGTCGGGTTGGCTGGCGAGTTCCGTGACCCGCTGTCTTCCTCAATCTCCTCCCCGGGCACCTCATGTGACCTCAACTGGTCGATGTGTCGCCACATGGTGAACCCCCCCTGTGGTGACCTCGTACATTACTGACTCCAGTACATTTGAGACTCTGGCCAGAAGCCAAGCCCCCCCTCCCCAGGTTCTTGGCATACACTAAGTCCCTTGTATCGAAGCCCCTGTGTGCTTGGACCACGTCGGGTATCTCTTGCATGTCCGGGGCTCGATCGGGGTGCATGCAGTCTAGGAGTGTCGACAGCTGCCAGCCCATGAGGAGCTCAGCTGGGCAGCGGCCGATGGCTGTGCAGAGGATAGTGTGTTGGGCTAGCAGGAACTCTGTGAGACAGGCCTCCCATCCCCTTGGATGATGCGGCAGAGTGACTCCTTTGTGGACTGCACTATCCTTTCTGCTTGGCTGTTGGTAGCCGAGTGGAAAGGGACTGACCTGATGTGCCGGATTAGGTTACGGCCATAGAACTCCTGGAACTCCCCTGAGGTGAAGGCAATCACATTGTCCTAGACAAGCATGTCTGGAAGGCCCTGGGTGGCAAAAACCCTGCGGAGTGCTGTGATTGCGGCTCAGGAGAAAGTGGAAACTACAGAGACTACCTCTAACCCCTTTGAGTGGGAGTCAACGATGAGGAAAAATAGCTGCCCCTGGACGGGTCCCGTGAAGTCCAGATGCAGGTGGGACCATGAGTTGCGTGTGGACTCCCACTGTTGGTTTGGGGTTCGGGGCGTTGCTGGCCGGGTTTCCTGGCATGGCTGGCACCTTGCCACCCAGGATTTAATAGTGTCATCTATTCCTGGCCACCAGATGTAGCTGCAGGCAAGAGCCTTCATCCGCATGATCCCTGGGTGTGAGTCGTGCAGTGCGGTTAAGTCTCTCTGCTGCAGAGTAGGGGGCACTACCACCCGTCCTCCCCATAGTAGACAGCCCTTGTGAACTGATAGCTCATCCTAGCGGGACACGAAAGCTGCAAACTCCGGGCCCACCCGGCCCGTGGGCCATCCCCTCCACACCCAGTTGAAAACCTGGAAGAGGATTTTGTCCCTGGCATAAAATTTAGCGATGTCCTTAGCGTGAACCGGGCTGTCCGGATGTGACTCCAACAACATTATCTGGTGCGCCAACACTGGATCTGGGTCCCCGGAGGGAAGCGGCAGCCGACTCAACTCATCTGCATGGCCCATAGCCTTTCCTGGCCGGTATTGGAGGTCGTATTGGTACCCTGCTAAGAAAATGGACCACCTTAAAACCCGGGGTGATAGAATCTGCGATGTCTGGTGGCCAGGGGCAAACAGGCTTAGGAGTTGTTTATGGCCAACCCTTCTTTATCTAGCTGCACGTAGCTGCGCTCAGGTTTTTGCAGTGTTCTCAAATAATAAGCCACCGGAACCTCACGACTGTCCGGCAGCACGTGTGCTAATACCACCCCCAACCCGTAAGGAGATGCATCACATGCCAAGACCATGGGCAGTTGCTCGTCAAAATGTGCCAGCAGGCTGTTGGACGTGAGGAGGTCCTTCACCGCCTGGAAAGTGGCAACCTGCTGGCGACCCCATACCCACGGGACTCATTTGTCCAGTAAGCGGTGGAGGGGTTCTGCTACCACCGCCTTGTGGGGAAGGAAGGCGTGGTAGAACTTGAGGAGTCCTAAGAAAGCCTGTAGTTCTGCTTTATTCGTGGGGACAGGGGCATCACAGATGGCTTCCACCTTTTTTTTCGAGGGATGGATGCTGTTCTTGTCCACAGAGTATCCCAGGAAGTCGATCTTAGGAACCCCTAACAGACATTACTCCCTCTCCTCTTTATGGCCTGCTGCATCGAATTTTTGGAGAACTGCACGGAGGCGGGAGAAAAACCCGTCCTCCGTGGCAGCGGCGATTAACACATCGTCGAAAAGTGGCTGGACTCCTTTTAAAAGAGAGTCCATTAGGTTCTGGAAGATACCCAGGAGTCGCTTGACCTTGAAAGCGCCTCTATGCATTACTATTGTTTGTGCCTCGGACGTGGCGGCATCCACCAGCCGCTGTTGGCACGCCTGGGCCAAGTCCAATTTTCCAAAAATCTTGGTGCCTGCTAGGGAGGCCAACACGTGGCTCACAACTGGCACTGGGTAGGCATTCTGTAACGCCTTATTTATCGTACATTTATAGTCCGCGCAGAGGTGGACTCGGCCGTAGGGCTTGACTGGGGTGACGATGGGCGTCTCCCAGCGGGCGTTCGTCACTGGCTCCAACACTGCCTGGGCTACCAGGAGGTCTAGCTCCTCCTCTTGTGTTTCAGGGCGAAGGGAACATGCCAGGCCTTCAGCCTTATGGGCTGGACATTCGGGTCTAGTTGCAGAGACACAGGGGGGCCCGTGTAAGTCCCCAGGGTCCCATCAAAGACTGCCGGAAACTCCCCACAGATGCTCTGGAAGTCCCTGGGCCGGTAAGAACCTGGTTTAATCCGGTCACCTGGATTCCGAGGGGTCCGAACCATGTTCTGCCCAGCAAACTGATCAAATCCCCTTCCACAACTATTAGGGGCAGCCTCCCTGAGGAGTCGCCGTATTTCACCCTCGGAAACCCCATTCCCTTTGCTGCAATCTCCCGCTTTTGGTAGTCCTGGAGCATGAACGGGGATGGTTGCAAATGGGCTCCCCCCCCCCCCCAGGGCATAACTTCCGGAAGGTCCAGAGTGAAATTACGGTCTGTCAGCTCCTGAGTCCACTTCCATTTTACATGGTTTGCCCTCTATGAATATAGTCACTTGCAACTTCCCGGGGACGGCAAGGAAAGTTGGCATACCTACTCATCCGAGGAGTCGATGGAGTGGAGGTCTTTTGCCATGGCGGTATTGTGGTGTCTGCCTGCATTTCTCTAGCCGGCACTTCTCAGGGTGGATTGCCTTGGCCTGGAGCGGCAGACCCTTGCTAGGTGGCCCGTCTTTCTGCACTGGTGGCAGACGATGTCTCAAAATTGGCAGGAACGACGCTTATGGTCCTCCCCACAGCTGGCACACTCATAGGCCATTGCACTACCAGTTGGCCATTTCGGTGGTTGCTTCGAAGCTGCGTGCCAGAGCTTGAATGCGTCATCCTCCCCTGAGTCCTTGGATTCAGACGACAAAGCAGTAGCTCGATGTGCTGAAGTCAAAGCTCGCTCCTTCCTTGTCTTGTCATAGGCTGTGGCTTCCTTGATGGCCTTGGCCAGATTGGTGTTGTCCTTAGAAGAAGAAGAAGATGATGATATTGGATTTATATCCCGCCCTTCACTCCAAAGAGTCTCAGAGCGGCTCACAATCTCCTTTACCTTCCTCCCCCACAACAGACACCCTGTGAGGTGGGTGGGGCTGAGAGAGCTCTCACAGCAGCTGCCCTTTCAAGGACAACCTCTGCCAGAGCTATGGCTGACCCAAGGCCATGCTAGCAGGTGCAAGTGGAGGAGTGGGGAATCAAACCCGGTTCTCCCAGATAAGAGTCCGCGCACTTAACCACTACACCAAACTGGCTTACCAACCAGTTTCCTCCACAGCTTCTCATTTCGCAGACCAAAGATGAACTGGTCCCTCAGCACTTCATCCAGGTTCGGGAACTCGCAGCAGATGGACAACCAGCTTCGGCCATGGACTTGTTGGGTCACTGGCTGTGTTCCAGGAACTCAAGGCCGTGCTCCAGGACTGTTGGCTGTGGAGTGAAGTGAGATGTGAGGGCTGTGGTGA
Source organism: Heteronotia binoei (assembly GCF_032191835.1). Classification (NCBI taxonomy): domain Eukaryota; kingdom Metazoa; phylum Chordata; class Lepidosauria; order Squamata; family Gekkonidae; genus Heteronotia; species Heteronotia binoei. The sequence goes on from NC_083233.1 coordinate 2,076,447, forward strand.
TCTTGTCAAAGGTGGCTGCCTTGAAGGTCACGGATGCCATGAGGCCTTGCGCCAGCTCCAGGACACCCATTCTGTAGGAGCTGAGGAGCAGTGCCTTCTTCCTGCGGCCCGTGACCTCATTGTATTCGGTGTGGTTCTCCAACTGCTCTAATCACGTTTCCCATCTCTCAGGTTTGGCCAAGTCGAAGGCCGAAATTGGTCCTGACGTAGCAGCCATCTCTTCCACGGTGGTGCGGAGAGTGGTGCTGGAACTGAGGCGTTGCAGTGCCGGTCTCGGCCACTCACCAGTATCCCACCTTCGCCGCCACTATAAGATAGTGGGTTCCATACATCAAAGAGGCAAGGTGGTAGTGAATCATAAGCTCTTTATCAATCTCAGCATAGTGAGGCCTAAGTATAAGACTGGGGGAAAGGGCCAGTATATACATGTCAGGGTTCCCACGCTAGTGTTCTGTTGGTCCATTCAAACTAGCAGGGGGCTCGTGATTGGAGCAGGGCAGCAGGGATTTGGATCCTGCTGCCTATTGTTCCCATGTCCCCAAACTCTGGTTGTCTAGCTCCAATGAGCCATGTGGAACACCCAATTCAGTTCTCACTTGAGTCCACATACATAACAGGGAGAAACTTCTCTTTTCTTAAGTGGGCTCCCAGGCCTCAGGAGCAATTCCAGTTCTTCATGTTTCCCTCTTCACCTTAAGACTCTTGCACCTGATGTAGCCAAGTGTGTGCTGAGGTTTCTCTCCAGCAAGGTAAGCTGCCCCGAGCCAGGGCCACTGTGAGACATTTTCCTCTGCTGTCATTGCTGTTCAGTGTGGCCTCTATACAACCTCTTGTCTACTTCAGGAAGATTGTCAAAGAAAGGAGAAAAACGACATTGGGACAATTTATGCTTTACTGGATCGCTTGGAATGTAATGTAATTAGTTTCTGGACACCATCATTTTACTGTAGAGTAGTGGTTTTACATTGTGATTTTTAAATACATTAATGTATATTTTACTATTTTATGCGTATGGTTTTTTTTATATTGTTTATGGCACAGAGTGTTGAAGCTGAAGTACTGCAGTCCTAAGCTCTGCTCACGACCCGAGTTCGATCTCCGGTAAAAGCTGGGTTTTCAGGTAGCCGGCTCGAGGTCGACTCAGCCTTCCATCCTTCCGAGGTTGGTCAAATGAGTACCCAATTTGCTGGGGGGGGGGGGAGTGGAGATGACTGGGGAAGGCAATGGCAAACCACCCCATATAAAGTCTGCTGTGAAAATGTTGTGAAAGCAACGTCACCCCAGAGTCAGAAACGACTGGTGCTTGCGCAGGGGACCTTTCCTTTTCCTTTCCTGTAACCCACCCTGAGGCCGTTTGTGGGAAGGGCAGGCTAGAACTCAAATAAATCAAATGGAGTCAAACAGTGTGAAGCTGTGTAAGTATCAGCAAGGCTTTTTTTGTAGCAGGAACTCCTTTCACACCCCTGATGTAGCCAAGCTTATAGAAGGCCCTGTAAGAAGAGCCCTGTAAACTCTTTGAAAATTGGCTACATAAAAGGGATATGGCCTACTATGCAAAGAGTTCCTGCTACAAAAAGAGCCCTGATTACCAGTCAGTCTTACAGTCCCGGAGGGAGGGGAGGGAGGGAAGGTTTAGTTCTTGTGCAAGAGCTAGTCTTGCCAGCCCCCAGATCCCAGCAGGGGGTCCCCAAGTTTTGCAGGCTCCTCCCTCCTGCCAGCCAGCTGGCCAGTGGGGGAAAGCCCCACATTCCAACAGCCACCATATGCCTTTAAATGTGTGCAGGCTTAAAAGAAGACTTCAAACTGCCTGTGTTTTGGACTGTGTGTGTATGCCTTTAAAGCTGAGCAAGAGGAAAGTTGAATGGACGGGGTGAGCTGGCAGAGCCATGTGGGTCTTCCCAGTGAGTGTGTGAAGCATGTGAGAAAGGAAGAGCAGAGTCCCTCTTTGTATGGAGGAAAACTCTGCTCTGCTTTTGTTTTCCCATTAGACTGAAGAAGCTGGTTGAAATCCAGCATATGGTTACATTCAGCAATTCCTGTGAGTAAATTGCCCCAGTGAGATCGCAAAAGTGTGTGCATGCAAACTGTCTATTTAGGATGCTTTGTGAGAGTGGGTGTGTTCACTTTCATTTTGTGGCAGTGCAGCCAGCTGCTGGGGGACAAAGGAGTGAGGACTGTATTCCGGGGACTTGCACTGCTGTGTTTTTATTTCTTTCTTTTAGGGAATGGGGAAGTCTCCTGGCTCCACCCCCAAAGTCCTCAGGTATTTTTTGAGTTGGACCTGGCAACCCTAGCAGGAGCTGCAGTCAAAAAACATGGCATGCACTTTATCTCCTGTCAAAACCGCCTTTGCCTATTGGCAGAACTAACACTGGCCCTTCATTCCAAGGGATGGAAGGACTCGGAGAGAGAAACCAAGAGCCTTTTTGCAAAGAACTGCAGCCACTTTCTTCAAACTCAAGCTAGGCTGCTGCTCCCCACAGTCCTTTCCTACCTTATCATGGCTGGGCTGTGGCTCTTTGTGCTCAGTTTACCACATTTCTAGGACAAATTTCGAGTCCAGTCAGGCACTTTTAAGACCAACCAAGTTTTATTCAGGGTGTGAGCTTTCATGTGTCAAGCACACAGTGTGTGTGCGCACAAAAGCTCACACCCTGAATCAAACTTGGTTGGTCTTAAAGGTGTCACTGGACTCAAAATTTGTTCTGTTGCTTCAGACCAACATGGTGACCCCCCCACCCCACCCCATCGATCCACATGCATAGGGGTCACATACTGCAGGGCTAGGCAGTCTTCTACCTCTTCTGGAAGAAAGGAGCTCAAGGTTTATTTCCTGTCCTCAAGGAAGTCTTTCCCCATTTACTTGTCTGCCAAGGAGACCAGTGCATTTTGAAACAACATGTTGCATGCAAGTTACTGAAGAGCCTGGGCAGATTTCCAGTTGCATAGGATGCCAGAAAGGGCTGCTGGCCTGGCTGTCACCCCCTGGTTACCCAAAGGGTAGTCTTGACCAGGGAGCTGTCATTCAGGGAGGCTAGTCTGTGGGGCTGTGATCAAGGTTGGGCTGGCGGTCCTGTTCTGTCTCCCCTGTGCACCAAAACGGGCCCACAAGATCAGAATGAGGGGGTGGGGGGGGTGGCTGCACCTACACGTTCTTCTTTTGTGGCCAACAGCAGCAGTTCACTCAGCTCCATCTCAGCCTTTGTTCCAGCCCCTTTTACAGTCTGGGTGACAGAAGTGACCCAGGAGAGGCTTTGCCATCCCAAATAGACAACAGTCCCAAGGGAGGTGAGAACCTATGGCAGCTGCCCTGTTCTGCATAAAACCCACCCCCTTATAGAGCTGTGCCCCCTAGAGTTACACCATGCTGGTCTTTTGGAAGTCTCAAAGGGGACAGGTAACCAGTTCCTGCATGCATTGCTGCCCAGCAATTTTAGAGGGCCATGGCAGCTTCTGTTTATCCCCAGAGTGTTTCTCACTTTGCCTTGGGTGCCTCGGCTGGTTTTGCAGTCTGTGCTCCAGGGAATGAGGTTCCAGCAACTCGGTTTGAGGCAGTGGGAATATCAAGCAGGGAAAGGCCACTACTACTTGTGCTCCTCCTGGAGGAATCCCTGATAAGCCTCTGGATAACTGTAAAGATCCTAGAAAGCAGGAGATCAAATGTGCTCTGCTGAAATCCCCCAGCCTGCCAGCAATGCACAGAAGTGATGGGAGGTCAGCGGCAACACACATTTCACTGCAGCAGCCAAGGCCAGATCGATTAATTCCATCAAAGTAGTGAATAAATCACTGCACTTCATCATTCATGTGGAGTGCACTCCCTACCCCCCCACTCCCACTTATGGCTTATATTCAACAAAAATGGTCCAGGGGGAGGGGATGAGCCTGAACTCACCCTGGAACTAACCCCCCCTGCAGTTTGGGTGGAGCAGAAGAGTGCCGTGTAGGATGCCATCATCTCCTCTGTGGCCATCTGTATGGGGAACAGGAGGGCAGCATCAGTTCCCATGATGGATGAAATGTGTTGGGGAGGGGTGAGTATTTCCAATGGGCTGAGGTGCATGTTTGTGTTAAAGGTTTCTCAGCCTGTATTAGCAGGTGCTGCTTGATTGAGCCTGACAGCAGCCAAAGGCTTTGCTTCAGACTCCTGTTTAGAGATTCACATTTGCATATTTCCAGTCCAAACATAGATCTGAAAAAACTCCTTATGTGCATTATCCAGGTATTTCCAGGCCATGATTCTTGGGGATCTCAGATATTTATTCGTGAAAAATTTGGAAATGTTTAGAAGAATTTGAAAATATCTGAGGCTGGCATTTTAAGGCACCCAGGCCTGTTTTCCTTTGATTTTACAAGTCTTCCAGGTAACAAGAAGGCAGTTCCTCACACAAGATCAGATGTTGGGAGGGTTTTTTAAAAAAGGTGCCCCAAATATTGGTTTTGCTACTGTCATAACCCCCCCCCCACACACACACACAAATATCTTGGCAACAGTTGATGAGCATCTCTATTTAAAACAAGCACAAGCAGATCCCAAAAGAGCAGAGCAAAGGAAATCCACGGCTGGTGTGCTGCTGTTGCCTTCTCCTTCATGGGGGTGGGAGGGACTGCCCAAGTCTCTGGCTTCATCCTGCCTTGGTTCACCTGAAGCTGGATTTTAAAACTCTGTAACATTGTGATGTGATGCCACCCTGGAAATGACTGGTGCTTGCACAGAGGACTACCTTTACTCAGAATATTGAAGTTTCATCTTCCCTGTTGATCCCCGAAACGCTTAGAATTTATTTCTAACATTTTGTGTCAGCAAAAAGATCAACCAGGTTGCCAGAGGGGAATCATCAGGGGACTCTTGGGTGCCTCCTGGGCCCTTTAGGTGTGGCAGGTCTGGGTTCAAGATCTCCAAGTCCAGGTTTAAGACTCAGGCTGAGCCTAAGAGTAGAGTCAGGTGGTGACCCTTTTGAGGGGCAGGTTTCAGAGGGCATAATAAGGGCCAATTTCTCCACCTGAAAGAAGAACTTGGCCTTCAGAGAATTTGAAACAGATGTCACCAACCATCACACAGAGGTAGAAGATGAGTAATTGCCATCAGTGACCTGCAACCTCTACCGGATAATGACAATTCTCCTTCACAAGCACCAGAGGGTGGTGGGGGCAAGCCTTTTCTAGCCCACAGGCAACCCCCTGATCTCGAGCAACTCCTCACCCACAAGGGAATTGAAAACAAATCAGCCAGTATCATAATGCCCCTGTATAAATCGATGGTGCAGCCTCATTTGGAATACTGTGTACAATTCTGGTCACCGCACCTCAAAAAAGATATTATGGCATTGCAAAAAGTGCAGAAAAGGGCAACTAGAATGATTAAATGGTTGGAACACTTTCCCTATGAAGAAAGATTAAAATGCTTGAGGCTCTTAAGCTTGGAGAAACGTTGACTGCGGGGTGACATGATAGAGGTTTACAAGATTATGCACGGGATAGAGAAATTAGAGAAAGAAGTCCTTTTCTCCCTTTCTTACAATACGAGAACTCATGGGCATTCAATGAAATTGCTGAGCAGTTCGGTTAGAACTGATAAAAGGAAATACTTCTTCACCCAAAGGGTGATTAACATGTGAAATTCACCGCCACAGGAGGTGGTGGTGGCCACAAGCATAGACAGCTTCAAGGGGGGATTGGATACACATCTGGAGCAGAGGTCCATCAGTGGCTATTAGCCACAGCATTTTGTTGGAACTCTGTCTGGGGCAGTGATGCTCTGTAGTCTTGGTGCTTGGTGGGGGGCACAATGAGAGGCTTCTAGCCCCACTGATGGACCTCCTGATGGCACTTGGGTTTTTTGGCCACTGTGTGACACAGAGTGTTGGACTGGATGGGCCATTGGCCTGATCCAAAATGGCTTCTCTTATGTTCTTATGTGACACAGAGTGTTGGACTGGAGGGGCCATTGGCCTGATCCAACAGGGCTTCTCTTATGTTCTTATGTGACACAGAGTGTTGGACTGGATGGGCCATTGGCCTGATCCAACATGGCTTCTCTTATGTTCTTAATTATATATAATCTAATCTGAGAATGGGCACTGGTACCAGGACATTCAAGAAACCCAGATGCCAACTTTGCTGCCACGTACACAGAGACAACTCAGTCACTGGACCTAACAACATCAACTACACCACCTCAGGCTCATTCACTTGCTCATCTCCTTACACTGTATATGCCATTAAATGCCAGCATTGCCCTTCAGTTCTCTACAGCTCAATCCTCCACCAAAGGATAAGTGGGCACAGCTTCCCAGCTACTCAGGGCCCATGGGACGTTGGAGGAGCCAGGTGGCTGGAGGGGAAAGTGCACAAAGCTGCCAGTCTGCCTGAGAGATTTGTGTTTCTGGACTAATTAGACTGGGAGGGGTGGGGTGATCTTTTTCAGGAGACTATACAGGTCTCAGAGCAGGACTTTTAGGGGAAAGAGGCTAATTTAGTGGATGCTTTTGGAGGAGGAGGCTGTGCCTGTCTCAGAGCCCAGTTCCTGGGGAAAGCTGGATCAAGATTTGGAGTTTCTAGGCCTGGGAGGAGGAGGGGATCCTGCCTCCCCCTCCACACTGGTCCCACGAAGGAGTTATTTGCCCCTCTTGGGAACTGCTGTGCACATGTCCAGACTCAGCTCACTAAAAATATCTCCAGTCACTTGGTCCCTGGAGTGCAGGATTCACACTGTAGAGATTCACACTAGAATTAGCATGGTAGAAATAAGGGAACAGAAACCTCAAAGTCTGACTAAATATAGCAGAGCTCTCATACACTAGCAAAAGCAGCACATCAATCTCACTCTTTCACACATGCTAGTTAGGAAGCAGTTCTACCATTAGTCTTTCTGAAATAAGAAAAAGAAGAAACAGGACACTGTAATTTAAATGATCATGGCTTCATAGATGAATGCACATCCTAAACTCAATCAACTGCACAAAACCTCTGCAAAGCACCATCTCCCAATGGCTGGTCCATGTCAAAGCTGGAGAGTTGCTTGTCCAAGGTCCCCAGAGACTTCAGGGCTGAGCTGAGATTTGGACCCAGGACTTCTGCTCTCTGTGATGTGACAGGGAGGGTTGTTGCTGCAGGCAGTTAAGACAAGTGTTGGGGAGATCATGTCTGAATTTGGCATGAGGAACATACTTGGAGGGGATGACTTTCTCTAGAGTTCTCAATTCCGACAAGGCAGAGGAAGGGTGAGCTTTTTTTTTTTTTACAAATAGGGACGTATGAGATAAAACACAGCTGGAGCTCAACCTGACCTCATGCAAGCCCTCCCATGGCCCCTCCTGCTGCCCACCAGGGCAGGTGAACAGGGGAGGGGGGCACCTCCCTCCCCCCCTTCATCTTTGCCACAGTCCCGGCTATTCAACAGGAGCTGCCATCCTTAGAACTCCACTTAACGGAATCAAATCCAATTTAATAAATAATCATTAACCAGAGACATTTCAGATGAGAAAATTGTTTTAGGAATGAGCAACTAAATTCTAACACTTAGAAAATGTAACTCATTTCTAATTAAATTCACAGTAAATTATAGCCATGGTATTTATTTTTAATGAGAAATAAAACTGAGGAGAAATTGGAGCCTTGAAAAAACTAGTGGGGAGGAAGAGAGTGTGGAGAAATGTCAAGCCATCATTTCAGATGTCATAAAATATGCCAAGTGATGTCTTTTCTAGGAATGCAGCACAAATTGGGTATATCATCTTTGACTGGAGGTAGGAAGGAAACAGAATTTCCCAGTCGGAAGAATCAAATGGACAATGCAAAGAACCCGTGGCGCAGTCCCAGGGCCATGACTAAACTGATCCAGAGAGCAACCCAGCTCCTCAACAGAATAAGTTGCAAATCTGCCATCATATCTCAAGGTCTGCTGACCTACTTACCCATCCTTGTCATGTTGGGTTTCCAACTCCAGACTGAGAAATTCCTGAAGCTTTGGGAGTGGAGCACAGGCAGAGTGAGCATTCAGAGTGGAGGGGCCTAAATTGGGAGTGATGTCACAGCACCCCCCCCCCCCCAAGCAGTTGCTTTTTCCACAGGAACTAGTCTGGAACCGCCTCTCTCAATGTGCCCCCAATAGAGCGTTATGCTCAGGTCCTAAAAATCTCCTGGTGGCCCCCTGCCCAAGAGAAATCTGGCTGTCCTCGACCAGGGCCTGGTGGAACCCTGATGGCGGAGATCAGGTGCCCAGCCATTCATTCACACAGAGGCCCCGGCAACATCATTGCTAAGGCTGGGGGGGAGAAGGAGGGGCAGCGTTATTCCAAGCAAGGGCACATACACAACCCCCCCTTTCATTGAAGGGGACCAAACTGGTGAAGGAGTCTAGGGGGCACCCAGTTGTTGGATTGAGGGCAGGCTACCTGAGAGACAGAGAAAGTGGGGGTGGGCTGAGATGGCCTGCAAGAGGGTGGAAGAAGCTCTCACAGACACGCCAACCCAGCCCAAAAGTGGGGGCAGAGAGAAGTTGAGCAATTAGAACAGGGTGTCGGGAGGGGTCAGGCAGAGAATGGGGGGAGGGAGCTCTCCAGGGATGTGGGGCCACAGAAGCCATCCTCTGCAGCTGCCCTTTCCTCGTGGAGGCCTGATCCCAGGAGTCTGGAGAGTGACTCTGAGATACCTCAGTCCTCCCCGCCCTCACCTTGGAGGCTGGTGGCCCTCTTTTATCGTGCCCTTCCCCCATGGAATAGTTCTGTGGGGACTTGTTGCCTTTATCATGTCACCAAGGCAGAGTGAGCATCACTGGGCCCAGGTCAGCCAAGAAACAGCATGGCTGTGCTGGGGGGGTAGGCTTGCCAATCCCAAGGTCCCAGCGGGGGTTCTTCTGCTTTCCCAGTCTCCTTCCTGCACCCAAAGCCCCTGCCCCGCCCCCAAAGCCACCATGTGATTTTTTCCCCCTCCGGAGGCTCCAGTCTTCAATTGGAAAGGCTTTCTCTTGGGATGGGGTGTCTGTGTTACTTGGAAGAAGTTGGCTGCAACTCGTGAGTAGAGAGGCCAATCCCTCACTTCAGAATCACCAGAAACGGGGGAGGGGGCAGGGGGGGAGGGAAACGTCTGCTGAGCAGTTCATTATTCCCTATGTGGAGATCGATTCTCATAGGGTATAATGGGGAATTGGGAATGGGGAATCTGGAGGTTTTGGGGGCTCTGGGGGAGCTGTCTTTTGAGGTAGAGGCACCAAATTTTCAGTATAGTATCTAGTGCCTCTCCCCAAAGTACCCCCAAGTTTCAAAACGATTGGACCAGGGGGTCCAATTTTATGTGCCCCAAAAGAAGGTGCCCCTATCCTTCATTATTTCCTATGGAAGGAAGATATTTAAAAAGGTGTGCTGTCCCTTTAAATGTGATGGCCAGAACTCCTTGGAGTTCAATTATGCTTGTCACACCCTTGTTCCTGGCTCCACCCCCAATGTCTCCTGGCTCCACCCCCAAAGTCTCCGGGCTCCACCCCCGAAGTCCCCAGATATTTCTTGAATTGGACTTGGCAACCCTGGGGGGGGGGGGTCAGATCCAGGCCCTTCGGCCTCCATCCCGCACTGACTGCCCCATAGCCATGGAAAAGGGCCACCTAAGCAGGGATTTGCTTTGTTCTGCCAGTGAGGCCATTTCTCCTCTCAAGGCCACCGTTCAGCAGCAGAAACAGCAGCAACAGGAACTCCGCCTTTGGCACTCCCAGCTCAGAGGTGGTCCTGTGGAGGAGGGTCATGGGGTTTCCCAGCAACCTCATCATCCCTCCTCCTGCCCAGAGCTCAGGGGGGGCTTCAGGCCAGATGGTTGCTGTGCAGCTCGAACTCCAGAGAGAGACTCTTCTAGAAGCTGCTTTTAATTTGTAATCTGATTAAGCCATTAGAGGTGAATGGATCAGTAAGTAATACAAATTGTCGATCTTTCCAATGCCAGCAAATCCACCTTTTCCAATTAATCCTGAGATTAATCCTAATAATATGCAGGGATGCTGATCAATGGACCCTAATCGGGTAGATTCTGTGGCTCCGTGGTGGTTCACATTAGTCATGTTATCAGTGCCAAAGGAATGTGGACTTTCATATAAAGATCCAGGGCAAAACCAGGAAGCAGCAGCACCTCAAGTGGTGGTTACTTTTGGTTTGTGTTTTCTCTGAGGGAGGCAGAAGGGAGAAAAGGTGAAGAGGAGGCAGCAAGTCAAGGGGTGAGCGGGAAGCTGGGGAAGCTGCAGGGAACACTCAGATAGAGCCAGGAGGTCACAGACAGGAATGGGCAAGTGTGTGTGTGGGGCGGAGCCCTGTGTGCAGAGATGCAGGTGGATGAGAGGAGCACAGGAGCTGGACGGAGAGACCTCATGGGTGGCCTGAAAGGTTTCTGGGCAGGTGTGTCTCAGATGAGCAACTGTCAAGATACAAGTGCAGGAGAGCTATTAATTCAGCTGTTGAGGAAGATATTTCTAGCCACAGAAGAGTGGAAAATAATGGAACCCTTTTATAGTTGTTGTTGACAAGTTAGAGCACTTCAATAAATCACTCATAATATATTATATTTCATAGCTGGAGATGGAAATGCTGCAGAGCTCTTTAAGAAGCGATTTGTGCTGGAACAGTCATGAAATAATGGAGGTCGCATTTACAGAGCTTGTTACAAGTTCTAGAAACAGTACAACCAACATATATTCAATAAAACACCAATTTCCTCAAATGCTGGTGGCTTCAGCCTCCTAAACCACAGTTTCTGCTTGCTGTTCTCCAGAAATGGACAACGAATTTCACTGACTTTTTCAAAATTCATTTACCATTTCCAAAAATTCCTTGAGATTTAAGCAGGATCTTCAAATTTTGTTTTCAGTCACTGATGCTTCAGTGCAGCTTTCACACACCTCCTCTTCTTCAGCCTGTAGAGCAAATTCCCATGATTCCACCTGCGTCCACTGGCCACAGTCTTCACACATAAGGGCAGAAATTCTTCCAGAAGCCTTCATGCCAGACCTGTGGAAGGCAAGGCCAGGAGGCAGACACCTTCCCAGTCCCCTCTGTACTTGCACTGACTGACTGCACTTCTCTCCTGTTCATGGACAGAACGTTTCCTGCGATGCAGCCATTCTTGTCATCCACAGGTCCAGAAGTTCCCTTTGTCACCTGTGAGACACTTGTCATTCCTGCAGATGTGTGTGTGTAGCTTTGCTGCCGAGACACTTGAAGCTGTGGCGTGATGGCATGATCACACAAGGATTTCAGTGCAGAGGGTGGCAAGAGAAACCCAGAACTTCCAGTGCTGAGAAATATGGTTGGTCCAGGAGAGTACAGCACCTGGGGTGGTGGAGGGGGCTTTGCAGAGAGCCTCCGGCACTTGCTGGTCTCAAGATGTCAGTAGCCAGCTGGGCAATGAGAGAAGAGCCCTGGGAAATTTGGCAGTTGTAAAAGACAAGGAAGCCCCCTCTGTCAAAGTGCAGGAGCAGCCGTGGGACTGGGTCCCTCTCGTCTGGCCCTTGCAAACTCATTGGTTTCGATGCTGTCAGACGGACCAAAATGGAGCCAACCCATTCTCTGGGGTGCCCAGCGGCATTGTCTGCAAGCAGGGGCAAACCATCGACTTCAGGCTGCTCTGGCAGATGGCATTGTGGGTGGTGATGAGCATTTCCTTCCATCCTCAGGGGAAGAGAGTTGTCCTCATTGAAACAGAGAACCTGCATTCAGATGGTCCAGGAGACACAACGTTTCCACTGGGTGACAAATGCCAGGAGCAGGTTCTTCTTCCCATGGACCTGAGTGTCCCACAGCATCAATGATTTCAGATCCCCAGGGCTCACCTGCCTGGTATGTTCCCCCCAAGCACACACACAAGGAAGAGCAGCAGAAGTGCCACAGCAGAACTGGGACCTCTTTGCAGATGGACCTTCTGGCTTTGCAGTGGGAGCACAGCAGCATCTGCATTTTTGGGGCATAGGTTCTACCAAGGTTCAGGAAGATGGCTGCATTGCTTTCTCTCTTTCTTGTACTTCCTTCCAAACTCTGCCAATGAAATTCCTTTGGAAACCTTGAGTCTCATCCATACATTTGTAGAGAAACACACAATTCACATTTTTCCCAGTGTGCTACCTTTGCAGACCGCCCTGCTTGTCATGCTGTTGCAAAGGCTTCTGGGAGTGAGAGTACTCGTCTAGTGAAGCCTTCTGGTGGCTGCTGTGTGATTTCTCTGGACTAGCATGAAATAATACCACCCAGGGAAGATGCTTTTGAGTCACTGAGCATTTAAAGTGATTTCAGGTTACTCTCTCACTCCCTCCTTCCTGAAGGGGGAGGAGGCATTTCCCTGAACTGAATTGACCCATCCTTTCAGCAAGTTTTGAATTATTCACAATATGAGTTCAACATGACTGAATGTTCCCAAGGATACTCAGTGTGGACTACGGGTTGGACTCAAAAAGTTATCCAAACTCAGAATAGTTTAAAAAAGGCCAGTAGAAAGAAATGACCCTCTGTTCTGAGGCTTAATTGCCACCACATCAGGTCTGTCCTCTTTACTCTGACTGGAATTCTGAAAGATTTTCTATTCCTTTATGTGAAGGGGGCAGGCGGGCTGCCATCTTGGGGCTGGGGCTCATGGGCCATTCCTTCACACCTCATGCTCCTCATCCTGATCTCGCCTTCTGGTCCAGGTGCTGAAATGCCAGGTATGATTTTGCATATCAGAGGACAACTGCGGGGAGAGAGGGGAGCAAGAGGGGCACATTTCCCCTTTATCTCTCAAAGGGTTTTCAGTGCCATTCATCATTCCTGGGTCTGCCCAGGTAGCACTACTTTCCCCTCCTCTAATTGCTGGTCCCAATGTGAATGAATGGCTTTGGAGCTGGCCCTGTGGAGCTCTACCCGTTGCAATCCCTAATGAGACTTGGCAAGACTCAGTGGGGCTTCCTGGCTGAAGTTTCTTTTAGGACTTTGTTCTTAGCAGGGTATAGGCAGAGGAATATCCTGGCTTTGCTCTTCCCCCAAGTTGAACCTGTGGTTTGATCCTTAGGGGGTCCCTCTGCAGTTTCTTTCTCTTCCATGAGCAGCTCCCACTTCTGCCCTCTGCTGTTGTGTTATTTTGCCCTGCAGATAGTATATATTGACTGCCATTCACGAGGCCATGGTAATGCAGACCAGTGCACGCATTGACTTGTGAGGAGCCACAGAATTAATTTGCTGCCATGTGTTAATTGTTGGCAATCAATGCCTTTTGTCCTGTAATTCAGGGGTGGCCAACGGTAGCTCTCCAGATGGTTTTTGCCTACAACTCCCATCAGCCCCAGCCATTGGCCATGCTGGCTGGGGCTGATGGGAGTTGTAGGCAAAAAACATCTGGAGAACTACCCTTGGCCACCCCTGCTGTAATTAAATGTATACAAAGGGCAGTAAGAGAAAAAGCTGGAGAAAAACTGCCCTGTAAAAGAGAGAGATTCAGGTGGAAAGGCTGAGTTGGTCTGATCTGAAGCAACAGATCAAAATTTTGCTGGGTGAAAAAGGAGCTGCAGAAGGACACCCTGTGCCAAAGGATAAATGGACCCAGGTCTGACCAGACTGAGAAACCTGTAGGAAAACACTTTAACCTCCCAGAACATTCAATGGGTGAGCTTAAAGTGGTTCTTTTATTGCAAAGGAACTTCAGGAACAGAATAGAAAGGGAAACTGCACTCAGAACAATGGAATCCTCAGGACATAACAGGGATATTGGTTTCTTATCTCACTACATATGCTAACCTCATTCAGTCCTTACATTTGGAGATCTGCCAATGTCATGCCATGACATCATGTTAGAGTAATTCCAATGGGATGGATTGGGCTGAGTTGCCAGCACAGCACAGGCATGGCATGATATTGGCAATAACCCTGGTATAACTTTAAAAACCCTCATAAAAGACATGCAGAAGGACAACACTGCTCTCCCCCCCCCCTTCACAGACACACACACCTTCAACCATGTCTCCAAATCCAGTGTAGTCTGAGATGCTGGCAAGATCTGCAGCTAATTGCATTCTCCCTAAATACTCTATAAGTCCCATCCAAGAAGCTCATACCCCAGGTGATTGTGTGTGTGTGTGCGTGCATATGCGTACATGCATTTGTGTATCTTTCTGGCCTCCTGTGTGTGTGGCACGGGGTGATGACATCTGCAGGGCAAGGTCACTGTGCCCACAAAGGAAGTCCTTTGCACCAACAGGCAAGGAGGAACAAAAGCACTCTCTGGTGGGGGCCACTGGATCCCTGTCTCTCCAGGGCCATTGTGATGAAAGGTCTTTTATGTCACATTCCATGCAGAGTGGGCTGAACCTGCTTTTCTGAACATTCTGAACTCTTTTGCTGGAGGAGGAGGGGAATACAGCTCTCTTGGGAATGAAACCAGTGGGCTTCCCATTGGAGATAACTCCCCAAAGCCCCTTTCCCCAGGACCATAACTACTAGGGATGTGCAAAAAACAAACAACAATTATTCAGATTTGGAAATATATGGTGGCAAAATATTTGGAATACCATGTATTTCCGAATACCAGTATTTGGAAATAGCTGAATATACAGGAGATATTCAGCTATTCCCAAATATATGGCCCCATTATACCCTATGAGCCACTGAAGTCAATGGCAATATAGGGTATATTGGAAGCTGCCTGGAGGGAAGGAGGTTTGAGGGAGAGCTCCCAAAGTTCAATGGAATCTGAAGGAGACTCTCCCCTACAAAACCACCAAGTCTCAAAAAGATTGGGCCGGGGGGGTCCCATTCCAGGGGCACCCAAAGAGGGTGTCCCCATCCCACCTTTATACCCTATGGGCCATTGAACTCAATGGCAACATAGGGCATAATCAAAGGCTGCTGGGGGACAGCGGGTTTGAGGGAGAGCCCCCAAATTTGCAGGGAACCTGCAGGGGACTCCCCCCTACAAAAACCCCAAGTCCCAAAAGTATTAGGCGAGGGAGTCCCATTCCAGGGGCACCCCAAATGGCACATTGCTCCTAATCTTGGGAAAAACCCAAATAGCCACATTCTCCCCTGTAATTGCCCAGGGAAAAGTGGCTCTGGCCAGCAGGAATTTTGAGGAAGAGCCCCCCAAACTGCAGGGCAGCTTTTGGAGACTCCTTCACATGCAACCCCCATGGCCCCAAAAGACTGGACCTATCTGTGGGCACCCCAAAAGGAACACTGTTCCCAATGTTGAGACAAAAACAATTAGCCACCATTCCTAACCAGGTTTCCATATTCCCACATCCATCTTCAAATCAAGGGGGAGGGGATGTCAGTGACCTTCTTCCTACAAAAAACCCCCTCTCTCTCCCTTCAAGAGGCCCGCTTCCTGTGTCAGGGGGCCACGTCCTTTCCATCCTTCTACCACAGAAATGACAGGGGCCAACAAGATGTTTGAGGGAGATAAGTCTGCTATTTAATGGAGTACTTTGCTTTTGACAGAGTTCAGGGGCCAACCGGGGAAAGAATGCTCCCTGTCTTAGTGAGAACTCTCCCTTTTTAACCCTGTCTTCAACTCAGCTCCTGGAGGGACGACATGGAGAGTTGAAAAAAGATGTTGCGACTGCTTTAAAAAGCAGAGAGAGAATTGAACTGAAAACAAGAGGAGCAGGAAGCATCAAGAGAAGGCTGAACTCACCCACAATAGATAAAAAAGAAGGGGAAATGGCTGACTGGGATTTAGATTGAGGAATTTGGTAAACTGATGCCAGCTGTGCAGAGAAATATAGTAAGAGACAGAAACGGGAGAAAGAAGGAGGGAATAGAACTTCTTTGGAAGAGGCAAAGCGAAAAAGGACCCCCTGCCAGGAGGAGCTGGCAAGAGTTGGCTCTTGCCCATGAGCTGGCTTTGACACTTCTGGAATCATAGAATCACAGAAGAGACCTTTAGGGTTATCTAGTCCAACCCCTTGCACAATGCAGGAAACTCACAAATACTTCCCCCCTAAATTCACAGGATCTTCATTGCAGTCAGATGGCCATCTAGCCTCTATTTAAAAACCTCCAAGGAAGGAGAGCCCACCACCTCCCAAGAAAGCCTGTTCCACTGAGGAACCGCTCTAACAGTCAGGAAGTGAAGACACTACACTTGGTGAGCAGGCAATTTTGGTGGCCACAAATGAAAAAGGATATCTCAGAGTACGGAGGGAGAGGGCGTGAGCTGGAGGCCACCTTTGACGGTGATCCAGACAAGGTGGAGTATTTTGCTATCCAGGCAAATAGCTACATGCACTACTGGGGGAACACCTTCCCGGACGAGTTCAGCCGAGTTGACTACTTGGGGTCGAAGCTGAAGGGGGACGCGAAGAGGTGGTAGATAAGCCTGTACAAGGCCATGAGCCCGAAACTGGACTATGTGCAAACTTTCATTCAGGCTCTGATGGCCCAGTACGAAGACCCCCTCCAGGAAACTCGAGCACTGGCCGCCTGAGAGACATGCAGCAGGGCCCCAGAACCATCCGAGAGTAAACCTCAGAGTTCCGAACCAACGCAGCAAAGGTGCAGGGGTGGAGTGAACTGATGAAGATCGAGCACTTCACCCAGGGCCTGAACGCTGGCATCCTGGATCGGGCCCTTACCCAAGCCAGACCTACCACGCTGGTGGGCTGGATACAATTGGCCGGAAAGCTCGAGACCAACATGAAGCGGGTGGCGATGCATCATCAACACCAGTCCGGAAAGGGGCCGCAAAAGGCTAACCCCAAAGCGGAGCCCAAGAAACCCTCCGGGGGAAAACCCACCGGGCCCCACAAGTGCTTCCATTGCGGCGACCTGGGCCACCTCGCCTCCAGCTGTCCAGCCCCCCCCCCCCAAGAATTCATCAGGGGGGCGAAGGCGAGCACCCTGACCCCCAAGAAGCCGCCCAGCCGCCCTAAGGAAGCGGTGAAGAGCAGCCTCGCCACGGTGGAGGAGCCAGACGAAGACGTGTTCCTGTTGGCAGAGCTGAGCGACCTGACCTGGGCATCCAAACCATCAGAAAACAAGAACGACCTGCTCTGAAGGGTGCCAACCAGCAGGTCGAGGAGGAGCCGGCACCATTGAGGGTGAGAGTGACGGGACGCTTGTACTTTGTGGTAGTGAAACTGCTGAACACTAAACTGAAGAGGTTCATGCAGGTCCGGGTCCTAGTAGACTCGGGATGCAACCGGGAACTAATTACGCCTAACCTGGTGGAGGCTCTGGGACTAGAGAGCACGCCCTTGCCATGCCCGATGCAGTTCGAGCAAATGGATGAGTCAGTAATGCGAGGGGAGCCATGCAGGCTAGAGACTCAGTTCTTACAATGGGAATTGAGGAGCACTGGGATCAGGAGTCCTTTGTAATCGCCCCCTCATGCTCCTACCCAGTAGTGCTGGGGGTGGGATGGCTAGCAAGACATGAGCCTCGCATACGGTGTGTGGGGGGGAACAGACTATTAGATTCATAGACCCCCTCTGCCGAGCCCACTTCTGGAACCCCACCTGGGGTCCGCGGGCTCTGGTGGCCAGAGAAAGAGCGTGCATGTCAGTGGAGGAGATCCACGCAGTCCCTAAAGCCTACCGGGACCTGATGGGGGTGTTTAGTGAACAAGGAGCAAACCAATTGCCCCCACACCGGAATATGGACTGTGCTATAGAGCTGATCCCGGGGCAGACTTTACCCAGGGCCAAACTATACCCCATGGGATGGGCGGAAAAAAAGCTCTTATGTCCCTAAAAGCTTACGGGCAGAGGTGTTACAGTTTTGCCACTTCAACAAACTGGCGGGACACTTCGGCTACATAAAGACGCTCCAGTTAATCAGCAGGCAATTTTGGTGGCCATCTATGAAAAAAAGATGTGTCAGAATTTGTAGCCTCCTGCCCGATTTGCATCATGGCCAAGAGGTGGGGAGGGAAGCCGCCAGGGCTACTCAAACCTCTAGAGACGGCCAAAAGACCATGGTCAATAGTGTCCATAGACTTTATTGTGGAACTGCAGCTCTCTCATGGCAAGACGGTGATAATGGTGGTGGTGGACACCTTTTCCAAACAAGCCCACTTAATTCCTTGCACCCAACTCCCCACCGCCAAGAAACTAGCCCAGCTGTTTTTTGGTCACGTGGTCAAACTCCACTCATTCCCAGACAAGGTTATTGGTGACCGCGGGCTGCAGTTCGTTGCCAGCTTCTGGCGGGAGTTCTGTAAATTGACAGGTATAGAGCAAGGACTGAGTTCTGCCTACCACCCGCAGACGGATGGACAGACGGAACGCGTGAACAGGGTCCTAGAGCAATATTTACGTTTTTCATCAATCACCAACAGTCTGCTTGGGTAGATCTACTCCCCTTCGCAGAGTATGGGTACAATAACAGCATGCATAGCTCCACCAAAACCTCTACCTTTCAGACAGTGTACGGGTATGAGGGGAGGCCAATCCCATCACTCCCAGGAGGGACTCCCTCCCCCGAACCAACCTCTTTTGAACAATGGTGGCAAAAACTGAGTGAAAGCTGGGCAACGATCCAGGAAAACTTGGAAATAGCTAAAGAGACTTACAAGAAGCAATATGATACATCTCATGTCCCCGCTTGGGACTTTAAAGTGGGGGACTCTGTATCTACAAAGCCTTCTAAAAAGCTAGCCTACAGATTTCTGGGACCTTTCAAAATCAAGAGGGTCATTAACAAGGTCACAGTAGAGTTGGAGCTGCCAAAGATGTTTAGTAAAGTGCACCCTGTATTTCATTGCAGCTTACTCCGTTGAGACCCTGGAGCTTCGGTTTGGCATCCTCGAACACCAGCCCCCCAACCTATCCTGATTGGGAACCAGAGCCACCACGAAGTACAAGAAATTCTGGACTCTAAAGTCAAACGGGGAATTCTGTATTACTTAATCAAATGGAAACACTTCCCCTCTTCAGAAAATGAGCGGGTAGCTGAGAAAGATATCTCAGCCCCCGACGTAATACGAATGTTTCATCAGAAATGTTCTCACAGGACGGTGGAAGCGGCTTGGGGGGGGGGGGCAGTATGTCAAGTCTGTCTATAACTCTGGCTCAAGCACAGAGCATGCTGGGTAGAACCAAAGTATAACCAAATGCTGCTAGCTCACCCTCTCTTCCTTTTCCCCCCTCCCTTAGGGAGCTAGTCCTGCTTTGAAATGGTAATGTGCGAAAGTCTTATCTGTGCCTTCTCAGCCTAGGCTTGGGGGAGAGGAAGGAGCCTGAAAGTATCAAGGCCAAATGGGCCTCTAATCAACATGAGAATGTATTTGTAACATCTATGTGTGAATGTCCCCTGCACAATCCCCCCCCCCCCGGCCGTAGGAATCCTTTTGAAGTATACCTTATATGCAATGTATCTACTGTATGTGCTTTAGTCTTTTCAAGACCTGGCTTAGGCCACAAGTAACAGTATCAATAAAATAGAGTCTTTGTATCCACACCGACTCATCATTGAATCTGCAGACTTCACACTTGGTCTCCAGACCATCTTTGTCGTCCTCCTCTGGACCCATTCCAGCTTGTCTATATCCTTCCTAAAATATGGTGCCCAAAACTGAACATAAGTTTTGTTTCTTCAAACACCAATGTAGACTGGGATTTTTGAAACACTAGTCTGGTATTCGCTCTTTGCATGTTTCAGTGTCTTTTCTTTCTTTCTTTCTTTCTTTCTTTCTTTCTTTCTTTCTTTCTTTCTTTCTTTCTTTCTTTCTTTCTTTCTTTCTTTCTTTCTTTCTTCTCTATACATATAGTCATACATATTTCTATTCCCTTCAGGATCTTCCTCCAAAAATTCTGCAATTATTTTTATTATGTATTCTTTCAAATCAGATTCTTCATCTTCTGGTACACCTCTCAGACGAATCTGTGTCTCCATCAACTTGCAGTCATGTATTATCACCTTTTCTTGTACTTTTTTTGTTATTACAACAGTCTCATTCCTGAGATTTGCTATTTCTTTTTTTAATTCTTTTTTTGAGTCCTCAATATCCTTTCTTATTTCTTTTTTAGAGGCAGTTATCATTTCTTTCACCCCCTTCATTATCCTGGCTTCCATTGCATCTAATTAGGCTTGCATTTTCTCCATTGAAGCAGACCTATCACGAGTTAGCTTTGGGTCTGACATGTAAAAAAAAAAAAGATCGAACATTTTTATCTCACCAAATTAAATTTGGGCCATCAGATTTAATAGAGTGAAGCTTGCCCTTCCCAATGAACCCAATTTCGCCATCCTCTGAGCCTCCCAGGCTCAGAAATTAATGTTTAAAGTTTTTATTTTTCCCAAAATGGCAATCGCAATTTTTGCTTCACTTTGAATTTTTTTTCTTCTTTTCCCTTATCCAATCAAATTTTCTTCACCACTGTCCAATATTCCTTATTTTAAAATTGCCAACTCAATTAACTCCACCAATTTTTATTGTCCCAGTCACTTTAAAAACGTTAAAATCTTGTCCTCCCAGCAATGGCCACTGATGTTTCTCTCTGATATTATAATCCTAGAGTAGGCTGTTTACTTCTCTTACTTCCTTCTTTTTCCTCTGGTACTTCCTGCTTTTCCTGCCACCAAGTCTCATTTCACTGGTAGAGAAATCTCACAATGTCTGACGTACTTCCTGTGTTGACTTTAAGTGCTGCAGTTCTATGACGATGGGGTTACTTCTTCAACCGCAAATAGACTAACAATAAATTCCTTTCTCCTTTTAGCACTGTCCTTTAGATTTACAAAGTTCAAATTTAGCCCCTTTTCTTCTCCTCCTTTCAGGCTTCCATTATATCCAACTCCCACATTTTAATTTTGTTTTGTTTAGTTTTAGTTAGTCCCGGAATGAAAAGATAGCAATCGATACCTTTTTTTTTGTACTTTATCCAAATCGACACCAGTCTTTTGTAGATTAGACATTGAAAGTTGTAAAAGAAGATTCGGATCCTGTTGAGCTTATGTCAAATAAATGACTCTGGAAACTTCTGCAGATGATGAATATGCAACTTCTCTCCGAAGATCCCTCAAAGCCTCAAAGGAGCCCCCTCCGGAACTCCCTTTCAGCCAAGGTAAGTCTCCTCAAAGTATCTGTGCGTATCTTGGGCAATTCTCTAGCTGAGAAAAGTAGGCAGTAGGCATTAATTTGCCTTTTACTACCCCGAACAGAAGTGCCAGCCTGCCCCTATTAAGGAAAGCAGCTCAGCTCACCATTTTCCGATCCCGGAAGTCCGCATGTTTTAGTGTCTTTCTGAAGCCAAGTGGCCTCCGTAGTGATTTTCTTTCCATGCAGCGTGTGCCCTCCAGGGGTCCATGGCATGCGGGCCATGGTGGCCAGCAAGGCTTTCTTTGTAGCAGGAGCTCCTTTCCATATTAGGCCACACCCCTTGATGTAGCCAATCCTCCAGGATCTTACAGGGCTCTTCTTCCAGGGCCTACTCTTGGAGGATTGGCTACATCAGGGGTGTGTGGCCTAATATGCAAAGGAGTTGCTGCTACAAAGAAAAGTCCTGGTGACCAGTAACATCCAGGCAAGCAAAGGGAGCTTTGCCTCATGAGATGAGGGGACACAAAGGGACATAAAAGCATCCCAGGCCTCAAAACATGAAGAAAGAGTCAACAAAAAGTGGGAAACAGATGCTAGCAAAGCCAAACAGAAGTAGTCTTCTACTCAGAGTTCAATAGGCATTGGGACAAGTTGGAACAAAAACAAAAGAAACCACTTGCCAATTGCCACCCCCTGGTCTAAGTCCAGCAAATGACCCTGTGAATTCAGTTTGCACCTCAGTTCCACTCCATAGCCCACAAGAGTGGGAGAAACCCAGAAGTCCAGCAGGAACCACAATACGCTGTGGATCATCAGCAAGAGCCCAAGGGATGCTGCTATGCCACCAGGGCCAAAACAGCACGATAAGCGACTTGCTGCTGCACAACTCTTCCAGAGGCACAAGCCCAAGCCCCCACCCCCCCACAAGAGAGCATTTATGATCAGGGAGGGCTTTAACAACAGCATTTCTTTGTCACCTTCCAAGCACTTGATGCACAAAATAAAACTGTCTTAAGCCCAAGGAAATACTTTAAATTAACACACAAAAACTCTAAGGAATCCTGTTTGTTGGGGGTCTAATACAGAGATGAAGAGCCCTGTGGTGTGGAGTGGTAGAGCTGCAGTATTGCAGTGGAAGCCCTCTGCTCACGACCTGAGTTCAATCCCAGCGGAAGCTGGTTCAGGTAGCCGGCTCAGCCTTCCATCCTCTGTGGTCGGTAGAATGAGTACCCAGCTTGCTGGGGGGAAAGTGTAGATGACTGGGGAAGGCAATGGCAAACCACCCCGTAAAAGGTCTGCCGTGAAAACGTTGTGAAAGCAACGTCACCCCAGAGTCAAAAACGACTGGGGCTTGCACAGGGGTCTACCTTTTTTTTTTTTTTAATACAGAGATGAACTGACTTGTTTAGGGCCCCCTGGAACCTGTCTCATAGCTCAGGCTCTTCACCGACTGTGGTCGCAGTCTCTGTTTCTGAAACCCTCTGATCCCTTCCTGTGGAGCCCTTGGCACTTGGAAGGTTGCCAGGCCTAACAAACCATCACTTGGAGGCTCCTGGCTGCTTCCTCTCTCTCTCTCGGTTTGACTTCACGAACGAAGATTTAAGAAAGGTGCAGTAGTCCACGTCTGCTGCAGCCTCGCTGGTGGCTAACAAGACCAATGCAGGACAGGCAGGTCCGGCCACAATGGCTGCAGGGAAAAGTCTGATTTGGGGTTGGTGCTGTAGCAGTACGATTCTTCCTCAATCTCCTTTTGTCCTCAAGACCAGCTATGCGTGCGTTCTCAAAGGAAGAGACAGCCTGGTGGATGGTGTGCCTCCATGCTTTGCGATCTGAGGCTAGGTCAGACCACTGGTGATGGTTAATGCAA
This sequence comes from Heteronotia binoei, assembly GCF_032191835.1. Taxonomy (NCBI): domain Eukaryota; kingdom Metazoa; phylum Chordata; class Lepidosauria; order Squamata; family Gekkonidae; genus Heteronotia; species Heteronotia binoei. Next base: position 2,099,293 of record NC_083233.1, read on the forward strand.
CAGGTACCAAGGGATTTCTTGAAGGAGTCCTTGTACCTCTTCTTTGGTGCCCCTCTATTTCGATGGCCAATGGAAAGTTCGCCATACAGGGCAATCTTGGGAAGGCGGTGGTTTTCCATCCTGGAGATATGCCCTGCCCAGCGCAGCTGCGTCTTCAACAGCAATGCCTCGATGCTTGTAACCTCCGCCCGCTTGAGGACTTCAGTGTTGGTCACAGAGTCACTCCAGTGGATGTTGAGGATGGTGCGAAGGCAGTGCTGATGAAAGCGCTCAAGGAGTCGCAGGTGATGACGGTATAAAACCCACAATTCGGAGCCATAGATGAGGGTTGTCATCACAACCGCTTTGTAAACATTGATCTTTCTGCCTTTTTTCAGATGCTTGTTGCTCCACACTCTTTTATGCAATCGGCCAAATGCACGGTTTGCCTTTGCCAGCCTATTGTCAATCTCCTTGTCGATCTTGGCGTCTGAGGAGATAATGCACCCCAGGTAGCTGAACTGCTGGACTGTCTTCAAAACTGATTCACCCACAGTGATGCAAGGAGGGTGATAATCTTCCTGGGGTGCAGGCTGGTGGAGAACTTCTGTCTTCTTCAGACTAACTTCTAGGCCGAATAGCTTGGCAGCCTCTGCAAAGCAGGACGTCATATGCTGCAGAGCTGATACCGAGTGGGAGACAAGTGCAGCAGCATCAGCAAACAGTTGTCAGAACTTGTATCTGTTAAGTATGCTGAGCTTGGTGATATTAGCCTAACCGACTCCATATTGTAACCGCCTACTAATCCTATGTCCTTGTAGTCAGGCCTACTAACCAAATGCTTTGCATTTCAAACAAACTGTAACCACTGAAGGGTGACAGATAGCCTCTGGAAAACATTTGCAGGTGTCCTTTGAAGCTAGCCTGCCAGAGCATCACAGCAGGGATCCGTCCTCCTCCATGGAAATAAGGGACCCTGGGAACAGACAACTGTCTCCCAGAGTGTGAGAAATGACTTTATTGTTTCTGTTACAACTGCATAAAGAATGTATCGATAGCTGAACCCGTTATCAGAGTCAACTTGTGCTTTCCCTGAACACAGTTCTCAATAAACGTCTTATACTTTTGAAACAAAGTAATGAGTTTCGTTTGAAGTTCTTCAAGTTCTGACATTTTGACTCTGATCCATTTTTGGAGTTTATCCGAACTGGCAACTTAGCTGAATGGCAGCGAAGGCTCCAGATAACGGAGAGCCCAGCACCCCACCAAGAGAGCGACCGGTCGAGCCCGGAGTGACGGTGGTGAGGCGCAAGGTGAAAGAACCAGAGCACTTCTCCACGCTCATCTTTACCCCGAGGAGCTGGAGCCCGCGAAAATCAACCACGCTCATGGACGAAACGCACGAACGCTACAAGACGTTGGTGATGGGCACCGGGGCCGAGACCGGACAAGACCCCGAGAGAGAGGAGGGCCCGATCCCACGAGGGGACCACTATGCTCGGGCGCTGCGGAACGAGATGTTCCAGTGGGTGAGAGAGATCCATGATGAGGTCCATGAGAGCCATGTACAACTCGCCGGAGAGATGCACCGGCATATGGACGCCATCCAGGAGCAGGGGGCTGGGGCGCCTGGCGGGGGGCTACAGGGGGCTGGGGCGCCTGGCGGGGGGGCACCGGCTGGGCCGCCCGGCGGAGCACCAGGCCAGCCGGTGGCACCGCCCGACGGGGGGGCGAGGCAGCTGGCGGCACCGGACGGTGGAGCACCGGCCCAACCGGTGGCCCCGCCCGGAGATGGGGGGGGCCCCCGCCAAGCTGCCGGGGGCCAACCCGCGGGACCCCTGGCGGGGCAACCGCCGTTGCAACCGCCGGGGCCGCCGCCGGGGCTAGGCCCGGCACCCGTAGGCCCGGCGTTACCGGGCGCACCGGGAGGCGGAGAGGGGGCCCGAAACTGGGAGCTTCAGATCACCTTCGATGGGGACGCGGAGGAGGTGGAGTATTTCACCATCCAGTGCAACAGCTTCATGACCCACTGGGGAGCGAGTTTCCCGTCGGAGGCAAGCCGGGTAGACCACATAGCCTCCAGACTGAAGGGGGCCGCGAGAAAATGGTATGTGGGATTGTACACTGGGAGGAAGCCAGAGTTGATGACCGTGGCGGAGTTCCTCCAGGCGATGCTGCGGCAGTACGGCGACCCACTAAAAGAGGTGAAGGCCATAGAAGCCCTCCAGAGAATCGAGCAAGGGAACCGCACCATCCGAGAGTACGCCACCGAATTCATGGCGCACTGCTCCACGGTGAGTGGTTGGAGCGAATTGATGAAGTACACCGCATTTAAGAACGGGCTGAACGCCAACATCCTGGACAGATGTTTCCATCAGTGGAGGCCCGACACCTTGGTCGGCTGGATCCAACTGGCCGGTGAAGTGGAGACGAATCTACAACATGTGGGGATCCACTGCCAGCAGCAACTAGTAAAGAAAGGGGGAATCCGAGCCCCTCCCCCGTCAAATCCGAAGGGAAAAGAGCCCCGGCGGCCCCGACACCACCCGGACCACCGGGTGGGAGGAGATGCTTCCAATGCGGGGACCCGGGGCACCTAGCCGCCAACTGTCTGGGGAAGCCACGGCTCGCGACCCCACCCCCCAAACCACTCGCACCAGCACCAAAGAAAGCAGGGGGGAGAGCAAAAGAGCCCAGTCGGGGCGCCGTCGCCACATCCATGGTGATTGACGAGGATGTTATAACCATCGAGGAATCGAGCGAAGAGTCCTGGGACCCCGAGCTGGCGGGAAACGACAGCGACCTGCTTTAATGGGTGCCGCGAAGCAGGTCAAAGAAGCGACAGCACCGATGACGGTGAGAATAACTGGGGAACTATTATTTATGGCCGTGACTCTATTGAACCCTAAGTTAAAACGATTCATGCACGCCCGGGCCCTGATAGACTCGGGGTGCACCCGAGACATCATCACCCCCCGCCTGGTAGAGGCGCTAGGGCTGGCCAAGTCCCTCCTACCCCACCCGATCCAATTCGAGCAGATGGACGGGACGGTAATGAAAGGGGAGCCCTGCACCGAGGAAACATAGGCGGTGCCGGTGGGGACGAAAGAACACTGGGGGATAGAGGTGTTTGTAATAGCCCCATCCTCCTCGTTCGATGTAGTGGTGGGGGCGGGGTGGCTAGCGAGGCACCAGCCCGATATACAGTGGGAAGCGCAGATCGTCAACTTCCCAGACTGGAGGTGCGAGCACCACCATTGGAGGGGGGAATGGGGCCCCAACCCCCCCGCCGCAGAACTAAAGACTATGCCTAACCATAGAAGAAGTTAAGTCAATCCCCAGAGAATACCGGGACTTGAAACGGGCGTTTAGTGAGGAAGAGGCCAACGAACTACCCCCGTATCTCCCCACTGACTGTGCCATTGAGCTTATACCCGGGCAAGAGCTACCAAAAGCCAAGCTCTACTCCATGGGGTGGGTGGAGAAGGCGGAACTAAAGAAATTCATAGACAAAAACTTGAAACGGGGCTTCATTCGCCCCGCCACCGCACCACACGCGGCCCCGGTCCTGTTTCGGAAGAAGGACAGGAGCCTGAGACTTTGTACCGATTTTCGCGGGATAAACGGGATTTCTATGTCCAACGCTTACCCGATCCCGCTTATAAAAGACTTACTAAGCACGGTGGCGGAGGGCAAGGTGTTCACGAAGCTCGACCTCAGGGATGCATATTTTAGAGTACGGATCAAGGAGGGGGACGAGTGGAAAACGGCGTTTAACACCCCCATGGGGCAGTTCGAATATCTGGTGATGCCGTTCGGACTACAGGGGCGCCGGGGGTGTTTATGAACTTTATAAATGAAGTGCTAAGAGAGTACCTGTACAAGGGGGTGGTGGTGACCTGGATGACATCATTATTTATTCAAAAGACTTAGAATCGCACGTACCCCTGGTCAGGAAGGTACTGACAGCCTTGTACCAGAACAAACTGTATGCTAAGTTGACCAAATGCGAGTTCCACCAAACGGAACTAGATTACCTAGGGTTCCGGGTGTCTGGGGAGGGGCTGGCGATGGACCCCGCCAAGCAGTGCTGGATTGGGAAGCGCCCCGAACCCAACGGCAGTTACAATCTTTCTTGGGGTTCGCAAATTTCTACCGCGGGTTCATAAAGGGGTTCACCAAAGTGATGTTGCCCCTCACTGAACTCCTCAAGACCAAGGGGAAGGGGGAGGAGGCAAAGAAACCCGGAGCCCGTCTGGACTGGTCGCCCAGATGCCAAGAGGCATTTGATGAACTGAAAAGGCTGTTCACGAGCGAGCCCGTGCTAGCCCACCCCAACGAACTTAAACTGTTCATGGTACAATGCAACGCCTCCGATGTCGCCGTTGGGGCAATACTGATGCAGAGGGGCGAGGAAGGGGGATTGAGGCCTTGTGCGTACATCTCCCGCAAATTTTCCAATGAACAGCGAAATTGGTCAGTGTGGGACAAAGAAGCATTCGCCGTCACCTTCGCCCTAAAAACCTGGCGATCATGTCTGGAAGGTGCACGGGTCCCTTTTGACCGACCACAAAAACCTAGAGGTGCTGACCGGGCGGCGCAAGCTCACAGCTAAGCAGATCCGGTGGGCGGGGTTTTTTGCCAAATTCGATTTCGTGCTGAAGCACATACCTGGAACGAAAAACTTTTTAGCCGACGCCCTCTCTTGCATGCCCCAGAATGAGAGTCAAAAGGAAGAGGTGATAGACTCGCTCATCCCTCCCTCCCAGGTTGCTGGAGGGGTCACTACCCGGTCAGGGAAGAAAACAGGGGCCCTGGAACTGAAAGAAAAGGAACGCCTGGTGGCCGAATCAGAAGTGGAGGGAGGGGAAAGACCTGAGGGAGTGGAGAAGGGGGAGGGCGGACTTTGGTATTACAACGGGAAAATATATGTACCAAAATGCTTGAGGGGGAGATCCTGACGCAATGCCACTCCAGCCGCCTAGCGGGGCATTTCGGCTACGTGAAGACGTTGCACTTAGTAGCATGTCAATTCTGGTGGCCGCAGATGAAAAAAGACATTTCAGAGTTTGTGAGCTCCTGCCCCACTTGCATCATGGCCAAACGAAGGGGGGGAAAGCCACCCGGACTCCTCCAAGCATTACCTACCGCCACAAGGCCATGGGCGGTAGTTTCGATGGACTTTATAGTAGAACTGCCACCTTCCCAAGGGAAAACCATGATCCTGGTGGTGGTGGACACCTTCTCGAAGCAGGCCCACTTTATTCCATGCAAGAAGTTGCCCACGGCTAAGAAGTTGGCCTATTTATTCTTTCACCACGTGGTCCGCCTTCACTCATTCCCAGACAAGGTAATTAGTGACCGCGGGCCTCAGTTCGTTGCCAACTTCTGGCGGGAGTTTTGCAAAATCACAGGCATGGAACAGGGGCTCAGCTCCGCCTACCACCCTCAGACCGACGGGCAGACGGAGAGGGTGAACGGGTTACTGGAGCAGTACCTCAGGTGCTACGTCAACTACCAACAGACTAACTGGGTGGAGCTCTTGCCCTTTGCAGAGTATGGATACAATAACAGCCTGCATAGCTCCACCAAAACCTCCCCTTTCCAGATCGTTAATGGCTACGAAGGGAAACCCTTCCCGCTCCTACCGGCGCCGCCTGGGGCCCCGGAACCAACCTCGTGCCAGCAATGGTGGCAGGGGATCCGGGAGGGATGGAAGGTGATACAGGAGAACTTAGAGAGTGCAAAAGAGGACTATAAAAAACACTTTGACCGAAAGCACTCCCCCCAGTGGACTTTCAAGGAAGGGGAGAGCGTATTCCTCTCAACTAAGAACCTTCCCCTCCACCAGACATGCCGGAAACTGATGTACAAGTACTTGGACCCCTTCAAAATAAAACGGGTGATCAATGAGGTTACCGTAGAACTGGAGCTACCCAAAATGTTTAGTAAGATCCACCCTGTTTTTCATTGCAGCCTTCTTCGCAAGGATCCTGGAGCTACATCCTGGCACCCTCGCCCTCCAGAGCCACCACCTACTCAAGTGAAGGGCCAGAGCCACCATGAGGTGCAGGAGATCCTAGACTCCAGGGTCCAACGGGGGGTATTGTACTATCTAATAAGGTGGAAGTACTTTCCCCCTAGCTGCGATGAATGGGTCAAAGCTAGTGACGTATCCGCCCCGCAACTGCGTAAGAAATTCCACCTACTGTACCCACACAAGCCCCGAGCGAGAGCTTAGGAAGGGCAGTATGTCAGAACTTGTATCTGTTATGTATGCTGAGCTTGGTGATATTAGCCTAACCGATTCCATATTGTAACCGCCTACTAATCCTATGTCCTTGTAGTCAGGCCTACTAACCAAATGCTTTGCATTTCAAACAAACTGTAACCACTGAAGGGTGACAGATAGCCTCTGGAAAACATCTGCAGGTGTCCTTTGAAGCTAGCCTGCCAGAGCATCACAGCAGGGATCCGTCCTCCTCCATGGAGATAAGGGACCCTGGGAACAGACAACTGTCTCCCAGAGTGTGAGAAATTACTTTATTGTTTGTGTTACAACTGCATAAAGAATGTATGGATAGCTGAACCCGTTATCAGAGTCAACTTCTGCTTTCCCTGAACACAGTTCTCAATAAACGTCTTATACTTTTGAAACAAAGTAATGAGTTTCGTTTGAAGTTCTTCAAGTTCTGACATTAGTAGCTCTCGGATACGTTTTTCCATTGTCTTGGAGTGGGCCTTTAGTCGCCTCAGGTTGAAAAGGCTGCCATCGGTGCGAAAGCGGATGTAGACACCATCGTCGTCATCTAAATCTACTGCAGCTCTTTGAAGCATCATGCTAAAAAAGATCGTGAAGAGAGCTGGCGCGAGAACACAGCCTTCCTTTACACCTGTACCTATTGGGAAGGGCTCCAAGAGATCGTTGCAGTGTCTGACTTGGCCTCGCTGGTTTTCATGTAGCTGGATGACCATACTGAGGAACCTTGGGGGACATCCTAAATGTTCCAAGATTTGCCACAGGCCATTCTTGCTAACCGTATCAAAAGCTTTGGTAAGGTCGACAAAAGTCACATATAGACCCTTGTTCTGTTCCCTGCATTTCTCTTGGAGCTGCCTGAGAACAAATACCATGTCGGTGGTGCTTCTGTTAGCTCTGAAGCCACACTGGCTCTCTGGGAGGAGTTCTTCTGCAATGGTGGGCACCAGTCTGTTCAGGAGTATTCTAGCAAGGATTTTGCCTGCGATGGAGAGCAGGGTTATCCCCCGGTAGTTGGAGCAGTCTGACTTTTCCCCTTTGTTCTTATGTAGAGTAATGATGATTGCATCGCGAAAGTCCCGTGGTAGTTTGCCTTGTTCCCAGCAGGTGACAAGTACTTTGTGAAGTGTGCTATGTAGTACTATGCCCCCATACTTTCAGATCTCTGGTGGGATTCCATCAACTCCCACTGCCTTGCCACTTTTCAGTTGCTTGATGGCTTTAACAGTCTCTTCTAGGGTAAGGATCACATCCAACTCTGTTTTCACTGGTTGAAGAAGATATTGGATTTATATCCCGCCCTCCACTCCGAAGAGTCTCAGAGCGGCTCACAATCTCCTTTATCTTCCTCCCCCACAACAGACACCCTGTGAGGTGGGTGGGGCTGGAGAGGGCTCTCACAGCAGCTGCCCTTTCAAGGACAACCTCTGCCAGAGCTATGGCTGACCCAAGGCCATTTCAGGAAGTGCAAGTGGAGGAGTGGGGAATCAAACCCGGTTCTCCCAGATAAGAGTCCGCACACTTAACCACTACACCAAACTGGCAAACTGAAGTGGGGTGAGGTGGATTGCTGAATCTTGAACTATGCGATTGGCACTGAAGAGAACCTGAAAATACTCCAACCACTGGTTCAGTATGGATGCCTTGTCTGTGAGGAGCACTTGGCTGTCTGCACTACGCAAGGGTCTCTGCGCCTGATATGATAGACCATATACTGCCGCCAGGGCTTCGTAAAACCCTCTTAAATCACCAGTGTCTGCACACAGCTGGGTTCTCTCTGCAAGCTTGGTCCACCCCTCGTTCTGAATGTCTCGAAGCTTGCCCTGGAGGTTGCTACATGCAGCGCGAAAGGTTGCTTTTTTCCCGGGACAGGAGGGCTGAGCAAGATGTGCTTGGTAGGCAGATCTCTTTTTCGCCAGTAATCCTTGGATCTCTTGATTGTTCTCGTCAAACCAGTCCTTGTTCTTCCTTGTGGAGAACCCGAGGATTTCTTCAGAGGTCAACAGGATGGTACTTTTTAGGTGTTCCCAGAGTGCTTCTGGAGAAGGATCTGTGAGGCAACTGGGTTCCTCAATTCTTGTCTGGAATTTTGCCTGGAAGGCAGCTTTAACTTTGGCTGACTGAAGGCTGCCAACCTGAAACTTCCTCCAGGGGATACTGCCTCTCCTGGGTGTAGATATAAAGTGAAGACGGAGATTGCAGTGTACAAGATGATGATCCATATGACATTCTGCACTGGGCATTACTAGGGTGTGTAAGACATCTCGAAGGTCTCTCTGGCGCACCAGAATGTAGTCAATAAGGTGCCAATGATTGGACCATGGGTGCATCCAGGTTGTCTTCAGACTGTTCTTCTGCTGGAAGATAGTGTTGGTAATGGTGAGGTGATGCTCCATGCAGAATTCTAGCAGGAGGCGCCTGTTATCATTGCAGTTGCCAATGCCATGTTTGCCAACTACTCCTTTCCAGGCTTCCGAGTCTTTACCTACTCTGGCATTAAAGTCGCCAAGGATGATCACCTTGTCCTCTGTAGGGGTCTTCCATACGAGGTTGCGTAGATCAGCATAGAACTTGTTCTTTTCTGCAGGATCTGCTTGAAGGGTTGGGGCATACACACTGAAGAGTGTTGCATGCTGCTTGTTTTGAAGTGGGAGGCGCATAGACATGATGCGATCTGAGTGACCTGTTGGCAGGTTTTCGAGTTTAGAGGCAATGGAGTTCCTGACCATGAAGCCAATGCCAGAAAGGCGGCTCTCGGCCTTTGACTTACCCGACCAGTAGAGGGTATAGCCAGTACCGTGTTCTTGAAGACTACCTTCCTCAGGGAAACGGACCTCACTGAGAGCTGCTATGTCGATATTCAACCTGAGAAGTTCGTGGGCAACTAGAGCAGAGCGTTGTTCAGGGCGACCACTGTCTACTGTGTCAAGCATGGTTCTAATGTTCCAACGCACAAGCTTTAGTCTTTGCACACTTTGTGAGGCAGGTGCATGCCTTTTCTTTGTTGTTATTTTTCAACCGCAAGTAAGGATGCCCGTTGACCACGGCTAGCCAACTGTGGGGGGAGGAGACGAGCTTTGTTTAGGCCACCTTTTCTAGGCCCCTCTCCATACGAAGCAAGCAGTGCTGTCCCTAAATAAGGCTGCTTGGTCATTCAGGGTGCTGCCGAAAAATGCTTTCGTCTCCAGGTCAGCATCAGGTGACCAATACCCTGAACCGCCTACATGCAGGATCAGGACTGCGGCTTCCAGTGGCATCTTCCACCTGCCGTTTCGCCCCTTGCCCATCGCTGTAGGACTTGGTATGTTGTGGGTTGTGGATGTGGATACCCTTCAGGCCTGCACAGGGGAATTTTTAGGTGAAGCACAGTTTGCGCAGTATTGGCTCCACCCTTTCACCATGGGGTCATCTGCCACGGCCCAGTAAGCTGGGACGCCGGCAGCGAGTCCTCCAGGTGGTAGATGTTACATTAATGAGCTCTGTCTGCCCGGGCTTGATGTTAGAGTTTTCCTTCTCTTGGCTGGCGAGGTTGGTTATACCGCCGGACATTCGGTCGCACCATAACGTGGCAAACTGTGAAAACGGGAGGGACCAGCAAGAAGGTGTTGGCACGGATGCAGCAATGTAGGAGAGGCCATTGCAGTGACCATCTGCCAGGCATAGCCGGACAGTGACCATGCAGCGTTCACTACACCGGGAAAGGAGAGGCAATGTATTGCGCATGCACTTTCCCTGGGGGGGCAGGACACCCAGAGAGAGCCCACCCCCCCGGCTGCTTCCATGTGGCACAAAACTTCCTGGTCTCCAGAATCCCCACATGGCAAGGAAAACTTCTCCCCTTCACTCCGCTGCTGCCCACGTGGCCCCCACCACTTCCCTCCAGTTCTGGTTGAGGTGGCTCTGTGTTCACCCATCTTGATTCTTCTCCCTCCTCCCCCCCTTTTATTTCCTGGAGGAACAAGTGTTTACAAGGGAGCAATTCTGGTAGCTGGCAGGAGTACCGAAGCCCCCATCTGCTGCCTTTTAGCACTGCTAATTTTAAGCTGTCATTTGCTTCTTCTGCCAGGCTGTTTTTCGTTTTGCGGCGTCTGCCATGTCAGGAGAGCCTTGGGGCGATGGAATTAGCAAAGGCATTAATCAGGCCTCCTTTGGGATTTGCACACTGGGCTTGTGTGCCTGAGCCCACCCCCTTCTCCGTAAATTAAAGAGTCTTTACATCCATAAGTCTCTGGAAGTGAATGGGTTGTCTGCGTTCACCTTCTTCTGCCTCCAGGTCTCCCCCCCCTCTCTCCCCCTCCTCTTGATTGCTGGCGACAACTGTACAGAAATTAATTGGCTGGCATGAAAAGAGAGGCTGGTGCTAATTGGCTGCTTTTGGCATACAGGCTCTCCAGTCCTGCATACCTTCCCAGGAATCTTATCAAGCCCATCACAGAAATCAGCAGCTCCCCAAATCCCGTTGTCAATTTGATGTTTTGCAATTTGGCTGAATGGGATTTTGTTGGGAATTATGGCGCTCCGGGAAGAGAAAGTCACAACAACCTGAAGTTTCTGCCCAGAGGAACACAAAGAGAAGCATATCAGGGCAAGAGAGAGAAGAGGCCAGCCGCTCATTCCCAGGCACAGATGGGTGGTGACATCATGTGAGTAAGGCATTGCATGATGGGAACTGACAACACTTTCAGACTTGAAGAAGTTCCAAAGGAAGCTGGCTCTACCTTAATATAGTTATGTTGGTCTTACAAAACAAGACATGCAGTTTAAATTAAATGGTGTTTAAATTGCAGGATACAAGTTTTTGTAAGGAAATTTGTCCTTATAATTTGTTGTAAAGGGGACTTGAAAGAAAGAAAAAATAGATGGTAGAGGGTATGAAATGCAATGGGAAATTGGGGGACTAAGAACACAGTCTGTTTCTTTCACTTGTCAAGAACTAAATACCTGATAGATCAATGCTGACCTGGTCAGACTATTCTTAAATATATTTTTATTTTTTTCCCACTGTTCCATATAGGGTTGCCAAGTCCAATTCAAGAACTATCTGGGGACTTTGGGGGGTGGAGCCAGGAGACATTGGGGGTGGAGCCAGGAACAAGGGTGTGACAAGCATAACTGAACTCCAAGGGAGTTCTGGCCATCACATTCAAAAGGACAGCACACCTTTTTAAAATGTCTTCCTTACATAGGAAATAATGAAGGATAGGGGCACCTTCTTTTGGGGCTCATAGAATTGGACCCCCTGGTCCAATCGTTTTGAAACTTGGGGGTTACTTTGGGGAGCAGAACTAGATACTATACTGAAAATTTGGTGCCTCTACCTCAAAAAACAGCTCCCCCAGAGCCCCCAAAACCTCCAGATTCCCCATTCCCAATTTCCCATTATACCTTATGAGAATCCATCTCCACATAGGGAATAATGAAGTGCTCAGCAGATGTTTCCACCTCCCCCCCCCCCCGTTTCTGAAGTGAGGGATTGGCCTCTCTACTCACGAGTTTCAGCCAGCTTCTTCCAAGTAACACAGATACCCCATCCCAAGAGAAAGCCTTTCCAATCAGAGACTGGAGCTTCCAGAGGGGGAAAGTCACATGTGTAAGGAAAGCCCCCTACTTTTCATACATATGGACATCATGATCACCAGTATGGTTGCCAGGGTGCCTGGAGTTTTGACTCTCACACACCTGCTCTAAGAAGTGGACTTTGCTTACAGTTTCTAAGGCTTATGTGGATACTATAAGCCTCAGCTTTGCAGCAGCATTCTACATCTGGATGGGTGTTAGCCAGAACTCTGCTCCTTCTGTGCCCAGTCTTGGCCGCTGCAGTAAGGGAAGCCATGTTTCCAGCCTGATTCCATGAACCAAGGGCTAACACCACCAGAATCCATCTTGCTTTCCTGATTCCATCTCCAGCATCTGCTTCAGCTTTTGCATAAGCTTATCCAAGCATACCCTGCCAGACCATTCAAGCCTTTGTCTAACGAAACCCAGAACAAAGACGGGTGCCAGGAAGAAGATAAGGAAGAGGAAGACCATGTCCTGCATGAGCCAAGTCTTTTGTCTAAACCGGGTGATACCTAGGCCAGTATTTGATTCTCTATTATCACCTTTTCAGGTAAGCCCATTTAATCTTAAGTGTTCCCCACCCAGTAATCACTTCTATTCATTTTCCCAACTGTCACCCCATGGCCTGTTCTAATCAGGAAGATTCTTTCAGGTACCCAGGATCCAGGCAAGCTCATTGGTCAAGACAGGCACCCAATTAGGTGCAACCAAGGAACTTGCCATTGGCTCTGCAAATGTCCAGCCTTCATGGTCATTGCAGAGCCTCCCCTTTCTCCTCCCTCCTCCCTCCCCACCCCTGTAGGGTCTAAGGGAGCCTATTTAACCTCTGACCCAACTCCACTCATGTGTGCTTCTAGCAGTATCCCAGTTCCGCTGTCTAGATCCATCCCCAATTCTGGCCACAGTTTTGGGTCCATTTTCCCCATCCTCTTTTGTCGCCATTGGAGCCTTCCTTGAAGACTGCGATAGGTAATATTACCCTGTGTGTCTACCCTTATATGTTTCCCTATCCATCTATCTATATTTCTTAGGACTGTGTGTATGTATGATTGTATGTGTTGTTATCTTGTATGGAAGACTATATTTTTTCTTAATAAATTGTAATTGGTTTTACTAAATTAGAGTCCCAAATATTTAAGCATCACTTTTCTGGACGTGTATTCTTGTATAAGATTCCTAGTGAGCCAGGTGCCCACCTAACTAATTCCCCAACCTCGTTTGGAGGGCATTTAGGCTTACACATGGTGGCTTTGGGGGCGGGGCTTCCCCCTACTGGCCAGCTGACTGGGGGCAGGAAGGAGCCTGGGAAAGTGGAAGAACCCCCGCTGGGACCTGGGGATTGGCAAGCCTAGTTCCATATGAGCAACAAGAGGTTTCCTTTACTTCTGATTTTCCCGAATGGCCTCCAGTTAGTTCAACTGAAATTAAATGTTTAATTAAGAAATTAAACCTAGAAAGGCCCCCGGTTTGGATGGACCTCCCCCTGAGTTGTTTAAATCCCATTCAGACTGGTGGGCTTCCCCTCTGGCTGCCCTCTTCACATTAAGAGATAAAAAGGGGATTGTGCCTGCATTATGGACAAATGCAATTGTTGTCCCAAAAAGGTGATCGCAATCGCCCAAGGAAATTACTGCCCAGTTAGCTTGCTCTCAGAGTAGGCAAGCTTTATGTAAGGCATTTGCTAAATAAACTCACCTCTTGATGTCAGATCAAAATCTCGAGCTGAACAGATTAGGCCTTGTGCAGGCAAATCAACATTAATTTATTTTTTAGATTTATATCCCACCCTTTCCTGCAAGTGGGCTCAGGGTGGCTTACAACAGCAATTTAAATACCTATTACAAATTAAAACATCATAAAAACATAATATAAGAACATAACTGTATAAAAACAAAGGCAATAAAGCATCACAAATACAGAAGACGAGCCATCAACAGCATATAGGCTGATATCTTCAACACAGCACAGTCACCATGATGGTAAGGCGATGCAGAGGCCAGGTAGTACCAAAGGGATGCCTGCCAGAAGAGCTCTGTCTTGCAGGCCCTGTGAAACCTCGATAAGTCCTGCAGGGCCCAGCTCTCTAATGGGACCTCATTCCACCAGGTAGGGGCCCGGACCAAAAAGGCCCTAGCCCTCCTTGAAGCCAGTCAGGCATCCTTAGGACCAGGGACCACAAGAAGATGTCAAAAACGGGGAGGGGGGGAGGCTCATATGGGGACAGGCAGTCCTGAAGGTATGCCAGCCCCTGGCTATATAGGGCTTTAAAAGTAAGGACCAACACCTTAAAATGGATCCAGTACTCAAGAGGTAGCCAGTGCAGCTCGTGCAGCACTGGGTGCATCCGCACTCACACAGGCCTCAGATACATTAGATCATTGTATAACCATTGCTCATTTGGTGGAGAAAAACTCTGGTACAGGTGGGGAAAGTTATTTTCTGCTTTCCTTGATATAAAAGGGGCTTTCAACTCAATACCCAGGAATCTCCTGTTGCTTAAACGGAATATGATGAGAATAAATAAAAGATTACCTTTTCTTATCCAGAAATTATATTTCTCAACCAGTTGGCAAGTAAGACATGGGGATTCTGGCATGTGAACACTTAAGATTTTGATAAACCAAGGAGTCAAACAAGGCTGCATTTGGTACCCTATTTATTTAATTTATTTTTTTTAATGATTTAGAGCATGGACATTGTCCTAAACAGGGTTCCCAATCTAGTGTCCTATTATTGTACATGGACAATGCTGTAATACTATATCATACCAGAAGGGCCTTAATTGTCTTCTATCTGATTTACATCTTATTGTGAGAACAACTCTTTATCTGTAAATTCTGAGAAATCTAAAATCTTGGTGTTCTCAAGGTCCTGGAAATGTTTTAATTGGCATCTAAACTATAAACTGTAATACCATTTAACAAGTCAAACATTTCAAATATCTGGGAGTCCTCTTTCAGTGTAATAAGATGGACAGGAAACTCCAGTTAATACAGAACACCACAGCCTAGTCAGAAAACACATTAACACCCATTCTGTGGACATTCCACAGGTTACCAATCAGTTACTATGTTCAATTCAATTTTTTTCTGATCCTCAGAAAACCCTGAATGGCCTTGGGCCCTTAGTGTTGTAGGGCCATCTCTCCTGTTATCTTCCACCATGACAATTTTCGTCCTCTGATCAAAGCCTTCTGAAGGTGCCACCCTGCAAATGGATGTGAACAGCAGCTTCCCATTCATGCACACTCTGTGTGGCGGCTTCCACCTTGTGGGATGTGTGGTTGAGGAGGTCAGAAAGGATTCCACGTGTCTGTCATTTTGTAGAATATACAAAACAGCTGTGGTCAGGAGAGCATTTTTATAAACGGATTGGAACTCTAGTAGAGCAGAAAAGTACAGGAAGGTGCCTCTATAATGGACAGGACTATAGTCTACTGCAACAATTATTGTAGGTATAATCTTGTTTGAAATGCACTGTCTTCTACCTTTGTAATTCCAGTCTATGCATTGCTTATAGTATACCTTGTACTGGACACCTTGTTCTTTCATCTTGTTTTCTGATTCTGTATTCCTTGCCCTATTGCATTGACATTTTGTCTTATGTCTGATTGCATTGTTTTATTTATGTATTTGCTTCATTCATATGCCACTTTTCTCCCCGGTGGGACTTAAAGTGGTTTATATTTGTCCCTTCTCCATTGTAGCCTCACACCCCCTGACAGTTCGATTGGGCTGAGGGATGTGCCTGGTCCAATGTCAGCCCAAAAGCTTCCATGGCAAAGGAGGAATTCACCACTCCCTGCCCCCCCCCCCCAGTTTTCCCAGGCCCAACTCTGACACAAGTCTAACTAACCACAGCATTGTGGCAGCTCTTCTCTAACCTCACCTTTGGTTAGTCACCATGAGAAAACTGGTCTATGAATAATGTAGATAAATATGGACGAAACAGAAAGACAAGGGGAAAGGGAAAGGTTCAGGCCACAGAGAGCAGTGAGGGAAGAGGAGTTAAGAGGGCCTGTGTGATCGCTGGTGAAAGCCTCCAACTTTGCAGGCGAAAGCACAATGCACACAACCTGGTCACATTTTAAAAAGACGTTATGGGATGGTGGTCCCACTCCTTTCTTACTGCCTGGCCTCTTTCTCTGACCTGTATTGATAGAGGTTTGGATTTAGAGATGCATCCTTGATTGGGTGCTGGTTATTTTTTACAGGGGACACAGGGATTTCTGGTTATCCTTCAGATTACAAAGGACTGACTGTAAGAGGTGGGAAATGTACAAAGCAGTTAAAGCTGTGTTCTGCATCAGTCCTCATTCTGTTTATGGAGCGGGGAACACGGCATCTCCACAAACTGTAGACTGTAAGCTCCTTGGGTCAGGGACCAGACTTTTGGCTTCTTAGAGTCAGCAAAGGGTGCATGGGTACATACCAATGTTGTATCATAATAACTGATAACAGACTTCTGGTAAAAATGTTGTAGAAGATGCACAATGCAAAGCATGTTGGTTACTTTTGTCCCAAGAACACATATTGGAGAACTGATCCGAGTGGGCAGCCATGTTGGTCTGAAGTAGTAGAACAAAATAGGCCTGTCCCTCCCTGCTCTTTCCCCTCCCTCCAAGCCTCACCTCCCCAAAGTAGGTGGAGCCTACAAAGGGTAGCTTTTAAAACACAGGACAGGTTCCCAGGAGGCCCCATGGATGACAAGTTCCAGTCTTCTCCAGTCTCCTCCTTTAAGACCAACTTCGTTTTATTCAGAATGTAAGCTTTCGTGTGCTCTAAGCACATGCTACGGTCACCTCGAGGTTGGATTACTGCAATGCCCTCTACATGGGGCTGCCCCTGTGCCAGACCCGGAAATTGCAGCTGGTGCAGAATGCCGCGGCCCGGCTGTTATTGGGCCTCCCAAGGTGGGGGCACATTCGGCCGGGTCTTCGGGCTTTGCACTGGCTTCCAATAATATACCGAGTCCGGTACAAGGTGCTGGTCATTACCTTTAAAGCCCTATATGGCCTGGGACCTGCCTACCTGAAGGACCGTCTCTCCCCACACGTTCCCCAGAGAGTACTGAGGTCTGGGATGCAAAACCTTCTCACCATCCCCGGGCCCAAAGAAGTCCATCTCAAGACAACCAGAGACAGGGCCTTTTCTACAATGGCCCCCACATGGTGGAACCAGCTGCCGGAAGAGGTGAGGGCCCTGCGGGATCTTACTCAGTTCTGCAGGGCCTGTAAGACAAGCCTCTTCCGGTTAGCCTACGCCTGACTAGATAAATGTAGCTTATCAGACTTCAGTGAAATATACTGTATAGTTTTAACGTTAAGATTTTAAGGTTTTTAGGTTTTAAACGCTTCGACTTTTTTAAATGTAATAACTTTGCACTCTGTTTATTGTTTTATCATTTGTTGTGAGCCGCCCTGAGCCATTTTGTGGGAAGGGCGGGATATAAGTCATAGAATAAATAAATAAATAAATTTTATCGGATGAGGAATCCGGTACAGTGAGCAGAGCCACACATAGCTGGTAGGCAGTGGCTCAGAATGCAAAAATGGTACAAATATAAGATCCAATGACAGAATAGTAAAATTAACAAATTGAGCAAACCTTGGATTTGAGTAGCATGAGCATGCGAAAGCAATAAAACAGTAATATGTCAAATTGTGAGAATGTCTGTTCCTGGGCCAAAAGGAAGGCATCTTCTATTTCAGAAATTTTCCCATCCAACTAATTTACCTTTTAACATGTAACATGCATATAGTTTGCCATTAGGAGAAAAATACATTAAAATATAGTAGGTTCAGTATATGTAATGGGATAAACAACCGGTATCCCTGTTTGAGTATGTCAACACAGCTAAAAGAGAAATACATTGGATAGTGATGTTCTTGTCCATCTAATTTACTTTTTAACATGTAAACATCATTCTAGTTTGTGTGGTATTGGGCTAGCCTCAAAGAGAGGTTACAGTTAGGGGGCAAAAGGAACAGGCTTTTCTGATATTTGACTTTGCTAAAATTCATTTGGCCCTTTCAAAATCTGTCTTGCATTTCCTGTTCCAACCATCGCTGACCCCTGTGTGAGGCCATATCTGATTTTCCCTGTTTAGCTCCTTGAAGCTTAGGCAGGCCATAAATACAAATGGCCCATTTGAAGGCAAATGTCTCCCCTTTGAGGATTTAAGAGATGGCCATAAATTAATCTGATAGGGAGGGAGCAATGCTGGGGTTTAGAGACATGGCCTGTGACCTTAAATTCCAGTAGCCATTTTTCTGAGCAGTATTCAGATTTTCTTGACCTTATGTTAAACTTCATTTATTCTATTTTCTAAGTCCATAATGGAGCACATTCAAGAAAGCACACATAAAACGATCAGAGGTTCCTCTAGACAAAGTGGTGCCTGTCCCTCCTTGCTCTTTCCCCTCCCTCCAAGCCTCACCTTCCCAAAGGAGGTGGAGCCTACAAAGGGTAGCTTTTAAAACACAGGACAGGTTCCCAGGAGGCCCCATGGATGACAGGTTCCAGTCTCCTCCAGCAAAAATGCTGGCTGAAATTGACAGTTATTGTAATGTCTGCAACCTTCCCAATTCAATTGGAACACCTAGAAAACCAGAATTCCCATAATCCATAGCAAGTAATCTTCTTCTGTATGTAGAGGGAAATATAAGAACCTTCCTTTCCAAGATAGGCTCTGTACCTGTCCGTTAAGGGAGGCTGAGACTACAGAGCACATGTTATTCACATGCTCGTATTATGAGGTGGCAAGTAAGGAGATAATTAACCCACTGATTGGAGGTGGTGGGGGGGAAGGAATTGGCCTTTCAGAAAAAAGCTGAACTTGAGTTCCTTTTATCTGAGAGATACCCCAAGCAGTGTTTCCTCTCAGCTGCAGAGTCTTGTGAGCAAAAATTCTACTTTGTGAGCTCCTGGCATTAAAGTTGTGAGCTCCTGCATCAATGAGTGTGCTCTGGGGCCAGCCTTCCTGAGCTAAGACAAAAAGGTGTGAGCCAAAGGCAAAAAATCTGTGAGTTAGATCATGCTAACTCACTTTAGAGGGAACACTGGCCCCAAGATCATCTACCGAGTAGCCAGTTTCTGCACAGCAATACTCAGGTTATGGGAAATGCATGGTAGTTAGAAAATGGGTGGTTATTGGATTTTAGATGAAATTTTGAACTTTAAAAAAAATGTGTTACATATTTTAAAATCCTGGCCACTTTATGTTTGCATTTTCCTTTTGTATGTCTGGTCTAAAGACCAATAAAAAAACAGCAAGCAGTCCCATTCTGAACAGACACCAACAGCCTTTCCCAGCCAGCAACCCCTGCAAGGCTGCAGAGAAACACCCACAAGGTGACTGCAGTGGAATGGAGACAGGTGGTGGTGAGCCACACAGCCCTTCTCCTCCATGTGAATGGCAGTCCCAGGGCAGCAGGGGGCACTGTAGATGAAGGACACCTGGGATGGGAGGAGGGTGTGGATAAGAAGCAAGCACAGATGGCAGCTTTGAAGGGAGAAGAAGCTTCCAGAGGAGAGAGAGCGAGCATGGCTTGGAGCACAGAAGGCAGCTTGGAAGAGAGGAAGCCTCAAGGAGAGAGGACTTCTGAGCTCCATTCTTGACTCCAGCTGGGTTCCTTGGGAGACTGCCTGGCTTTGGGAAGCAGACTTTTTATCTTTTAAAGCTCACTGGGTGGGTGAGGGATTATCATTGTTATTTCCATTAAACTGAATAAAACTGCATTCCTTTGTTCACAATTATTGCTTGTAGGAATCAATTGAACTCATGAACACACACATTACATTGTGAAGAACTCAGCAGTTCAAAAGCAGGGAATGCTGAACTTGAGAGAAAATGGGAAATGAAAGCAGGGGAAGATAGATTTTTGAACATGTTAGCTGTAAGGTATTAGAATGGCTCCTCTGAGCTGAATGGTTCTGATATAGGGTTGCCAACCTCCAGGTGGAGGCTGAAGATTTTCCAGAATTGCAATTGATCTCCAGGCCACAAAGATCAGATCCCTTGGAGATCTGATCTAGGGCCCTCCCTTCTCCTCCCCAGGCTCTACTCACAAAACTAGGGATTTCCCAACCCAGAGCTGTGAACTGGGCATCCCTAGAAGCTGCACTTCATTTTTAAAAGAGCTTAAGTGCAATCTTATATCATTTATTAGTTAAAAACTTCGTATTCCTCAAGCTCCAGAATCTTCCTGAAGCAGGTAACAGTACAGAACAGTAAAAGTACCATTTAAAATAAAAATATCAAAAGAGTTCAGTAAATGAATCAAACCAAAACACCAGCCATAAAACCCACCATCAGTATTTTGAAAGAGCAGCCAATAAAACCAGAAGCATAAAAGCAAAGCATCATAAAGGCAGGGAGAGGGCAGGTGTCATGGGCCAGGTAGCTGCCAGGTGGGGAGAAGGCAGGTGTCATGGACCAGGTAGCTGCCACCTCCTCCTCCTTGGAGGCAGGCCTGTAGCCAGGATTTGTCCAGTTGGGGGGCACTGGGGAAACTGGGGAGGCCTGACAAAATTCAAGAGGTCCCCTCAGCTCCTCCACGCCACCCCCTGGCCTCATTGCCCTTTCTTTCCCCTCCAGAGACTCATTTTTGTCTGCTCTTCTCTGTCGCCTGGGCTTTTAAAGGGCCGAGAGCTCCTGCCAGCCTCTTCTGGCTCCCTTCTCCAGAGCCATGGCAGAGACCATTTGGGAGAGGAGGGTTTGCCATGTTTTGGTTTCTCCTTTTGGGAGGATGCAGGAATGGGGCTGAGGAGGAAGGTGGAAGAAGAGGGGACAGGGAAGAAGATCTGGAGCTTCTGCTTCCTCCTTGAAGAAGACTTGAGGGGAGCAAAGAAAAAGAAAGGAAGGAAGGTTTCCAAGTTACTGCTTGTTTCTTTACTCCCACGTTCTGGCGTTCCTTTGCACTGGGACTCTCCTGCCTCCCTCCCTCCCCACCCCCTCCCTCCAGCAAGAGAGGAGTTCAGGCTTCCCTGACCTCCCTGGTTATCTTGCAGCAGACTCTTGGGCTCCAATCTGCTGCTGGAATCGACCTTGTTTTTCTGCAGCACCCAACAGTGACAGGAGCACAGAGTAAACCCTTTAGGAGGGGTTGCAAATGTTGCTACAGACTTGACACCAAAAAGGAGTGCAGTGTGGATTCCCTAGTGTGATGCCCCACCTCCTCGCTCAGCCCCGCTCTAGGGGCAGCTGTCCCCCCCTTCTGGCTATCTTCAGGGAAGAGGCGGCTGGGGGGCCTCAGATATGGTGGGAAGGCCAGGTTTACTTCACCCTGCTGCCTTGTGTACTTGGTACTTCGGTTGGCATCTCCTTCTCTCTCGCTGTCTCTTGGGATCAGCCTCAGACCAGGAACCAGCTCTACCTCTCTTCATCTTCTGCCCTGTCTAGCCTGGGCTGCCTCCTTTTATCCCCAGCCCCGTTCCCCCATTTGTCAGCCCATGTAGCCCCTCCCCCTTGATAAGACAGGATGCCCTGCCTCGGCGCCCGGCCTTCCCATGGCTTGAGCCTGCCCTCCTCCCAGCTGACTATCCTCTGCTGCTTCGCGGCAGGCACACAGGGCTGGGAAGCCCTTGTTGACAAAGCCCTAGAGTGGTAGTGTGCCTTGTTGGCTTTCCAGAGTCCAGTGCCACTTTCTCACCCCCCTCGTGCTGCTGGGAAGCCTGGGGCCGCTTCACACATTCCTGGGGCTGGGCACAGGCACTGCTGCTTCTCCAGCTAGCTCTGCTTCAGTGCTGGCTAGGCTTCCCAATCCCCAGGTCCCAGCGGGGGATTCCCGATTTTTACAGGCTTCTCCCTGCCCCCAGCCAGCTGGCCAGCAGGGGAAGCCCCACCCCCACAGTCATCATAGAGTTGCATAGCTCCTGCAGGTTTAGAAACCTGCAAACTGATCCGTTTGTAAAATGTGTGCCTTTAAGGTTGAGCAGGAAACAGGAAGGGCTTCATTGGAAAGGGTCAGTAATAGTTTCCATGGAGAACGGCCCCTCCCTTTCTTTTGCTTTCATTTTCACAGCAAGTAAAGTTCTGCAGGAAGGAGACCTGGTAAGTATTTGTGTGTGTGAGAGAGGGAGGGGGGATTCCCTGGTTTGGAGGCCCTCCCCCCCCCTTTAGAAAGCATGGGGAGGAGGGAAATGTCTACTGGGCACTCTATTATTCCCTATGGAGAACGATTCCCATAGGGAATAATGGGGAATTGATCCACGAGTATTGGGGGCTCTGGGGGGGCTATTTTTTGAGGTAGAGGTACCAAATTTTTAGTATAGCATCTAGTGCCTCTCCCCAAAGTACCCCCCCCCCCAAATTTCAAAATGATTGGACCAGAGGGTCCAATTCTATGAGCCCAAAAAGATGGTGCCCCTATCCTTAATTATTTCCTATGGAAGAAAGGCATTTTAAAAGGTGTGCTGTCCCTTTAAATGTGATGGCCAGAACTCCCTTGGAGTTCAATTATGCTTGTTACACCCTTGTTCTTGGCTCCACCCCCAATGTCTCCTGGCTCCACCCCCAAAGTCTCCTGGCTCCGCCCCCAAAGTCCCCAGATTTTTCTTTAATTGGACTTGGCAACCCTAATGCTGGCTTGGGGGGTGGGGTGGCCCAGGGGGGCGGTGGCGAGAGTCCTGAGTGAGTGGGACACCTAGATGCATTTGGAACCAGTGGCTGACTTGTGTACCAAACAGTCTATCCTGCCTTGCTGTCTTGTACTTTGTTTCTGTCCATTCTGCATACACAGCTTACTTCTGATTTTCACTTGAAGTTGAGCCAATTGAGGTTTACTTCGAATGCTGTACATGCATTCTACATCTTTTTCTCTCTCTTCGATTTGAATTGAGAATTGTGGTGTATATATTCTACATATCAATGAAAAAACCTGAGTAATGTTCTGGGATTGGTTTTCCCTGAAAACCAGCTGAATTTACTATCCCAGCTGAATTTACTATGGGATCGCCATTGCTGTTCCCCGCCCCCCCTCCTCACCCTTATCAGTAGTCAAGGAGTTTGCTGGAGAAAAAAACACACTGGCAGACACTGCTTTAAGAATTTAGTGAGGGGCGGGGTGGAGACATCAGTGCTTTGCAGCTTGAGTTCCCCCCATTGCTATTTAGAATGAGATGATAAAAGGGGAAGAGGCTGCTGCTGCCACAAAGTAGGTTCTACAGCATTATTCCCATGTTTGAAAAGTTTGTGGTCACAGTCAATTTAAAAGGAAACCTTGGGGTTTTTTTCAAATACAAAATTTCCCCAAAGAAGAATCAAACTTGAACAGCATCTTAACCAACCATGCTAACTTGATGTTCTTGCAAATAAGTCAGACAAAGGCCATTACTTCCCTAATCTCCTATTTCAAAAGACATGCCTAGTGTGAAACTGACCAATAAGAACAGACCAATTAGCCTACCAGGGGAGGGGAGGGGGAAAGTCTGAGGAAATGTTTCTACTTGGAAGTGAATTAAGAGGGGAGGGGGAAATACTCCTCTGGAAAACCACTTTTGGAAACTATGTAGATACAGTTTTCTCTTTCTTGTTCATTAAAAAACCTTTTTTACCCTGCTTTTCAGTAGAAAGTGCTCAAGAATTAGCTCTCAAATCAAAGTGTAAAACAGTAGAATACAATCTTAAAATAAAATACCCCACAACAACAAACAATAAAGCCCAGATAATAATTGGACATCGTCTGAGACCAATCCAACCAGACCAATCAACCCCCTCATTAGGGTTGCCAACCTCCAGGTAGGCAGCAACACAACGGTGAGCTACACAGTAACAAGAACAGCAATCTGAAAGAACTGTGCACCAGTACTGTGCATAAAATCCCAAATGTTGAACGTATGGAGTATTATGTGGTGCACAGCTGACGTGAGAGGCCAACCAGGGGCCTGCAGCACTATGGGGCCAGCTTAGCAGTCTGATCGACACAGAGTGGTGCAAAATCAAGTGGCTTTTTCAAAGGTGAGATCTGGCCAGGGCAACTTGCCCATCTGATTGCACCCATTCTCTTACAGCCTAAAATGTTTATTTACCACATTAAATATATTAATTCAAAACTTGTGGACACCACCATCAAATATATAGGATAGTTCCTCTATTCCATTGATATTGCTAGTACCTATTTCAGCTCTTCTATTAGGTGCAAGGTACCACCTGCATGCAATTTTAACATGTTCTCTCTTATTCCTTCAATGACTGATACTTTTGCAAAATCTTTATGTAATTCACTCCAGAGATCTTCAGAAATGCTTATGGTTAATCTTTTTTTATCAGTTTTTTTAAATTGTAATTTTGCTTTCTGAATCTGCCGTTAGTCCATAAATTGTGGCTACCAACTCTTTCTGTTTCACTTGTTGATTGAGAATGCATTCAGACATGTTAAGGGGTTGAAAAACATTCATCTGAGACTGTCTGGCTTATATTAAATTTCACATCTGAAGAAATTTATAAAAAGGAGGGGAATCTTGTCTGCCTCTTGTTGAAGATCTACAAGGACTTAACTGGTTGAGTCCAAAACAAAATCAATCAACCTTGTGAATTCTGAATTTTATGAGGCCTCAAAATTGCTCAGTCTAAATGCTTCTGTGGATTTGGTATGATGTATAACTGGCATGCAAGGAGCACAAAAAAGGTAAAGGTAATCCCCTGTGCAAGCACCAGTCGTTTCTGACTCTGGGGTGACATCGCATCACAACATTTTCACAGCAGACTTTTTTATGGGATGGTTTGCCATTGCCTTCCCCAGTCATCTGCACTTTCCACCCAGCAAGCTGGGTACTCATTTTACTGACCTTGGAAGGATGGAAGACTGAATCAACCTCGAGCTGACTACCTGAACCCATCTTCTGCTGAGATCTAACTCAGATCATGAGCAGAGAGCTCAGACTTCAGTACTGCAGTTTTACCACTCTGCACCATGGAGCACAAACGTAACCCTAGTTTCTTTTTACATTGATCCCATCCTCTACTCAATGCAGTAGGAAAATACTAAGTACCAGGGTCAGTTTGGAGTCTTTTGTCCTCCGAGTCCCAACTCAAATTGTTTAGAGAACCATTTATTCCATATTTTGTCAGTGCAAAGACTACCTTGGTTTGGTCCCTCCTGAGCCAGCTGGCAAATGCTGCCACTCTGAGGCAAAGTGGGAGTTCTTAGCCCTTCATGGCCCAATTACAGACCCTGGATAGAGGTTGGACCACATGACCCTGGAGGTCCCTTCCAACTCTATGATTCTATGATTCTTGTTCTCCTGTATGAATGTATCAAACATCAACATGAATTTTTGGCGTTAAAATGGAAAAGTTAACCACCCAAGGGGGTTTCATTATGACAAAAAGGATATTGGGTGGTACACTGATCTTGTGCACTGAGGTTCATCCAATCCGAAATATTTTATATTTAGTTGAGGGATTCAAATCCTTTTTGGCCTTTTTAATTAATGGAATGAGATTCTGCTGCATTATGAAATCCAAAATATTTGAGATTAAAATACCCAAA
This sequence comes from Heteronotia binoei, assembly GCF_032191835.1. Classification (NCBI taxonomy): domain Eukaryota; kingdom Metazoa; phylum Chordata; class Lepidosauria; order Squamata; family Gekkonidae; genus Heteronotia; species Heteronotia binoei. The sequence goes on from NC_083233.1 coordinate 2,124,582, forward strand.
TATCTGACGTTATCTGCCCTCCAAGGTAATCTAATAATATTAGTAATGTTTGTCCTTTTTGTTCTCTCTCTCTCTCTCTCTCTCCATCCATCCTAACCTTTAAAAAAATAGACTGATTTGGTGCTGTTTATTTTATGTCTTGAGATAGCCCTGAAATTTATCAATAGTTTATTCAGGTTCTCTACTGAGTTCTTTGGTTCTTGTATAGTAAACACTATATCATCCGCATATAATAACATTTTGGTAGAGTTTTCTTGGAGATTGATTCCTTTAATTTTATGTTGCTATTGTACAGCTAGTGCCAAGATTTCACTTGACTGGTTGAATAATGCAGGTTGTTTTCAAAACAGATGATCCCCTTTCCCCTCTGCGGAGTCAGCCTGTTGATTCTCAGTCCTTCAGTCACAGCATCCTCTCCTCCAGCCAGCAGAGCATCTGCTCAGGCAGAGCTCCTGGGACTGGAGAGCTGGGAGGATCTGAGCCACAGTCTCACTGAGGGGAGAAGCCTGCAGCTGGGCTACTGCAGCTCTGCTGGTGGCACAGGAAGCCAGATGGCAGGGGATCTACTTCTTCTCCTGGCACCCACTTCCCTCTCCAGAAGGTTTTAAACAAACAAAGAAGAAGACTATGAGCCTCCGCTTGCAGTTCAGGCACTGGTTTCCCTCCTCCACAAGAACTGGGTCTTCCTGATGCCCAAAAGTGTACTGTATTTGACCTGCAAGATGTGATCAGTTGCAGTGTGGCAGTCACTGGTTTAGCATCCCATAATTTAATCAATTCCTGATTGTCAGAACTGGTGGTCTGTCAGCACTGTAGGAAAGCACCTTCTATAAGAAAGAAAGAAAGAAAGAAAGAAAGAAAGAAAGAAAGAAAGAAAGAAAGAAAGAAAGAAAGAAAGAAAGAAAGAAAGAAAGAAAGAAAGAAAGAAAGAAAGAAAGAAAGAAAGAACAGAGGTTTAACCTGCCAAAGGTGCACAGAGAGAATGGTGTGAGCAGCAAAGGATGGGACTTAACCTGAGCCGAGGCCTGCTGGCTGCTGTCTCTCCAGACTTGGGTCCCTCCCAGGATATTGCTCTGAGAGTCACAGGTGCACAGCATTAAGAGGTCATTTCCTTTTCATGCAGCAGCTATAGAAAATGGATTTACCAGAAGGCCCTTTCCCCCTCTCCCTTTCTTTCTGCAAATGGTTAAAGGGACAAATCAGAGGTGTGCATCACCCACTGCATTAAAGAGTTCTCCTTCCAACTCTTCTTTGAAAAGGAATGGTTCTCATCAAAGTAAGCACCTTAAACTGGTTCCATTAAGAAGAGGAAATGGAAGTATTGGTCAAAAAGCAATTTTTGATGATGGCAAAGAAAGCAGAAATCATTCCTCCTCTTCTGCCAAAACACACATTTTCCTGAGAAAAAAACCCTGTCTTTAATTGCTGATCAGGTGTTCTGTGCATAGAACATTTCTTAAGTGAGGTTCATTTAAAATACACATAGCACTAACCAGCAGGGCTACACAATGGACATATTGTAAAATGCTGCAGTTAGGAAAAGAGATCTTTGCCCAGGACCCAGAGGGCATATGTGCCACTTGGAGCCACAATGTTGCTGAAAGGCCTACTGTAGGGGGCAGTTCAGCTCTGTTCCCAGGCCTAGAGCCAGAGACTGGGGGGGGGCGCTAATGATGCAACCATACCTCAACCCCCCACACACCCCAAACCCAAAGACTTTGGTTTCCAGGGGCTGCCTGACAGGTCATGCCAGGATTTCCATCATTATTGAAATTAACTAAACTGACGCTTCCCTTGGGGGTTGACCTTTTCACCTGTCCTTCAAACCACTGTGATACCCATGCCCATAGTTCAAGTCCAGTTGGGCACCTTTGAGGCCAAAAAAGTTTTATTCAACGTATGAATTTTCATGTGCAAGCACACTTCTTCAGATAGAGTGAAACAGAATTTCCTCAACCGCTGCCTATAGAAAGGGGTGGGGGGTGTTGCCAGGAAGGATTAATTTTGACATTGGTTTCTTTCACTGTTTTTGCCCCAGAATTGAACTCAAACAGTTACTATATAAACTAAGCTTATTATTCCTGTTTGATCCTTGAACCTGTTAAACATCTTCATTATATTGTATGCTAATTAACTGCTCACCCTCTGCCTATAGGTCTGGACTGGCAATTTCCAATTTTGTTTCTGGCTGTTTCGACCCTAATTGGCCCTTCCTGACAACTAACCCCCGCCCCCTTTCTATAGGCAATGGTTGAGGAAATTCCATTTCACTGTACCTGAGGAAATGTGCCTGCACATGGAAGCTCCCACCTTGAGTAAAACTTTGTGGGTCTTAAAGGTGCCCCAGACTCAAACTTAGTTCTGCTACTTCAGACTAACATGGCTATCCACCATGGCTATCTACAAATGCCCACAGAGAAGGTAACAAATAGCTTAATGGCCTAGCTTGTTGGAGTGGGGGACATCAGAAGGAGGTAAGGCAGAAACTGGGCCAAAGCTCTGAAAGTTTCCTTGAGGATTAAGCTCCCTCCAACCAGTAGGAAGCAGGACTATGGCCCTGCTCCCACTGCAGGTCACCCACCAGGGCAACCAAGGCTGTTCTAGTCCTAGAACCAGGGGTCATTTTGTAGAAAAAGAGGTGCTGGAGCTCATTAACACAGCTCATTTACGTATGCTACACACCCCTGGCATCACCGGAAGGTGTGCTAAATTATATCAGCTCAGCATCTATGTTAAAATGCTTCTGGAATTATAATTGTCATCATAAAACTTATTGGTTGACTAAAATTCTTTAATTAGTCGAGGTTCCTGTGGAGGAAGACCCCGGTTAGCTGCTAGCAGTCCAGGACCAATCCAGGGAATCAGTGTTCCGTTTCTTCTAATTGAAGAACTTTATAAACGAAGTACTCAGAGAGTACCTGTACAAGGGAGTGGTGGTGTACCTGGATGACATCATTATCTATTCGAAGGATCTGCCCTCCCACGTGCAGCTAGTCCGGCAGCATAAGCTATACGCAAAGCTGTCCAAATGTGAATTCCACCAAATGGAATTGGATTACCCGGGGTTCAGGGTGTCCAGGAAGGGACTTGCAATGGACCCGGCCAAAATTCAGGCAGTATTAGACTGGGAACCCTTGAGGACACGTAGACAACTCCAATCCTTCCTCAGATTTGCGAATTTTTACAGGGGGTTCATTCAGGGGTTTGCAAAGGTGATGTTGCCCCTAACGGACTTGCTCAAAACTAAGGGGAAGGGGCCCGAAGCCAAAAAACCAGGGTTCCGGCTGCCCTGGTCAACCAAATGCCAGGCAGCTTTTGATGAGTTAAAAAGACTGTTCACTAGTGAACCAGTGCTGGCCCACCCAAATGAGCTAAAGCCCTTCGTGGTTCAATGCAACGCCTCTGATGTAGCCGTCGGAGCCATATTAATGCAGAAAGACAAGGAGGGGAGGTTGAGACCTTGTGCTTATATTTCTCGAAAGTTCTCGCAAGAGCAGTGCAACTAGTCGGTTTGGGACAAAGAAGCGTTTGCAGTCACATTCGCCTTAAAAACATGGCGGTCCTGGCTGGAAGGGGTGATAGTGCCATTTGAAATCTGGACTGACCATAAAAATTTGGAGGCACTCACGGGTCGCCGGAAATTGACTGCCAAACAGATTCGGTGGGCGGGATTTTTTGCAAAATTTGACTTTACCCTCCGGCACATCCCCGGCTCAAAAAATTTCTTAGCCGATGCACTCTCTCAACTACCCCAACACGAGAGTCAGAGAGAAGAAGTCAAAGACTCCCTCATTACCCCCTCAGCCGTGGCTGGAGGGGTGACCACTCGATCAGGAAAGAAAACGGGGCAAGCAGAGCCCTGGGGAGCCAACAGACTAATTGAAGAAACTGAAAAAGAGGGAGAAGAAAGACCGGAGGGGATTGTTAAAGGAGAGGGAGGGTTTTGGTACTACGAGGGGCAATTGTACATGCCCAAAGCCCTCCGGCAAGAAGTATTACAGCATTGTCACTGTACTAAACTGGCCAGCCACTTCGCCTACGTAAAAACGTTACACCTAGTGAATCGCCAGTTCTGGTGGCCGCAAATGAATAAGGACATTTCTGAGTTTGTGGGATTGTGCCCCATCTGTATCATGGCGAAACGGAGGGGAGGGAAACCACCGGGGCTTCTCCAACCAACCCCTACAGCCACGAGACCCTGGTCGGTGGTGTCAATGGATTTTATAGTGGAGCTCCCAGCGTCACAGGGGAAGACAGTGATTCTGGTGGTGGTAGACATGTTCTCAAAGCAGGCACACTTTATTCCTTGCAAGCAGCTCCCTACTTCCAAGAGGCTGGCTTATTTATTCTTCTGGCACATTGTTAGACTACACTCATTTCTGGACAAGGTCATTAGTGACCATGGGCTGTAGTTCGTTGCCAACTTCTGATGGGAGTTTTGCAAAGTGGCAGGTATAGAGCAGGGGCTGAGTTCCGCCTACCACCCACAGACGGACGGGCAGATGGGACGTGTGAACAGGCTTCTGGAGCAATACCTAAGGTGCTATGTAAACTATCAACAATCAAATTGGGTAGAGCTACTCCTGTTTGCAGAGTATGGATAAAACAACAGCCTGCATAGCTCCATCAAAGCTCACCATTTCAAATAGTGAATGGCTACGAAGGAAAGCCCTTCCCCTCACTGCCTAGCCAGGAGGGGACAGTGCCACCTACCTCCTGTCAGCAGTGGTGGGAAGACATCAAGAAAGGCTGGGCGGCCATGCAGGAGAACTTGGAGGTGGCTAAGAAGGACGATAAAACGTACTTTGACAAAAAGCACTCCCCGGAATGGGACTTTAAGGTGGGGGAGAGTGTGTTTTTGTCCACAAAAAATCTACCGTTGCCACAGACCTGCAGGAAACTGGCGTATACGTTCTTAGGCCTATTCAAAATCAAAAGGGTGATAAACAAAGTGACTGTAGAATTGGAACTGCCTAAAATGTTTGGTAAAATTCACTCCGTTTTCCATTGCAGCCTTATTTGGAAAGATCCTGGAATTACGTCATGGCACCCTCGCCCTCAAGAACCCACACCTATTCAAGTGAAGAGTCAGAGTCACCATGAGGTGCAGGAGGTGCTAGACTCAAAAGTAAAAAGGGGGGTGTTGTACTAACTGGTCCGTTGGAAGTATTTCCCTCCAAGCTGTGATGAATGGGTCAAGTCATCAGACCTACAAGCCCCTCTCCTCCTTAAAAGATATTACCTACTGCACCCAGACAAACCCCGAGCAAGAGCTATGGGGGGGCAGTATGTCAGACTCTGGAAAACTACTGTATTGAAATGCTTAGTTTAACTAAATGTAATGAAATGCTTAGCCTAACTTACTCCATTTTCTAGCCTGTATTACTAACCATGAGAAGCAGCCTTGCATATCAAAGTAGAAACATAGTATTTACTAACACTGGTGTGAATTCCTGTCCCAGGAACTAACAAAGGCAATTCTCCTTTGAAGATAAAATGCCTCGGAAGATGGCAGCCTAGCCATGCCTGTGAGATCAAGAACCACAAAGAGATAAGCAGGAAGAGCTGTGTGAAAAGTAACACTTCATGCTATGAATGCTTGGGAACATAGTTTTGTTTAGAATACCTTTGATGTACTATGGGTTAAAATGACTCCTTACCAGGGAGAATGTATCAGTTCCAATATCGCTATGCTCAGAAACTATGAACTATCAAATAAAACCTTAAACTTTGTATCCAATGAAGTCTGGTTGATTTGAGGTTCCATCGTCTGACACTACCCACGAATAACAGAAGCAAAACCACATTTGATTTTTTTAAAAAAAATTGCAAAAAATTGTCATCCTTAAGAGAGTTATGCCCTTCAAAATCCCCTAAAATCAATGGGTTTAGAAGATTATAATTCTGTTTAAGATGGCACTGTGATTTATGCAAAGTGTAGATAATTCAAATGCACATAATATATTCAAATCACAGAATCCAGTTCCTTGTATTCTGCTTAGCACAGAATAATTTCAATACTGCTGAACACATTTTGGTAAACTGGAAAAGGATTTAGGATGATCCTAAATTCTCGGACAGTGAAAGGGGATACTTGACCACAGTCTGCAAATATTTAAAGATCAGTATCTAACCAGGGAACGACACATCACTGAGACAGATGACAGCAAAGGGTAAGTGAGATGAAGTGGAGTAGGGCAAAATTGATTTTCTTCTTTCCAGTCCTTCATTGTTCCCTGGGATCACTGTGCCTTCCGTTCCACTTCTTATGAATTCTTGTTCTGCTTGGAGAGTTTCTAAAACTAGTTTCAGAGCTGGTTGATGAGCTACCTTCACCTGCTTCATTTGTGACATTCTCCTGCTTCCTGGCTATAAACACAGAGTGCAGCATGCAGTGATGAAACACAACCAAAAGCCCATCTTAATGGGAATGTTCATTGTTGCATGCAGAGATTCCTAGCAAGCCCCTCCGTTGCACACCAGGGCCTCAAAGACAAATCCTAGCATGTCACCTCCAACAAGGCATCACTTCTAGTTCTAGCTAAAAGTGACATGAGGCGGCAGTGTAATACCAGCAGACCTGTCCCCACCCCCACCCCCACCCCCCAACTCATCCCTAGTCGCAGGGGAGGCAGGAAAGGTGATGGCTTCTGGATTCATTTGAAGCACCTCCTGCTCTGAGGAGGCAGAGGAAAGCCAGGAGCAGTTCTCCACTTGGGGTAATGGAGGCTAACTTCCGTTTCCAGAAGATAGATTCAGGTGGGTTGCCATGTTGGTCTGAAGCAATGTGATAAAGTTAGCGTCTAAGAGCACCTTTAAGACCAACAAAGTTTTATTCAGGCTGTGAGTTGGTCTTACAGGTGCAATCGACTCCTATTTTGTTCTGTGAGCTTTTGTGTGCAGACACACCTTGTCCAACAGGATGGAATTGGATTTGCCTGTCCATATAAATTATAATGACCTTATTTCTGTTTCTTTCTGTTTGCATCTGTTGAAACATTTCATTATTCTGTAGGCTTGTATAATAATTTGCTGTTCAACCTATGCCTTATATATATATATGGACAGGCAAGTCTGATTCCTTCCTGTCACTCCTGAATAGGAGCAAGCAACCAGGCCCAGTTAAGTCATGCCAGTCAGATGGCATGAAGTCACTCAGAGGGTGCTGCCAGACCTAGGGTAGGAAACTTTCAGGTGGAGGCGGAAGATCTCCTGGTATCACAACTGAACTCCAGACAACAGATTGCTCTCTGCATTGTAGAGAAATAACCTTTTTGGAGTGTGCATCCCGAGCTGGGACTTCTCCTCTCCCCAAACTGTGGCTTCTGTAGACTCTACCACAAAATCTCCAGGAATCTCCCAACCTGGAGCTGGTAACCATAGTCAGGAGTGGCCCCAATGAGTTCTCCCTCAAGAGGACTCTCCCCACAACCTGCCTTTTACTGAGGAAGCAATTTGGTTGGCTAGCAGCAGACATTGAAAGAAAAGAGAAGGCAGCTTCCCAAGTGGCCCAGTCTTAAAAACACAGGATGCCATATTCTTTCTCGCTCTCTCTTTCCCTTTCTCTCTGTGTATCTAAAATAAAATGACATTGTTCTTATGGGAAGGGATGTAATTTTTTTTGTCTCTCTGGCTGTTTGGTTTCCCAGAGGAGGCCTCAGCCAATCAAGGGAACACTTTCTGTGGCAGTTTCCCTCCTCCCTCCATCAGCCAATGGAACATAACAGTCCTTGAGTGGCAGTTGATGTGCCAGTGGTTGATGCACACCCCTCAGCTAATGAGAGACCTGTATTTGGCCACCCCATAGTACTTTTGATATAGAGAGGATTGTGTTTTCTTTTTTATACTACCTTGAGGAGGCTGTATGGAGAAATAGCATAGAAATTTACTAAACAAATTAAAAAAGCTAAATAAATAGTTGCAATGAAAAGATAGGTACTATATAAACAGAATAATATTTGTTTAATACTATCATGACAACATACAGATCTCATTTTTTTTCCTTGCAATGAATTCCCTGGAGTCATCTGGGTTTTCAGTTCTTGCAGCATTAGTTGCCCACAGAGATCTCTCGCCTCAGTCTTGCCTCCTGCTATTGTGTCTCTGTGCTTGTTTTTCTGTTTCTAGGCAATGTCCGTGCTGCCTCATCAGGGCTGTACAATATTGGCAAATGATCCAGCAAGAAATGTCAAAGATTTTGGGATACAAAGTGAAGAAGGCACCAGAAATCTTTTTGTTGGGATTACAAATAGAAAATTTTCCGAAGCAAGACAGAAGAAGAAGAAGAAGATGATATTGGATTTATATCCCGCCCTCCACTCCGAAGAGTCTCAGAGCGGCTCACAATCTCCTTTACCTTCCTCCCCCACAACAGACACCCTGTGAGGTGGGTGGGGCTGGAGAGGGCTCTCACAGCAGCTGCCCTTTCAAGGACAACCTCTGCCAGGGCTATGGCTGACCCAAGGCCATGCTAGCAGGTGCAAGTGAAGGAGTGGGGAATCAAACCCGTGTCAAGTCGGCTGAATTCAATAACGAGTCTCTTGATAAAGTAGCAAGTTTATTGTAATCAGAACTGTGGACCATGGCAGAGATTGAAGGACTGAAACACATATGCACTAATCCAGTATTTAAAGTATGAATCTAAAGGATTCCTACGGGGGGCAATCTATGCAACACATCTTCACACTAGGATGCTACTTCTTTCGTTCCCAGACCGAAGTCTTGACACCCCATACTCCCCACAGAGAACAAGGCTGGGAAGGCGCCACTATCTTGTTCACAGGTTAGCATTTCAAAGCAGGTTACACAACAAAGGCATTTCTAGAGAGGGGGCAGGAGAGTGAGCTAGTAGCCCCCGGTGTACACTGTAAAGTACCCAGACTCCTTCACTTCAGAACCAACCTTAATACAGATATTGAGTAACCCATAGCAGACTTGACATACTGCCCCCCCTAGGATCCCCCTCCTGCCGGGCGGCCTTGCAAGGAGGGCGAGTCACATTTATGGCTCCGGAACTCGGGCCCCGAGAGGCTCCGGCACTCCCCCTTCGAGGGGAGGGTTGGTGAATCTTGTGAATGCCATTTGGACGGCCCCGGAGATCTGCGCAGTAGGCTGCAATGAAAAACAGGGTGGACTTTACCAAGAGCAGGGGGGAGGTCTAACTCTACTGTCACCGGGTTGATTACCCGCTTGATTTTGAATGGCCCTAAGAACTTAAAAGCCAATTTCCTAGACGGTTGTGCCAGAGGCAGGTTTTTTGTTGACAGGTACACGGAGTCCCCCACCTTCAAGTCCCAGACTGGCACATGGCTTTTATCGTACTGTTTCTTATACGCCTCCTTGGCCAGCTTCAGGTTTTCTTGAATGGCTGGCCAACATTGGCTGGGACCTTGCCACCATTGCTCGAAACTTGAGCCCGTCAATCCCTCCCCCCCTGGCAGCATGGGGATCGGCTTTCCCTCATACCCGAACACTGTTGCAAAGGGAGATGCTTTTGTGGAACTGTGAGCGCTGTTGTTGTAAGCGTATTCAGCGAAGGGGAGGAGGTCCACCCAGTCCGACTGGCGTAGGCTCACAAAGCACCGTAGGTACTGCTCTAGCACCCCGTTCACTCTCTCAGTCTGTCCGTCCGTCTGGGGGTGATAGGCAGAACTTAGCCCCTGTTCCATCCCTAGTAACTTACAAAACTCCCGCCAGAAGGTGGCAACGAACTGAGGCCCCCTGTCACTTATGACCTTGTCAGGGATGGAGTGATGTTTGGCCACGTGGTCGAAAAATAAAGTCGCTAGTTTCTTGGCCATGGGTAATTGGCTGCAGGGGATGAAGTGGGCTTGTTTTGAAAACGTGTCCACCACCACCAGTATGACTGTTTTCCCCCGGGAGGGGGGTAGCTCGACTATGAAGTCCATGGACACCATGGCCCATGGCCGTTTTGCTGTTTCCAGAGGCTGTAGGAGTCCCGGGGGTTTCCCCCCCCTCCTTTTTGCCATCACACACACCGGGCAACCAGCTACAAAGTCCGACACATCCTTCTTTAGGGACGGCCACCAGAACTGCCGGTGCACCAAGTGCAAGGTTTTTACATAGCCGAAGTGCCCAGCTAATTTGGAGCAGTGACATAGTTGGAGAATTTCTTTCCTTAATATTTCCGGGATGTACAGTTTCTCCCCCTTGTACCAAAGAGCGTCTTTTCTTTTCTGCAACCCCTCCGGCCGCCCACCTCCCTCCCGTTCGGCCTCTAGGGTGATTCGTTCTTTGCTTAGCCCGCTCAATTCCTTTTTCCTCTGCGAGCGGGTAGTGACCATAGCCGCCACTTGTGTGGGGGGGATCAGGGAATCTACCACTTCCTCTCTCTGGCTCTCATGCTGTGGGAGCCTGGACAGGGCGTCTGCTAGGAAATTGCGGGTCCCCGGGATGTGTTTCAGGGTGAAGTCGAATCTGGAGAAGAAGCCCGCCCACCTGATTTGCTTTTCACTCAATTTTCTTTTCCCTGTTAGTGCCTCTAGATTTTTGTGGTCCGTCCATATCTCAAAGGGCACCCTGGCTCCCTCCAACCAGGACCTCCAAGTTTTCAGTGCAAACATGACAGCGAAAGCCTCTTTGTCCCACACTGACCAGTTCCTCTGCTCCTCCGAGAACTTTCGCGAAATGTAAGCGCAGGGTCTCAGCTTCCCCTCCTCATCCCTCTGCATGAGAATGGCTCCTACGGCGACGTCGGAGGCGTCGCATTGGACCACAAACCCCTTCCGCTCATCTGGGTGGCTTAAGACCGGCTCGCTTGTGAACAGTTGTTTAAGCCGGTCGAAAGCCGCCTGACAAGTCGGTGTCCAATTCAGCCTGGCCCCTGGTCGCTTTGCCTCCTCCCCCTTCCCCTTCGTCTTCAGGAGGTCTGTTAGGGGCAGAGCGATCTGGGCGAACCCCTCAATGAATGTCCTATAGAAATTGGAGAATCCGAGGAAACTTTGGAGCTGTCTACGTGTCCTCGGGGGGGCCCACTCTAGAACTGCCTGAACTTTGGCTGGATCCATGGCCAGCCCGTCCCCAGACACCTGGAAGCCCAAATAGTCTAGTTCCGTGCGGTGGAACTCGCATTTAGACAGCTTGGCGTAGAGCTGGTGCTTCAGCAGGGTGGCCAGCACTTCCCTCACTAGTTTCACATGGGATTGTTCGTCTTGCGAATAAATAATGATGTCATCAAGGTACACCACCACCCCCTTGTACAGAAATTCCCGCAATACATCATTTATGAAATTCATGAACACCCCCGGTGCCCCTTGCAATCCAAACGGCATGACTAAATATTCAAATTGCCCCATCGGGGTGTTGAACGCCGTTTTCCACTCATCCCCCTCCTTGATGCGCACTCGGAAGTACGCGTCCCGCAGGTCAAGCTTTGTGAAAATCTTCCCCCCCGCCACCGTGCTTAGCAAATCTTTGATGAGGGGGATGGGGTAGGCGTTTGACATGGAAATCGCGTTAATCCCACGAAAATCCGTGCAAAGCCTAAGACTGTGGTCCTTTTTCTTTCTAAACAACACGGGGGCCGCGTGGGGGGCCGTCGCGGGTCTGATGAACCCCCTTTTCAAGTTCAAGTCTAGGAATTTTCGCAGCTCCTTCTTCTCAGCCCACCCCATTTGGTAGAGCTTGGCCCTGGGAAGGCTTTCCCCGGGGATTAGTTCTATCGCACAGTCTGTGCTCCTGTGGGGGGGTAGCTGGTTTGCCTCCCGCTCACTAAATACCTCCATCAGGTCGCGGTAGGCGTCCGGGACATGGTGCACCTCTTCCACCAGGACGCACGCCCTCTCCCGAGCGGCTGGCGCTCGTGGCCCCCATGCTGCCTGCCAAAGGTGCTGGTTGCAACTTGGGTCGGGAAATCTGATGGTCTGGGCTCTCCAGCGGATGAGGGGCTCGTGCTTTTCCAACCACCCCACTCCCAGGACCACGGGGTAGCCGCAGGCGGGCGCGATCACAAACGTCTCTGAGTCCCAGTGATCCTCAATCCCCAGGGGGCACGGCTCAGTCTCTTGCGTGCAGGGTTCCCCCCCATTACTGACTCATCCATCTGTTCAAAGTGCATGGGGTGTGGCAGTTGTAAGCGTTTCAATCCCAGAGCCTCCACCACCTTGGGGGAAATCAGCTCTCTATTACAGCCCGAGTCTATGAGGGCCCAGATCTGTAGGAACCTTTTTAGCTTTGGGTTCAACAATTTGACCACTATAAAGTACAACCTTCCCGTGGGTCTCACCGTGAGCGGTGCCTCCTCTCGGTCGACCTGCTGGTTGGCACCGTTCAAAGCAGGTCGGCGTCGTTTCCCGCCGGCTCCTCTTCCCACGCCAGCTCGGCCAGCTCCTCTGACAGACGCACCTCCTCCTCTTGTAGGTCGTCTTGCACCAGGAGCGCGCTGCTCTTCGCCGCGTCCTTAGGGCGGCCGGTGGTTTTCTTGGGGCCGGGGGTGCCCGGGCGGGTGGCTCCCTGCGGTGGGGCGGCCCCGGTGGCTGATTGGGGGCAGCCGGAGGCTAGATGGTTGGGGTCCCCACACCGAAAACAACGTCGGGGCCCCCCCGGGGCAGCCACCGCCTGCTTCTTGACTTTAGGTGGCTCAGCCTTCCCGGGGCTTGCTTTCGGCGTTCCCCTGCCGGCGGCCAGTGCTTGGCGCAGCATCGCCACTCATTTCAGGTTGGTCTCCACCTCCCCCGCCAGCTGAATCCACCCCACCAGGGTATCGGGGCGGGCTTGCGTGAGCGCTCTATCCAGGATGCTCGGGTTCAGCCCATTGGTGAAGTGCTCGATCTTCATCACCTCGTTCCAGTTCCGAGCCCGGGCGGCGTTGGCCTGGAAGTCGGCCGCGTACTCCCGGATGGATCGGGCCCCTTGCTTCATGTTCCGCAGCGCCGCCAGCGCTCGGGTTTCTTGCAGGGGGTCCTCGTACTGGGTCAGCAGGGCCTGCACGAAAGTGTTTACGAAATGGAGGACCGGGCTGTTGGTTTCGCATAGGCTCACATACCACTTCTTCGCTGCGCCCCGTAGCTTCGACCCGAGGTAGTCCACGCGGCTCATCTCATCGGGGAATGAGTCCCCCCAGTAGTGCATGTAGCTGTTTGCTTGGATCGCGAAGTAGTTCACTTCCTCCGGGTCCCCGTCGAACGTGGCGTCCAGCTCCCGGCCCCCCCCCAGGTCTCTTTGTCTGACCGGGGCAGGGGGGGGCACCGCTGGGGCTTGCGGGGCCGCTCCGGGTGGAGGAGCGGCGGGGCCCTGTCGAGCCGGGGGTCCCCGCGGACCCGCCGGGGCTGGCTGTTGCTGGCGAGCCCCGGTCACCCCCAGCGCTCTGCCCAGCTGCGCGGTCAGGGTCTGCATCTGGTCCTTTAGGTCTCTCACCGCCCCGTCGATCTCCCTGCGGACCATCGCGCGAAACGTCTCGTACTCCTCATCGGTCTGGTCCTTGGGGCTCGCCCCTCCGTCCTCCGCTCCGCACTCGGCCCCTTCGCTTCCACTCTCGAGGTCCTGCGCCCCCGCGGCGCTGGCGCCTTCGCTCGCCTCGCCCGGGTGGACGGCGGCGGCCTCGGCCAGTTGGACCCGCTTGGTGTGGCGGGTCATGATCGCCTCCCGACGGACCGGGGCTTGATCCATCAGCGTAGTGGAGGTTCTTGGCTGGTATTGCCGTGGGGTCGCCACCAGCTGAAACTGTGGAGGGGAGGCCGCGGTCCTTCTGGCAGTATGGATGTGCCAGGGTGTCTCGGCCCCCTCCACTCTGGTTGGGAATCCTCCATTCTCCGGAGACTGTTCAGACATCGCCTTTTCAGTTGCCGGAAAGGTTGAACTCCAAGATAGGGAGTCCTTCAAAATGTCAAGTCGGCTGAATTCAATAACGAGTCTCTTGATAAAGTAGCAAGTTTATTGTAATCAGAACTGTGGACCATGGCAGAGATTGAAGGACTGAAACACATATGCACTAATCCAGTATTTAAAGTATGAATCTAAAGGATTCCTACGGGGGGCAATCTATGCAACACATCTTCACACTAGGATGCTACTTCTTTCGTTCCCAGACCGAAGTCTTGACACCCCATACTCCCCACAGAGAACAAGGCTGGGAAGGCGCCACTATCTTGTTCACAGGTTAGCATTTCAAAGCAGGTTACACAACAAAGGCATTTCTAGAGAGGGGGCAGGAGAGTGAGCTAGCAGCCCCCGGTGTACACTGTAAAGTACCCAGACTCCTTCACTTCAGAACCAACCTTAATACAGATATTGAGTAACCCATAGCAGACTTGACAACCCGGTTCTCCCAGATAAGAGTCCGCACACTTAACCACTACACCAAACTGGCTCTCCACACCAAACTGGCTCTCCACACCAAACAGAACATTACTTTGGTACATGCTTTCAGCTGCACGGACATTGTATGCGCAGTTGTGGAAGCAAAATAAAATTCCAGAAAAATGGGACTGGGTTATGAAAACTATGCACTGGAGTGAAATGGACAAATTAACAAGAACACTAAAGGAACTTGATACGGAAAAATTTAATAATGAATAGTGAAAGTTTCAGAACTATGTGGAAGAACATTGGAGAGTGAAAGGACACTTGGTGATATTTGATAATGGATAACTTGTTTATCAGCTATTTTTAATTTACTGAGACAAGAATGATAGTTAAAATGAGAGTATGAGAAAATATTTTGTTCTTTCTTAAAAGATTATAAGATAGATAATATGACTTGATTTAGTAATATATTGGATCATTAAGCGAATGAGGTAATAACCATAAAAAAGTATAAGTTCCTTTTTTCTTTTTAAACAGTTTTTTTAAAATGTTAAATTACCTTTATTGCTTTTATATTGTAAGTAACACTGGGGAAGTCTTGAAAGGGAGGAGGGGAGGTGAAAATGTGATGCAACATATTGACTTTTATTTGAGAGAAGTAAATGAAATAGTGATATAATATGTTGTAGAATAATAAAAAATTGTTTTTACACTAAAATATCAACATAAGAACAAGCCACAGCATAAAACAAGCCATTAAAGCAGAAGCAGAGCCAAGAAGAGCATTTTGGCCCTGGTGCCTCAAGGGGGAGGGAGTTGGACTGGACCTGGCCATCTGGAGACCCCAAATCTCTGCCGAATATAATGCCATAAAACCCCCAGAGCAGCCATTTTCTCCAGAGGAACTGACCTCTGTCATCGGGAGATCAGCTGTAATTCTGGGAGATCTCCAGGCCCTACCTGGAGGTTGGCAATCCAAAAGAACTGTGCACCAATACTGTAAATAAAATCCAAACTATTATATTATTACAGACAAATTAATGTAGTCTATGATTCTGTATGTTCAAAAAGACTGTACCATACAGATAATTACACAAATAGTCTTCTTCAAAGGAGTATAGTATTTCCAAGTCACAATATGTTCAATTTAAGTCCACAATTTTTTCTTCTTCACCATCTTCCTTCTTTCTCTGAAGTGAATACTAGCTTATTCCAAACACGTTTCCCAAATGCTTTCTCAAAGAACAGATCTGATTAAATTTTGTTCCAGGTGGACACTCTGCAAACCAAACCACAAAAAATTACACACTTTTTTCATCCTGTCATCAAGAACCCATACTTTCAAAATTTAAGGGCAATTTCAGTGTGGTTCCTGTCCTTTCAGTGTGACTTAAACCTGACTATTAAGGAGTATCAGTTGCCAGAAACATGGCCTGGAAGTGCTTTTGAGGGGGCCACCAGGAATTTTCCAGGGGTGATCTAACCCCTTTGTGAGTTGTTATAGCCCGAGGTAGGGATGAGTGGGGCCCAGGAGCCAGATGTATGTGTGTGATCACCCCCATTTCATCTGGAGGGGAGGGGTGGCTAGATTGGGCTAAATTGCTTGTCTGATCACACCCAGCCTTGTGAGGCTAAGACAGCTCTTCTAAATATTCTCCTTCAAGATATGCAGGGGAAAAACCAAACTTCTTAAAAATCTTTTGACAAGACAATGCTGACACAAGCTGGAAAAGATAGTAATATGAGCTCACAAAATGTGATGTGTTGTATTGATGCCAACAAACTGTTCAGACTGGGCAAATCTCTGCCGTACCTCATTGCAGGTGCAGTTCTTTGGGTGTATGTAGGGGGTGAGGCCTCATGATCCTTAGGTAACACCACACCTCGTGATGTGGGCAGCCTTCAAGCGCTAGTGATCCTGCAATGTAGGAAGCAACTCACAATAGAAGCCCTGCAGATGTCACTCCCCTTCAGGTGTGAAGCTACTTGGCGGGGGGGGGGGGGTGAAGGGTTGGGCCTGGCCTGGCTGGTCAAGAAGCAGATTGTGGCTGTGGCCAGGGGTCCCTTCTTTCCTTTACAGCTGGCTTATAAACTGGCCCTCCTTTAGATTCTCTTCACCTGGCCAGGCCGATCCACAATCCTGTCATCTCCAGACGGGACAACTGTAGACAGGGGTGGCCAATGGTAGCTCTCCAGATGTTTTTTGTCTACAGCTCCCATCAGCCCCAGCCAGCATGGCAAAGTATGGTTTATTGATAATCCATATGGCGCTATTGAGCTAGGTATTGGAACTGATACAAAGTAACATGGAATGCATACTTAAAGATGGCACATCAAAGGTTCTCTAAACATTGCTACAAATTCTAAACAAGCCTGCATTCACGTGTGAAAGTTCACACAGTAACTTCCTTATCTCCCCTGTGGTTATTTGTCCCGGGTCCAGGACTAGCCTGTGAAACTGTTCCTGGAGGCCTTATCTTCAAAGAGCAAATTCCTGCATCTGTTAGTGAAAGCCAAAGAGGCGCAAAAGGTCTGTCTCTACTTTTCTACTTTGATGTGCCCAGGTTTAATTTAGAGTTAGTAACATCTCTATAATATATTGGTTTTATTCAGACAATAAAAGAGAGATTAAACAATGCTTGACACTGGGTCCAGATGGATTTATTATGAACCCTTTGGTTAGAAGGAGAAAATAGGGGTGGGGGAAGAGCATGAAGAGTGTTCTGCTTTGTATCTGGTTTTGCCCCTGACCGAGACTCACGTCCCCCCCTTTCCTCCTTGCTGCTGTTGACATAGTACAGCCACTTGCTTCATGTTGGTTTCTACTTCACCTGATAGTTGCACCCACCCTACCAACATAGTAGGGCGGGCTTGTTGGAGGGCCCGATCCAGTACACTCACATTCAAGCCCCGCTGAAATTGCTCTATTTTCATTTGTTTGTTCCATCCCTGGATTTTGGCCATATTGACCCGAAACTCGGCAGCATACTCACGCACGGTTTTAGATCCTTGCTGCAGGTCCCTCAAGGCAGTGAGGGCTCTCATTTTTTGCAGGGGATCTTCGTACTGGGTCAGTAGGGCTCAAAGGAATGTGGCCATGGTATCCAGCTCAGGGCTTCTGGTCTCGTACAAACTCACGTACCATCTTTTTGCCGCTCCTTTCAGTTTTGACACCAGGTAATCCACTCTGCTGAATTCGTCAGGGAAGGTATTTCGCCAATAATGCATGAAGCTATTTGCTTGAATTGAGAAGTACTCTACCTCTTCGGGATTCTCGTCGAAGGTGGCATCCAGATCTTGTCCTCTCCCATAATTGCAGGATATGAGCGGTAAAGGAGGTGGGGGTAGTGGCTGTTGCCTTACCGGAGGGGGTATTGGTACCTCCCTTTCTCACACATTCTCTGGGAACTGCGTTCGATACGGTCGACCATCGGTTACTGACCTGCCGCCTTGCCGACGCAGGGATCCAGGGGTTAGCTTTACAGTGGCTTTCCTCTTTCCTCGAAGGTCAGGGACAAAGGGTCGCGATTGGGGGTGAGCTATCCCGGAGGCACACGCTTGACTGCGAAGTGCCTCAGGGGGCGGTTCTCTCCTTGATGTTATTCAACATCTATATGCGTCCCCTTGCCCAGATCGCCCGAAGGTATGGGCTGGGTTGCCACCAGTATGCTGATGACACCCATTTCTATCTGCTTATGGACGGCTGACCGGTCTCCGCCCCAGAAAATCTAGACCAGGCGCTACAGGAAGTGGCTGGGTGGCTCAGACTGAGTGGGCTGAGGCTAAATCCAGCGAAGACAGAGGTCCTTTGCTTGGGTTGTCGGAGTCCGGGGAGGGAAATCCCCCTGCCAGCTTTTGACGGTGCGCCGCTGATAGCGGCGAACAGGGTCAAAAGCCTGGGGGTACTATTGGAGTCCTCCTTAACGATGGAGGCTCAGATAGCAGCCACTGCCAAGTCCGCATTTTTTCATCTTAAGTGGGCAAGGCAGTTGGCCCCCTTCCTGGAGCGCGACGATCTAGCAACAGTGATCCACGCCACGGTCACCTCGAGGTTGGACTACTGCAATGCTCTCTACATGGGGCTGCCTTTGTGTCGAACTCGAAAGCTGCAGCTAGTGCAGAATGCCGCGGCCCGGCTGCTGCTAGGGCTCCCAAGAAGGGAGCACATCCGGCCGGGGCTCCGGGACCTGCACTGGCTGCCAATAACTTACCGAGTCCGGTACAAGGTGCTGGTTATTATCTTTAAAGCCCTATATGGCCTAGGACCTGCCTACCTGAAGGACCGTCTCTCCCCACATGTTCTCCAGAGAGTACTGAGATCGGGAACTCAAAACCTCCTGGTTATCCCCGGGCCAAAAGAAGCCCGTTTAAAATCTACCAGGGACCGGGCCTTTTCTGTTATGGCCCCTTCCTGGTGGAACCAGCTGCCGGAGGAGGTGAGGGCCCTGCGGGACCTTGCTCAGGTCCGCAGGGCCTGTAAGACAACCCTCTTCCGGCTGGCCTATGACTAACTGGCACAAGAAACTAAGTGTGGTTTTACTAGACTTCTGCTGTTCTTAATGTTTTAAATGTTTTAAATGTTTAACTATTTTACTGTTTAAATGTTTAAACCCTATTTATGTTAAATTCTATGTTGTAAGCTGCCCTAAGCCACTTGCTGGGAAGGGCGGGATATAAATCATAAAATAAATAAATAAATAAACTGATAAGACCTGGCTGTGTGAATCTGGGGGAGAGGCACTCTACACCGTTAATACAAGGTTACTCTAAACATCCTGGTTCCAGATGGATTTATGCACCCTTTGATTAGAAGGAGAAAACGGGGGGAGGGGGGAAGAGCATGAAGAGTGTTCTGCTTTGTATCTGGCTTGTCTGCTGAACACCATTAGAAGTAGCATATAGAAATGGCATGCTTGACAATAATGGAGAACTGATCCACAGGTATCTGGGGCTGTGGGGCAGCTGTTTTGCAGCATAGTATCCAATGCCTCTACTCAAGAGACCCTCCAAGTTTCAAAAAGATTGGATCAGGGGGTCCTATTCTATGAACCCCCAAAGAAGGTGTCCCAATCCTTCATTATTCCCAATGGACTTGGCAAGCCTAGTGTGTGTCCTTGCACTTATGGCTGCTTTGTTGGCTGTGTTAGGGTTGCCAACCTCCAGGTAGGCTTGGAGATCTCCTGCTTTTACAACTGCTCCAGCTGGCAGAGATCAGCTCCCCTGGAGAAAATGGTGGCTTGGCAGGGTGGACTCTCTGGCCTTGGACCAGGCTGAGGACCCTCCCCTCCCTGAACCCCACCCTCTTCTGGATGCACCCCAAAGTCTCCAGGTATTTTCCAACTCAGACCTGGTAACTATACTTGTGTTGGAAGAAATAACATGGGATATAGCTATCTGAAATAAATGTAAGGTGTTCAACTTGACCATCAAATAAAACCATCAAGGTGATCAGGTGGTGGACTCAACTCATGTGTGGGACAGCACTTTTTTTTTTGGGGGGGGCACTGCCCTCTCCCAAACTCCCCACAGGCTCAAACACTTCCGAGATACCCGAGTGCCCCCCTGCCTCCTGGCCCAGCTGCATCTGCTGAACAGGCAGAGTTCCTATCCTGGGGGTGGGGTGGGGGAGCTGAGTGCTCTGCAGCCCAGCCCTGCTTCCTTGTCAGCAGGAACAAAGACCCTGCACTTGCCTAGCAGTCCACAGACTGGAAGAAGAAGAAGATTCCAAAACAGCCCCTGCTGATCTAGAAGGAGAGAGTCTTCCAAATGCCCCTAACAAAGTGCAGAGCTAATGCAATGGGAATTGTATGCACAGAAATGCTAATCATGACAATCCTTTTCATCAGAATTATTATAGGCCTATTCTTCTAGCTGACTGGTGTTCCTGTCTGCCACTTCTCTGCTGAGTTGTTCTCCCTCCCCCATACCTGGAGGAATTAAACCAGCACCAGGGCACACACAGGATCGACTCTCACCGAGAACTGTTGCCCTTTGAATTAAGGGGTCAAACACCTCTAGACATATTCTGTACACAGTAAATCCATGTATACTCTCATATGTATCATATATCGATGACAAATGTGATGTGTGACAGAAGGAAACAAATCTTCCCCACAGAAGAATAAAGTTGCAGAATTAAAAAGTGAGAGGAGCAGACACTTCCCTGCCCACTCTGTCCCCGTGGATGGATGTCCATTGGCTTGTGACTTGCATGTGATTGGTTGCCAGAGGCCTTTGAATGTGACACTTTTCATTTTGTGAAGAACAGAGTGACTTCCTATTTGCACAATTTCTTTGTTGCTAAGAAGGGTTTCCCCCTTGTTTTGACTGTTAATTCTCTGCTGAAAGACAAGGAAAGAAACATCTGGATGCTACGGGATGTCAGGAATTTGAAGATAAACCCTCTGAGGAAAAATATATATTTTAGGGTAACAAGATCTGGACAGCCATGGGCTTGGCCTGCAGGACAAAGAGAGAAGTGATCTAAGGCATATGTGCCCATTTTTGTTAAACTTGCCTGTCAGGGAACCAAACCTTTTGGGACAAGCATTCATAACTGAAGGGTTATCCTTCTTCCTGTGAAGTTAATAGGCACAGACAAAATAACTGGGCCCTAATTTCTGCCAGTCCACACCTTCTTGGAAGAGTTCTACATGAGCTTCCACACACACATACAGACACTTTTCTAGTCCATGAATTGGTTCCCCAGCCTGGTTCACCTCAAGAGTCAGAACATGTCTGTAAGAAGATTGGCTGGAGCAATGGAGCAAGAGGAGGAAAGGAGTTAATCTCTCCATTCCATCTTGTGGAGAAATGCCTTGTCTCCTGCGTGGTTGGCAACAGGCAGGGCCTGACTGGGCAGTTTACCAGTCCCCTCCCCCGCCAGTCAGGAGAGGAAGCCAGTTAGCTGGCAGCTCAGCTCAGCTCCACACAAATGCTAGTAGAGGTAGACACTGCAATGGTAGAGGCTTGGAGGACTTTTGGCTAGACAGGTAGCAAGAAGTGGCTTCCTGGAGCCCACAGGGAAAGAAGTCTTGGCCTGGGCTGGCAGGATTGGGGAGAGGAGACACAGGTTTGTTAAAACCGCCTTGCAAGGGGAAGGTGGGCTGTCTTCTCCTGGGGATGCTGAGCTGCACAGATCTCTTGCCTGAGACATTTTTGGACCATGCAGCTGGCCTGAAAATATGGCTGGGAGCTGTAACTTACTAGCGCTAAAGAGCCTGTCCTAGTTTAACATCCATCAGGGCACATAGAGCTGAGGGTCAGAGGATCTGTGTTTTGTTCCTCCTTGCTTCCAGGGCGCGTGGGAGTTGGCGAGGTAGGTGGCCACGTGGGGTACCACTTTGCCACAGGGGTGGGTGGTGGGCACCCCCTCCCTGTCCCCGCTCAAGCAGACCCTGCAAAACCGGAGAGGGCTGGGCAAGGGATGGCCTGAGCTGCGAGTTCTCAAAGAAAGAACAGCCCTTGCCTGGCCCTCTCATGCTTTAGAGGCAGCCGGGAAGAGGCCGCCTCCTTCTACCTTTGCAAAAAAGAGGGAGGTGGCTTCTTCCAACTCCCTCTGAAGCCGGAGAGGACCGGGCAAGAGAAGTCCCAAGCTGTGTTCTCAAAGAAAGGATGTGTGGCTCAGTCTGCCCCTGCCTGGCCCTCTCCCACTTTCTTGCAAAGAAAGAAGGAGGCGGCCTCTTCTCGGCTACCTCTGAAGCGGGAGAGGGCCAGGCTGAGTGTTTGCGCAAAGCGTGCACAACTCAATGGCATCACTCCCAGTGATGTCATCGAGCTGCCTATGCAAAGCATGCATGAGAAGAATCCGGAGGTGGGGGGGAATGGGGTTCAACCTGGGGCACCAGAACCCCTAGTGCTGGGCCTGCTTGCTTCCATCTGATACGGTGCTAAAAGTATGTATGGAACTATTTTTTTTTAAAAAATAAATATTTTAAACTTTTGACCCTGGAAGTGGTTCTCTGTACCACATCGACCCCCCACTGTTTCTGACACACTCTTTTAAAAGGGACCCAGGAGGGGGAAAGGCAAGCAGTTGGCTATTCCCCTAGGAGCTTACAAGGTATTGATCTGACCCTGTGGCAGCCAGGTGCTGGGCTAGGGGGAGACACTGAGGCAAGGTCTTGGAGCTTGGGAGGGGAGCTGAGGGTCCTGATCCCTTCAGTAGGAGATCCCTACATTGATCAAGTGACAGCTACTGGGAGAGAGAAAGGAGAAGCCCCTCAAGAAGGACAAGGGTGGGCTGTGGCCTGTAGGCCAGAACAGGCTCAGTCTGCCACACACCTTCAGAGATGTTTCCATGCACCAGTGAGACCTAGCAGCAGCAGCACACCAGCTGTCCACATGGTGAGGAGGCAGGGAACCTAGGAGGCCTGTGGCATGTTCATATCCTGCCTCTCCGGGCAACTGCTCCAAGTAGATGTTTTATCAGGGTAAAAGTTGTCAGGAATCAGGAAGACAACAGTGTGCCGAGAAGAGAAGCATCATCATTTCCCCCGTGCTGTTTTCATGCTCTCAGCCACCCCATCCAGGATGTTCTCTGCCTGCCATGCTGTGGAAAACAGGCAAGCAGCCCTTCGATTATCCATCTGGTGGGGGAAGGTCACAGTCTCACTGGAAGCAGGGCATGTGCCTTTTGAACTTGCACATAAATTCATCCAATAGATACTAGCATCACTTCTTCCTGATATTTAGATTTGGCCCCTTCCATTCTGCATTTTTCTCATACATCCGCAACTGTGCCAAGTCTATTGGATCAAGCCTAATGTAATGTAATACCTGCAAAATATTGTTTGCAATCGGCCCAATGTCTTCTTAACTGCAGCTGGAAGCTCATCTGGTGCCATTTCCTTTTGGTTGCCGCATTCAAGGGATTTGTCTGGCACAGCAATGCAGAGCACACTAGCCAGCTCCTTCCCAGAAGGGACAACGGTGATATTACGTGCAGCTCTGAAATCTGATTTGACTCCTCCTTCCACAATGAGGAAACCTGAACTGGTGCATCACTCCTTCCGGCTGTCTGTCTGAGCAGGTCCCTGACAAAGAGTCTCAATGACCTCGTAATGTTATCTTAGGAAATCAAAAATGTAAACATTTAGGTTTATGGCTGTGCTGACTGGATCTGAAAATGAGTTATGGTCGATCCTGGGCAAGGAGTCTGAGTTTGGTTTGGCAGTCTCTTCCCTTGCCTGGAACCTGCTTTTCAAGATTAAATATGATACTGCGCAATACATCCAAAATGTCTATTACTCCAAGTCTCGTAGGCTTGCAATTATAGAATGCAAGTCATGTTCAGCATTCTATGAAACTGCTTTTTTTGGCAAGGCCCATCTTTCTCTTATTGTAAAAATAACTTTCAAATCAAAGCATTAAATCAAGGCAAATTCACAAGAAATGGCTTTTTAGCTGAGTTTGTGTTCAGTCTGTGACTACAAAGCTGAAAGGGAGCAGGGCTGCAGGATGCGGGAGGTGGCTAAGCCCACCTGGTTTCTGTTGCTGGGATACGAGAATGACGTCAGGGTAGAAGAATGTGTGGAACTCTCTTGGTGGCACCCAGGCAGAATTCAAACCCACAGTCACTTGATAATGAAACTTTCAATGGAGTAGCTTGAAACTGCTCTTAAGGAAGCCTCTCTCTACTCTTATGGGGAAACCAAAGCTCTGTCACGGCTCGGGCTTCACTCTTCTAAACCAGCTGCACAGCAACTCCATTCAAGTTTTCCTGCCAAAGATGACACCTTTGGCCACCTTCCTCCCTCCGTAACTTTTGTCTGTAAGGTTGGGTGGAAATTATTCTTTGCAATGATACTGAAATGAGTTTACTTCCACAGCAGGAGGGGTTGGCTCATCTGGGGGCCGATGCACACCTCCTGGGCAGAATGCTTCTTCTTGAGGACTCTACGGGTGTGGTCAGATGGGAAGGTTGACATAATAGGATCTGCTTCAGATGGCATCCTGTAAGTGAGCATCGTAGTGCCACAGGCCCGTGGTTGGTTGCCTACATCGCTAACATGCTTCAATCATAGACCCACAGCTGGGTTGGTGTCCCCCCCCCCCAAATTCCCACTGTGTGTGAGCAGAAGCAGACAAGGGCACATGTGACCCTGGCTGCATTCTATGGGGTGTGAAGTGCACGTCAGAATGGGGTTGGGGGGGGGGAGATGTGCCAAAAATGGAGTGGAATGATCAGATAACTCATGTGTTTCCATGGCACTCCTGGGTGATCAGATGGCTGGAAACCTGCCATGGAAGCACTTCACCAGGGTAGTCACCAGAATTTCCCAGTGGGTATTTAATCTGCATGACAGTCATTTGAACATGAGGTAAGGACAAGGGGGGCACGGGAGCCAGATGTGCCCATTTGATCCAGAGGGAAGGGGAGGGATGGCTCTGTCAGGCCAAACTGTTTGTTGATCTCACCCTAACTCAGAATGAAAGCATGCTCTCTAAGGCCTTTCAGTTTAGAAAAAGACATGATAGAGGTTCATAAAGTTATGAAGAGAAAGAGAAGGAATATTTTCTTCTGTTGTAAAATCAGAACTCCTAGCCACTCAATGAAATAGGGCTGTGGTGGAATAGGTCTGCTGTGGCTTGCTGGCCCTTTTCCTCTCTGCCCCCCAAGGATTCCCAACACTTGGAAAGGCTTTGCTCTCTCTCTGCTGACTTGTGCAGGAATTGCCTGCTGGGAAGGTCAGGACTCTCAGCTTCCCTTCCAAGTTCTGAGGCCTTGACCAGCAACCGCCCACCACGGGGAACATTTCCTCCTGGAGGAATAACCACTTGCCAACTGCCAGCCTTCTGTCTGGTGCAATATCACATGCCCAAGAGGGTGGAGTTCTGTGTAGTACAGAGAACCACTACCAGAATCAAAAGTTATAAAGTACCGTATTTGCCGGCGTATAAGACGACTGGGCATATAAGACGACCCCCCAACATTTCCACTCAAAATATAGGGTTTGTTATATACTCGCTATATAAGACTACCCCCTCTTTCACACACCTTCCACACACCAAATAAAAGGTAAAAGAACATCCGGCCCGCCCCTGCATCTCCCTGTGACCGGCACTAGTGCGCAAGTGTGCATGTGCGAGCTCTGCGTAGACAAGGGGCGGGCCGGAGCGCCACTGCTTCCCACCGAGCAGAACGGGCAGGTCACGCCGAAAAGGCTGGCACCCCTGTCTCGCTGCTGATGCTCGCCGCAGCCACGCTGATGACCCGCCGTGGCCGCGCTGGATACCGCGCGATACTGGACGATATGTAGAATGAGGTGGGTGGGCATTGGAAGGCCACTATGGGCACTGGGCAAGCATCGGAAGGCCACTATGGGCAGCTATGTCTATCCCAACTGAAGTGCACCCAGCGTATAAGACGACCCCCCCACTTGGAGGCATGTTTTTCAGGGCAAAAAAGTAGTCTTATATGCTAGCAAATACTGTATGTATTAAAAAGAAAATGTTCACAAGCGTACTTTTAGCACAGAACCAGACTGAGCAATGCATTCAAAGGAATGGATAGAATCATAGAATCATAGAGTTGGAAGGGACTTCCAGGGTCATCCTGCACAATGCAGGAACTTCACAAATATCTCCACCCCCACACTTCCAGAGACCCCTGGTCCATGCCCAGAAGATGGCAAAACACCTCCAGGATCCCAGGACAAACTGACCTGGAGAAAATTCCTTCCTGACACCAAAGTGTCAATCAGTATTTCTCTGGGTGTGTAAGAAAAGGTCTCCAGAATTTATCTTCCTGAAGTCTTCCTAGTATGTAATTCTTCCAAATCTCTGTTCCTTGCTTGGAGGGGGTGGGTGTCAGACATTGTAACTGCTTTAACTCACTTTTAGCCTATTGACCTGACTAACGCCATATTGTTTGCTATTACTAACCCAGAGCATACAGCTGTGCATTTCAAACGCAGAGGGAAGGCTGTAAATTCCATGGGAGGAATTTCCCACTTGGCATCCACAGGCCCCACAAACCTTTGAAGATAGTATGCTTCAAGGTAACCAGCAGGGAATGAGATAAGGGAGTATGGGAACAGACAACTGTCTCTCAGAGTGTGAGAATGGTTTCTTTGTTACGTTATTCTCTTCTACAAAAGTCCAGGAGTAACCTTGGAATGTATCAAACTCAATCTGCTTCTATCCCAGACCACTAGTTCTCGAATAAATGGATTAATTTTGCAATAAAATGATTCGTGCTTATTTCGACGTTCAATGTCTGACAGTGGGGAGCTTGACCATCCCATTGTCTAGACTTATTAGCATTTGTATGAAGGTGGGCTGAGGTAAGTCTGGAAAGCAACAGAACTGACTCCCCCCACCCCTTCTCTACCCAGAGAGAGAAAAGAACTTTTAAATTCAGAGTGAAGGTTTTGCTCAGTTCAGACCTCCAAGGGAAAAATTTCATTGCTTTATATGGTCATAGAAAGGACAAAATGACATTGTTTCCTCACCCAGTATTGAATTAATGTTTCACCACCACAAAAAATAGTGACTGTTATCTATAATAGATTTTAAAAAGATCACACAAATTGTGACTGCAATTTGTTTCTATATATTTTATAATATTGAAATCTTAGATATCATTTCAGTTTCAGGTGATGTTCCAAAGGGTTACTGCATATGAGCATATTCTCAGGTTGAATATTGACATAGCAGCTCTCAGTGAGGTCCGTTTCCCTGAGGAAGGTAGTCTTCAAGAACACGGTGCTGGCTATACCCTCTACTGGTTGGGTAAGTCAAAGGCTGAGAGCCGCCTTTCTGGCGTTGGCTTCATGGTCAGGAACTCCATTGCCTCCAAACTCGAAAACCTGCCAACAGGTCACTCAGATCGCATCATGTCCATGCGCCTCCCACTTCAAAACAAGCAGCATGCAACACTCTTCAGTGTGTATGGCCCAACCCTTCAAGCAGATCCTGCAGAAAAGAACAAGTTCTATGCTGATCTACGCAACCTCGTACGGAAGACCCCTACAGAGGACAAGGTGATCATCCTTGGCGACTTCAATGCCAGAGTAGGTAAAGACTCAGAAGCCTGGAAAGGAGTAC
Organism: Heteronotia binoei; assembly: GCF_032191835.1. NCBI lineage: Eukaryota > Metazoa > Chordata > Lepidosauria > Squamata > Gekkonidae > Heteronotia > Heteronotia binoei. The sequence continues at coordinate 2,151,894 of NC_083233.1, forward strand.
TTGGCAAACACGGCATTGGCAACTGCAATGACAACGGGCGCCTCCTGCTAGAATTCTGCATGGAGCACCAGCTCACCATCACCAACACTATCTTCCAGCAGAAGAACAGTCTGAAGACAACCTGGATGCACCCATGGTCCAAGCATTGGCACCTTATCGACTACATTCTGGTGCGCCAGAGAGACCTTCGAGATGTCTTACACACCCGAGTAATGCCCAGCGCAGAATGTCATACGGATCATCGTCTTGTACGCTGCAATCTCCGTCTTCACTTTAAACCCACACCCAGGAGAGGAGGTATCCCTCGGAGGAAGTTTCAGGTTGGCAGCCTCCAGTCAGCCGAAGTTAAAGCTGCCTTCCAGGCAAAACTCCAGTCAAGAATTGAGGACCCCAGTTGCCCCACAGACCCTTCTCCAGAAGCACTCTGGGAACACCTAAAAACTACCGTCCTGCAGATCTCTGAAGAAGTCCTCGGGTTCTCCACAAGGAAGAACAAGGACTGGTTTGATGAGAACAATCAAGAGATCCAAGAATTACTGGCAAAAAAGAGATCTGCCTACCAAGCACATCTTGCTCAGCCCTCCTGTCCTGGGAAAAAAGCAACCTTTCGCGCTGCATGTAGCAACCTCCAGCGCAAGCTTCGAGACATTCAGAACGAGTGGTGGACCAAGCTTGCAGAGAGAACCCAGCTGTGTGCAGACACTGGTGATTTAAGAGGGTTCTACGAAGCCCTGAAGGCAGTATATGGTCCATCATATCAGGCTCAGAGTCCCTTGCATAGTGCAGACGGCCAAGTGCTCCTCACAGACAAGGCATCCATACTGAACCGGTGGTCGGAGTATTTTCAGGTTCTCTTCAGTGCCAACCGCGTAGTTCAAGATTCAGCAATCCACCTCACCCCACTTCAACCGGTGAAAACAGAGTTGGATGAGATCCCCACCCTAGAAGAGACTGTTAAAGCCATCAAGCAACTGAAAAGTGGCAAGGCAGCGGGAGTTGATGGAATTCCACCAGAGATCTGGAAGCATGGGGGCACAGTACTACATAGCTCACTTCACAAAGTACTTGTCACCTGCTGGGAACAAGGCAAATTACCACAGGACTTTCGCGATGCAATCATCATCACCCTATACAAGAACAAAGGGGAAAAGTCAGACTGCTCCAACTACCGGGGGATAACCCTGCTCTCCATCGCAGGCAAAATCCTTGCCAGAATACTCCTGAACAGACTGGTGCCCACCATTGCAGAAGAACTCCTCCCAGAGAGCCAGTGCGGCTTCAGAGCTAACAGGAGCACCACTGACATGGTATTTGTTCTCAGGCAGCTCCAAGAGAAATGCAGGGAACAGAACAAGGCTCTGTATGTGACTTTTGTCAACCTTACCAAAGCTTTCGATACCGTTAGCAGGAAAGGCCTGTGGCAAATCTTGGAACGTTTAGGATGTCCCCCAAGGTTCCTCAGCATGATCATCCAGCTACACGAAGACCAGCGAGGCCAAGTCAGACACTGCAATGACCTCTCAGAGCCCTTCCCAATAGGCACAGGTGTAAAGCAAGGCTGCGTTCTCACGCCAACTCTCTTTACGATCTTCTTTAGCATGATGCTTCAAAGAGCCGCAGTAGATCTAGATGATGACGATGGTGTCTACATCCGCTATCGCACCGATGGCAGCCTGTTCAACCTGAGGCGACTAAAGGCCCACTCCAAGACAATGGAAAAACTCATCCGAGAGCTACTGTTTGCTGATGATGCTGCACTCGTCTCCCACTCGGTATCAGCTCTGCAGCATATGACGTCCTGCTTTGCAGAGGCTGCCAAGCTATTCGGCCTAGAAGTTAGTCTGAAGAAGACAGAAGTTCTCCACCAGCCTGCACCCCAGGAAGATTATCACCCTCCCTGCATCACTGTGGGTGAATCAGTTCTGAAGACAGTCCAGCAGTTCAGCTACCTGGGGTGCATCATCTCCTCAGATGCCAAGATCGACAAGGAGATTGACAACAGGCTGGCAAAGGCAAACCGTGCCTTTGGCCGACTGCACAAAAGAGTGTGGAGCAACAAGCATCTGAAAAAAGGCACAAAGATCAATGTTTACAAAGCGGTTGTGATGACAACCCTCATCTACGGCTCCGAATCGTGGGTTTTATACCGTCATCATCTGCGACTCCTTGAGCGCTTTCATCAGCGCTGCCTTCGCACCATCCTCAACATCCACTGGAGTGACTTTGTGACCAACACTGAAGTCCTCAAGAGGGCGGAGGTTACCAGCATCGAGGCACTGCTGTTGAAGACGCAGCTGCGCTGGGCAGGGCATATTTCTAGGATGGAAAACCACCGCCTTCCCAAGATTGCCCTGTATGGCGAACTCTCCACCGGCCATCGAAATAGAGGGGCACCAAAGAAGAGGTACAAGGACTCCTTGAAGAAATCCCTTGGCACCTGTCGCATCAACCATCACCAGTGGTCTGACCTAGCCTCAGATCGCAAAGCATGGAGGCACACCATCCACCAGGCTGTCTCTTCCTTTGAGAACGCACGCATAGCTGGTCTTGAGGACAAAAGGAGATTGAGGAAGAATCGCACTGCTACAGCACCAACCCTAAATCAGACTTTTCCCTGCAGCCGCTGTGGCCGGACCTGCCTGTCCCACATTGGTCTTGTCAGCCACCAGCGAGCCTGCAGCAAATGTGGACTATTGCACCCTTCTTAAATCTTCGTTCGCGAAGCCAAGCCGAGAGAGAGATTTTATAATATTGAAATCTTAGATATCATTTCAGTTTCAGGTGATGTTCCAAAGGGTTACTGATCAAGCCAAAAGCTCCATGGGAAACATGGGCCTGAGAAGAGAAGTTCATTCAGGGACAGTGAAGGCACCACTTGCAGGGGCCAGGCAGAAGCCCCCCTCCCCCTCCCGGCTGACACTGAAGTACCATCTTAAGTGACCCAGTTTTTGAAGTTTGGAGACCAGTGATCCCAGCTGGAAACCCTCTGTGCTAGACGTACATTCGGTTTTAACTGGTTTTTAAAGTGTTGTTTATGCTGATTTCTTACTTTTTTTTTTAACTTTTGTGTTGTGACCTGCTCTGGGCCCACTCGCAGGGAAAGCGGAATACAAATTTGAAGAATGAATGAATGGATGAATGGAGCCCTCCTAAAGCCAAGGCCCATTCTGTGCTTGGAGCTTAATGGACCAACCCGTGGCTCTTTCCTTTCTGCCTGCAACAGGCTTGTGGCGGGGTTCCGTCTCCCCAGCAGAGAGCAGCCCACATGAGATGGAGTTCTAGGGCAGAGGGCATTTCTCCACACCAGGCTTTCCCCTCCATTCCACATCTGCAGCAGGAGCTGGTAGCTACCAAGTGCTCACAGCTGCTTATGGCCTACTGTCTACTCATGCATGCAAACAGTCTATGACAGCTGCCTCCCCTGGAGCTGCTGAGATTGGCAAAGGCATCTTTATATAACATATTACTATTTTAACCTGAACTGGCTGAGCTGGCTTAAGGGAAAGGTAAATTTAGAAATGGGAACATATGAACATATATGAAGCTGCTTATACCGAATCAGACCCTCGGTCCATCCAAGTCAGTATTGTCTTCTCAGACTGGCAGTGGCTCTCCAGGGTCTCAAGCTGAGGTTTTTCACACCTATTTGCCTGGACCCTTTTTTGGAGATGCCAGGGATTGAACCTGGGACCTTCTGCTTCCCAAACAGAGGCTCTACCACTGAGCCACTGTCCCTCCCCCTCCTGGTCCCCTGGGGAAGGAAGGAAGGAAGGAAGGAAGGAAGGAAGGAAGGAAGGAAGGAAGGAAGGAAGGAAGGAAGGAAGGAAGGAAGGAAGGAAGGAAGGAAGGAAGGAAGGAAGGAAGTTAGATGCTTGAGAGCTGCAAGCCAAGAATGTCAGAGGGAGGGAGAGAGGGGACTTGCAGCTCTCAAGCATTCTTGTCTTGCAGCTCTCAAGCATCTAACATTTATTCTCTGTGGCTCATTATATGTTAAGTTAGTTGGGTCACCCCTGGATTGGGTGAAAAGAACAATACGTTGCAGTGCCCTGTCCCTATAAAGCCAGTTTGGCCCACTGGCATGTTATTAGAGGTATGTATTAATTAACATCTTTTAACAGTTCAGGTTAAAATAGTAATATGTTATATAAAGAAACTTCCTTTCTCCAAGATCGGGGACAAAGGGTGGTGATAGGGGAGGAAGCATCCCAGAGGCACTCCCTTAGTTGCGGGGTGCCGCAGGGAGCGGTCCTATCCCCGATGTTATTTAATATCTATATGCGCCCCCTTGCCCAGATTGTCAGGAGGTATGGACTGGGTTGCCATCAATATGCGGATGACACCCAGCTCTACCTAATGATGGGTGGCCAGTCTGACTGTACCCTGGAAAATCTAGACCTGGCATTACAAGCCGTGGCCTTTTGGCTCAGACTGAGTCGGCTGAAATTGAATCCGACGAAGACGGAGGTTCTCTACCTGGGTCGGGGCGGTCCGGGGAGAGAGATCCAGCTGCCGGCCCTTGACGGGGTGCCACTAACACCGGTCCCCAAGGTCAAGAGCTTAGGCGTGCTCCTTGAGTCCTCCCTTACAATGGAGGCTCAGGTGGCAGCCACTGTTAGATCTGCCTTTTTCCATCTTCGGCAAGCATGGCAGCTGGCCCCTTACCTGGACCGCAGCGACCTAGCGACGGTAATCCATGCTATGGTCACCTCAAGAATAGATCACTGTAATGCTCTCTACATGGGGCTACCACTGACGCTAACCCGGAGACTACAA